>NC_056732.1:1586788257-1586858257 GCF_019279795.1 Protopterus annectens | reverse complement strand
TTGTGCAGTTTGTAAACAAAGATCTTGGCATATAGGTCCAAGGTCATTGTTCCACTGTATTCATCCCTCATCAGACCTCTCATTGAGTAGGTGTGTACCTAACCAGGCACATCCAACAATTGGAATATTCACTGAGGTTCCTCACTAAAGGAATATGAGGCATAAATAACATGTCCTACGCAGACCTCCTCAAAACTCTATCCCTGAATTCTGTCTTCTACAAGCTCTTCAGGGGAGATCTATGCCTGTCATGCAAGGCATCTTCAGATCCCACCCTGATGGACTTCCTTCATATCTGCAAAATGAACAGAACCTGAATTACCCATTCTAAAGACTTGAACCTTTTCTGTGGTATAACAAGGACTTGGTGTAGAGACTGGTATGTATCTCCGGTATTACCCCAGCTCCTGAACAGGTTTCCCATCCATGTGAAACAGAGTTCCTCCCTAACTCGTGTAACTTGGACAACTGGATGGGGAGCAGAAATTCAGCCCTGGTTTGGCACCTGTGTCTCTAATGGACACAAGCAACCTTTTATATGTGTCCTCTCCTGCTTATACTACCATGGGTACCAGAACTTGTCAGATTTGGGATGTATGGCTAAGCTTAAAAATTTCCCAGTGGTCATTGAACTAGTACACACTTATGAACCTATAAGGAGGGCAGCCATCCACCCACCCTGTTAAGTAGGATTTAGTTGCAATCATCATATTTTCATTCATTAAAGCAGTAAAACTGTCCATCAATTTTGACTGTCCTTTGATCTAATTCATTGTCAAGGAGACTGTGTGTGTTTTAGCAGGCAAAAGGCTGAAAGCTGTTCTGGTTGGGATACTAAACCATTCTAGTTCATTGTAGTATACCTCAACTCAGAAGTATGCTGTGCAGACATGGGCACTTTTGATCACTGACATTTCACTTACCCCCCGTTTTGCAATGTGGGAGGAAACTGCCCCCATCCCCTTCCTTGCCCAGCGAAAATCACTGTGGACCCCTGTCAGAGTGCAAAGGTCAAAGCTTAAGTTAGTCCTGCCAGAAAATTATCGAGAGAATCAGGAGCTGTGAGGGGGCATTGCTGACCATACACCATTGTGCCATGCCATGTGTAATATCATTATTGACATTTATATACTGCTTTGTTGTTTTTGTGTGTCTCGGCTTTTCCCGGTTAGGGGTTGCCACAGCGGAACTCCGGCCCGCTAATGAGTGGCAGTAGATTTTTACGTGCCGAGTTGCCAGCTCTGACGCACAACCTTCAACGAAGGTATACCCATTCACGCATGTCTCCACACAGAAGACGCTCTAGCTGAGAATCGAACAGGACAACGTCTTACTGTGAGGCGACAACGATACCGCAGCACCACCACCGCAGTGACATTATATACTGCTGCAGTCCCTAAAATATGCTGACCTTTTTTGCTGCTGTCATTAACCATTTTTGTGTTTGTTTTCAGACTCTCTGAGTGGCCTCCTTTGGATAAGAAATTGTCTCTTTGGGAGCGTGAAGTACCATCTTTGGAAAGAGCCATTGTTCGAGATTACTCAGGAGAATATCGTCATGAAAATAGAGAGACTTCTCTGCTGCACAGGTACTACATTAAACGTTAGCTGAATAGTGCTCTTACTTTAAGAAAATACATTTAAATTGTGTTTTGGACTATAGTACATGATTAGATTTAATGTATAAAGTGTAGGGAGCAGTTTTGGAATCAGACACTTGGACATGAAGACATCTGCCAGGCTAGTTATGGAATATAATTCAGTGCGGTTCTTTTACAGGGATCCTTGCCTCCTCCATTTGCTCATAAAAGAAAGTGTGTTGCACTCCCCTTGCCACTCCTCCCTTCTCCATCAGGCTGCCTACCTTAATTCTTCTGGGCTGGTCATCCTGTATTCCCCCTCAGTTCTTGACTGCTTCTCACCCTTATTAATTGCTTTCTGTGAAAGGGACATTGAATCTTTATTTTACTGTTTTATTCAAAGCTTTTTATATGCTACATCTTGCTTTAGTCCACTCATCGTTGATTGAGCACGGTATTTGTAAAAGTTCTTCCCAACAGTTTCTTAACTTTTTCTCACCTTTCATTTTATATTAAAGTAGATTCTACATACCTTTTCAAAGATGCAGTTCTTAAAGGTGTTCCTCACTGCTGTTTTCTCTGTTGCTCTTCTGCATTTTACACTAGTAAATTGTCTTGAACAGGAAGATGAGAAATATCTGAACCCCCCCCCCCACACGCATACACACACACACACACACACACACACACACACACACACACACACACACACACACACACACATGCATGAAGTACTCCTAACTGCACACTTTACAAAACTGCTTTCTGTTTTGGTGGTGATGGTCTTGTCGTTGGATCCGATTCCTTCTCTGAGCGTTCTGTCTGATGGTGGTGGAGCCAGATGATTTTTCTAAGTCGAAGAGCTGTTGTCTGCTCCGAGATGCTGTAGTTGACTCAGAAACGGTCATAGCCTTCAGTGCCCCTTGGAGCTTCGGCATTGGACAGCTCAGCTCCAGCTTCTGCCTCAGATGGGCTGCCTTCCAGTCAGAGGCAGCCGATGGTTTGGAAGCATGCTTTCTCGGCACAGTTGGCTTCCTTCTCCCCAGGACATTCTTCCTTTAAGGTAGTAGAGAAAGTATTCTTTTTCAGAATTCAGGCAGTCCCTCCCCCTTGGATCTACCATCTGGTTCCCAGATGTCTTTGTGTTATGAGCTTCATCAGTCTACCACACAGGGGCAGCCAGCCCAAAGTCTTCAGGCCACCCAACAGGGTATCCTTATTTCTTCCAATACTTCTCCAGAGCACCCAACTGAGGAAGTCCCTAGGAAGAGAAAGTGCAAGAGGAGGCAGTTAGACTCTCTCGGGTGTCAATCACAGAAGATATTGATTTTGATGAAGGAGAAAGGTGCCCAAGATCACCACCTGATAATGTCTCCTTTGGAGACATTTTGGAGCTCCTTAAGCAGAGGGGTGGTTGGTCTACCGATAATCCTTCCCAAGAAGAATCTGTATTCCTGAAGGCATTTAGGTCTGGCCCATCTATTTACTGACTCCGCCCACTGACAAGCTCATTTAGTTAATCGTGTGGCGGCCATGGAAGGAACCCAATTCTTTTAAGCCGATCCCCAAGAGACCAGATAGAATCTTGACATCACCCAAAAGGGGAAGAATTTTGGAGCAAAGGAATACAGTAGATGCCATAGTCGTAGCGGCGTCCCAAAGAAAGAACTCCCAGAGCAGAGTTCATCTGTTCATCCCCATAACAGGGAGTCTAGGGTGATGGACAGATTTGGGAAGCATGTTTACGCTTCAGCGACTTTTACTGTTAGATCGCTGAACAACTTGGCACACTTAACCAGACTACAGAGGAATTTGGCAAAAGAGCTCTCCAGATCCCTCTCAGGGGCAGTAACTGCTGAGGCACAGAATTCCATTGCATCACAATTGGCTGCCTTGCAGTCCATTACTAATTTATCTGTGAGGTTAATTTCACATGCAGCTGAAGGCACCACTGCATTCAGGCATTTCCATTTGGAGGAATGCCTGTATGCGACTGTGTGGTTTTTGTGGAGCCCTTCAAGTCCTCCTCTATCAGTGCTCTTTTTGATGGGAGTTAATTGTTTGACCCCAAAGTGATGGACACGCACTGCAAGTGTGAGCACGATGGAAAGACCCTGCCTGCAGTGGGCATACTTTTTTCTTCTCCTCAAAGAACCTACTCAAGGAATCGGTGAGGTGGTTGAAAGATGTGGTTCAAAAAATCCCAGGGTCCTTTCCATGATCCACATGGATATAGATCACCCAGGGGCGGGGTGGGGGGACTGTAATGAAGATGGTGCCCTCGCGGCAGAAGATGCCTGCAAAACCAGGATACAGACCTTCCTTCTCTTACGGACCCTGTCAGAGCTTCTAAAAGGAGGCCCAATTGTCCACCATAGGAAGCAGTCAGGGGTTGACCATCCCTGCACCAGATAGCCTGGCTAGACATTACAGAAGATACATGGTGCAGAGGATTATTTCCAGAGGTTATATAATTATTTTTTCCTTCCTCCCCCTGTAACAGTAATCAAAATTCCCGATGTCCCGCACAGTCAGAGGAAAGCAGTGGCATTAGAAATAAAAAAGCTTCTAGAAAGAATTAACAAAGAGGATCCCTACAGACCAGAAATAATTCAGAACTTAAGATTCCTTTTAGTGCTAAAGAAAACAGGGGACTGGAGACCAGTTTTGGATCTCCTCAAACTGAACAAATCAGTTCATTACACAGTTTCAGATGGTCATGATTCAGTCCATTTTGCCTTTCCTGCCCAAGGGTAACTGGATGTGCTCAGTACATTTTTTGAACGCGTACTATCACATAAAAGTGAACAGACAGTCCAGGAGATACCTATGCTAGTCCAGGAGATATCTATGCTTCTGGCTAGGAGGCATTCATTACCAATTCAGAGCACTGCCCTTTGGCATCACCACAGTGGTGATACCAAATGCTTGGCACTAGTAGTAGCTCACTTGAGACTACACAGCTTGAGTATTTCCTTACCTAGACAACTGGCTCATTACTGCTCTGACTAGACATCTACTGATCAAAGCGAGAGATTGTGTACTCCAATTTTGCTCTCACCTAGGCATTACAGTCAGCCTCAACAATTCTCCGTTAGAACCAACTCCAGTCCTAGAATTCATAAGATCCTTGTTCAACACTATATCAAAGACAGCCTCCCTTCCCCTACCAAGGATTCATACTATAAAATTTCAAGTAAAAAAGATAACTCAAAACTCTTCACTGTCAGCCCGACTGTTTCTACAAGCATTTAGGTCAGTGTCTACTGCCATAATCCTGGTTCCGTTGGCAAGGTGCCATATGAGAATCCTACAGTAGACCTTGGTAATTCAGTGGTCCATTCTGTACCAGTCTTTGTTCACCCAGATCAAAATAACTCAGGCATACAAAAGATATCTCAGGTGTTGGATTTGTTCATATCAGATCTCACAAGGCCACCCTTTTGAGTGACCATGGATGCATCCCAGTTTGGGTGGGCATTTTTTGGGAAAGAAGTCTAAGACACCTGGCTCCAAGAAGAGGCCAACATGCATATCAGTGTCCTAGAAATGAGAGTGGTTCTCATAGCATTGGAGGCCTTTCAAGACTTTCTCCCTTCAAGGACTCTTGCGATTCACACAGACAATATGTCATTAGTCTGGTACATCAACAAGCAGGGAGGAACCAGATCTTAGACCTTATGTCGAGAAACTCTGAGTGGTGGGCAATGGGTTATCTCGTCCATTCGATTTCTGATAGCAGCGCACATTCTGGGGCAGTCTAACGTGATAGCAGACAAGTTGAGCAGGTCCATTCTGTTACCTCAAGAGTGGTCTCTGAACAGAGAAGTTGCGGGAAAGATATTTCACTAGTGGGGCCAACCGTGGTGTGACCTTTTTGTATCTCCCCTCAACAAGTGCAGGAGGTTCTTTGCCCTGATTCCCTTACCCGGTGGGGGTAGTCACAGAGATATGCTGTTCTCCACAATTGGCCCTCCAGTCTCCTTTGTGCTTACCCCCAACTTCTCTAATCCAAGTTTCTTCAGAAACCATCTCTATTGAAGAGCGCAGTCCTCATTGCCCCTTATGGGCCTTGTCAGATTTGGTTCCCCTTCCTCTGAGCCTCCTCTCATTCATCCTCTATGGGTCCTGGATCCAGTTCCAGATCTCCTGTCTCATCCAACAGACGTGATTCATCCGGACATTTTGGGTCTTAAATTGACTGCATGAGTTTTGCAGTTCCATTGATAGCTAGAATATCTGCATAGAACTAAAAAATTCAGAAAGTCAAGTCAGTTATTTGTCTCCTTTTCAGAATCGAGATTGGGTAAGCCAGTCACCAAAATAACCTTAACTAAGTGGCTAACAAATGGCATTTCTTTTCTCTACAGTAAATTGGCTTTGTCCCTACCAAAATCTTTGAGAGCTTATTCAGCTAGCCATGGCAGCATCTTCAGCGTTTCTGCCTAGGTACTGCATGGTATTTGTGCCAAAGCCACTTGGGCTGATCCTCATATTTTTATTGCTCATTACAAAGTTGATCTGGTCTCTAGGGGAAGAGCAGCCTTCGGCTCAACAATACTGAGGAACATCTTTTCTTAGTCTACCGGGGATCCACGTAGCTGCGAACTCTGTCCCCGATGTTAAGGAATGAATGAAAATTGACATCA
The DNA here is from genome assembly GCF_019279795.1 of Protopterus annectens. Taxonomy (NCBI): domain Eukaryota; kingdom Metazoa; phylum Chordata; order Ceratodontiformes; family Protopteridae; genus Protopterus; species Protopterus annectens. The sequence continues at coordinate 1,586,852,028 of NC_056732.1, read as the reverse complement.
TCAGATAAAGAAGGTATGTACTTACCATAATGTTCCGTCTGTGTTGCCCATTTTCATTCTTCCTCAACTCCCCTCCCTCCATTCCCCTACATTTTGTGGTTTATCACTTCTAAAATGTTCTTGTTTTTTTTTTTTAGCTCCAAATAGTGGTTTCTTGTACATTGTTGTGTAGAAATAAAGCAGCAAACAAGATATGAAGTGTGGAGGGGGGGTTGTGGCATTATGGGTAAGGGAGGAGCCCAAGAGTTTGAAGTAGGGCACAAGCTGTAAAAAGCAACCAAGTCACATGTTTGATGAAGAATGAAAATGGACAACAAAGATGGAATGTTATGGTGAGCAAATAACTTTTTTTTTCTACAACTACTCTGCTGTTTCCAATTTTTAATCATTTTCCCCAGCCACAGTTTTGATAGGATCAACTCTTTCTGCTGGTATGATTACATCTTTACTAATATAGGTCTTGGCTGCTTTCTAGTGGCCGGGTTTGGAGCATTCACTTGATGTACCTTTTTATGTTAACAAATCCTGTTGTGGAACACCAGTTTAGTTGCTTATTCATTCTTTTGTAAAATGAATACAATGTTTCTTTCAGTTTCTCTGCTTTCCTTTGCACACTTTGTCTTCTAACTACTATTTTTGTGAAACTGCTGTTCTCGAGAACCACATAGTCATCCAGCCTTTTTTTCATTTCAACCTCTGATTTTTGCAGTTTTATAAGTTTGTCTAATTAGCTATGTAAAGCTTCTTCTGTTTTAACCCAGCCTTTTGTAATTTGAGTTAATATATTTATTCAGTGTTTCATTTACTTTAATCATCTCTGAATACATTTGATTTTTCTCCTCTAAATTACGAGAAGCCATTGCTTAAATCAAAGCTAAAGTTTGAACTTCTTTATGCTGAACAGCTGCAAAATTATTCCCAGCCAGTGTTTTCTCTTCACTTTTTTGTGATTGAATTTCTTTCAGGTTCTCCAAATTTCTTCTTTACTGGCATCCATAGGTTCATAGGTAGGTACTAGGCTAACTGCCCTTGGGCCTATACAAGCCCAGCCAAAAAGGTACCCTGGCTTTTGCCACCCAAGAAAGTTATTTTCCTGTGCCACTGTCGAGCAGAGCCACACAAGTGATTCCCGGGTGAATTTCCTATTTCCCATCCAGTCATCAAGATTTTTCTTGAAGAGTACTAATGAGGAGCTTTGTTTGATTTAGATAGGTAGTATCCAGGCTGTATACTTAATAGCTAGTAACTGATTTTTACCCAAGCTTACAATTTTCACTGGTGCTTTTATCCCCTTTTCTGTTTTCACACCAGGAAAGTTGAAATTAAGCTGTTGCTCAGTGCACATCCATCTTTGAAAGTCTCACTACTGCTGTAGTTTTGAGGAGATATGCCTGGATATGTAACTAAAAGTTAACAGAGTTGGACATTTTTGAATTCTGCCCTAGATAAGTAGGTTTTATTTGACCTTTCCTCAAACAATTTTTTGAAAGAGGCAAGTTAGTTCAGGGAGTGTCTAAGATTTTTCAATCCCCCCACCCCCCAATTACAAGGCTGTCAAATCTTTTCCTTTTAAAAAACAAAACAAAACAAGCGATCCCTGCCAGTACAAGACCAACAGAGCAAAAGAGAGATGCAAGGTAAACAACAAGAAATGGGGATTTTTTTTTTCCAAAAAAGGAACAGTCTTAATAATTTAGAATAGCTGTGCCAGCATTTTATCCCTCATTTCCTCCACCCCTTCTCTCAAAATTTGTCTGAGAAACTCTTTTTACATTCCCCTTTGGCAGCAGATTATTAGATACTTGGATACAACGACTGGTTCAGGAGGCACTGGACACAAATACGTTCTTTCAGATTAATTACTTCCCAGCCTGTGAAAGAAACAGAATTTATATCCCTCAGGTCTTTCCTTTTCTCAGATTCCCATCAGTCTGTAACTACATGTTTATCAGATTTTGCTTTGGGAGCAGTATCTTTCGGGGTAAAGATGCAAGGCATGTGGAAATCCTCAGACTGAAAAAAACAAATGTCATAAAGGCTATGATCCATGCATTAAACTCTTTCCATCTCTGATCTCAAGGACCTCTTTAGATGATTATGGACATTACCACAGTAATGTGGTAGATAAACAATTGGGGGCAGCAGGTTATAACCTCTGTGCAAAGCTGTCTGTTATGGCTTGGCGGGTAGCTCTAAAGCATTCCTTTATCCTCAATGCATCTTACATTCTGTCAGAGCAGAACCATAGGAAAATACTATGCTAATGACCCTGAAGGGTCTTTTTATGCCTAGCCATGCATCCTATAAATATTGGAAAGGTGTCTGTCGTGTACATTACATGGGATGGGGGTATGTAAACTTGGGCATGAGTGGTCAACATTTACAAGTTTCCTCCCTCTAATACAGACAAAGGTGTCAGACCAGGAGTAATTTTGTGATTCCTTATCTGCTGATAACATTTTGTGATTCCTCATCCACTGATAACATTTTGTTTGAATAAATGGAGGAAAGAACTTTGCTTCCCACGGATTGGAAACCAGTTACTGAGAAGGGGCAGCCTCTGAGACACATACTTATCTCTCCAACATGTACTGTTAATGTTGCAGGCTAGGTTTACGTTCCTGGATCAGGTGTTTTTGGTGCCATTTGTTTTGTAGATGTGCAACAGGTCCATTGTGGCTGCATTACAGGATACTTTGTTGGCCAGGCGTAGGTCTCTTCCCAGTAACCTGTAGGAGGCAGAGTATAAGGATAATGCTTTTGAGGACTTGTTTGCTATACTATGTTCTCTTTTTGTGAGTATCCTCTGTCACTCCAGTTGTTGCATATGTTTGGTCAGGTACTTACCAAAGGATACATTGTATTTAATGACTGGTCTCATGACAGCAGAGTACAACAGAATGTCCTCTTTGGACCTGGATGTTACACCCTTGCTTTTAAATTGTGCAGCATGGAAAGGTTTCTTACTCCTGTAGACACACGATAGTCAAAGGTCAAGTTGATGTCTACATGTGTTCCCAAATCCTGACTACTTGGTGTTTTCTTAAGTGTGTATTATTGATGTAGTAATTTGCATGGCTGGCTGAATGAGCCAAGGATACTGTTATGCACTTCTTAGCATTGAGTTTAAGACCATGACTCTGGCACCAGTTAGTAGTCTTATTAGTCCATCTTGGAGGATGTTTGTATCTTGGAGGAGGATTCAGTGACTTCACCTAATTTGTAATCATCTGTGAATTTGGTCAGCCAGAGGCCTTTGACATGACGTTAACCTTGACTAAAGAGAAGTAGGTGCCAAATAAGAACGGCCCCAGCACTGAGCCCTGTGGGGCTTCACTAGTGACTGACCTTTTAGTGGAGGTAACTCATCATCACCATCAACCTCCTTTTTCCCCATTTTCTGCATGGGATTCATGTCGTGTCACTTGTTGCCATCTCTCTGTATTCACAGCCACTGTCCTACCATCTTCGACAGTCATGCCTGACTGTTGCAGATCTTCTCTCATACAATTCATTCACCTCTTTGCTGGATGCCCTAATTTTCTCTTGCCATATTCCTGTCTGTCCCGAATCATCTTCACCAGATTGTCATTGTCTTTCTTGCACATATGCCAGAAACACCATAATCTGTTCTGTTTGACCTTTTCTGCAATTGTAGCTACTTTGGCTTCTGCTGTTATGTCCTCATTTTTTCATCTGCCCCATAGTGTGCATCATCACCCATCTGAGGCACTTCATCGCTATCACCTCTAGCTTTCTCAACTACTCTGCATTTACTGTTTCATAGTTTGGTACTAGGCTATCTGCCCTGGGGCATTTATAAGCCTAGCCATAGTGATGTGGCTTTCGCCACCCCATGTAGTGATACAAAAGTGAACAGAATAGATTTAGAATACTGTGCCTCTGTCTAGTAATGACACAGTGAAGACCCCCTTACATAATAGAATTAGTTTACTGTGCCTCTGTCTAGCAGTGATACAGAGATGGCCCCTGGGGTAAACCTACGATCTCCCATCCACTCGTCAAGATTTCTCTTGAAGAGAGTCAGTGAGGGGCTCTGCCTAACATAAACTGGGATTCTGTTCCAGAGTATGGGAAGCCTCTAAGTTATGAATCTGTCCCTCCAGCATGTCCTATTCATATTTGTGCTGAGGTTCAAATCTATAGCTCTCGTGGTTCTGATGCATTTGGATTTTTTGAGGTGGAGCATGTCCATCAATTCCTGGTTGGACATGGCCTTGTATGTCAGGCACAGATCACCTCTGAGTAGGCGGTATGCTACTGAATAGAGCTGGAGTTTCTTTAGTCTGGCAGCATATGACATATGTTTGAGACCCTTGATCCTCTTGGTGAGGTACTTTTGGGGTCTCTCAAGCTGTTGCAAGTGTCGGGTGAGGTACATACCAAATGGGGCATTGTACTCAATCATGGGCCTGATAAGGGAGGAGTACAGGGGCACAATGACCTCCTTTGATCTGGATGTGAATCCCTTCATGATAAGGTGGGCAAGGTAGAAAGTCTTTCTAACCACTTTGGCAACATGGGTGTCAAACTGCCCAAGTTTCTGTACCATGCAGTAGTACTGGGCATACCACTGTATTGTACACCTTACTTTTCAACTTCTTTGGCATTCTTCTGTCATACACTACCCCTGACACTATGACAGTTGGCTGCAGCCACTGTGATTTTAGCTTTGACCTCCACATTCAAACTTCCCTTCTCCTCAACCGCCCCTCCCAGTTACTTGAAGCTGGTAAACTGTTTTAATTCTTTTCCCTTCTATCTGTTTTCAGCTTCTTTTGATTTCCCCATTTGCTTCCATTACAACTGTCTTATCTGTACTCTGTTTCATCTCATGTGCCTTCAGTTTTGCATTCCATTCCTCTACCCTTTGCTGAGGTTCTTGCTCATAGTTTGCATCTAATGCCACATCTTCTGCAAACAGCAACTTTGTTGATCTCTCCCCTCCAACCTGTTTGTTAATGTAGTCCATCACTAGTATGAACAGCAGTGGGCTCAAGAGTTAAACACTGCGCACCAACTCCTACTGGGAAGTTCCATATCTCTTAGAGCAACAAATCTGGACAAAGCCATAAATAAAGTAGGACAAAGGCCCAAAGAATAGGGACAATTTTTTAAATATTTCTCTTGCAAACTTAGAAAGTTGATAGAATAACAGGTTTTGCATTCGCATGAATTTTCTATGGGGTATGAAGTCTGAAATTCAAATGCCTGTCATTATTTTCTAACTTCAGTCCTTAATGATTTGTTACTAATTTGTTAGAAAACCACAATTTTATGGAGAATGAACCAAAAATAGGCAAAAATACAAAGTCTTCGAAAATCTGTACAGTTGAGAGGTATGCTGGGAGCCCTTCTGTAAGACTGAACATTGTTCGCACTTTTGAGTCGTTGGGTCCTTGTACATAGCTTGCACTAATTCTGCTAATGTTTTTGGGACTTCGAACCAACGCAGGGCTGCCCAAATCAGCTTTCTTGGGACATTGTCATATTCTTTCTCCAAGTCTAGCAATACCCAGTTGGACTCTTTCCTCATTTCTAGCTTCTTCACAAGTATCTGTCTGACTGCAAACATCAGGTCAGTTGTGCTGCGTCATGATCTGAATCCTAACTGCTCAGTTCCCGTCTTGCTTTCTACTGCTGTGCTTATATTTTTATCAGTCATCCTGTCCAGAACTTCCATGCTGTTATACGCTGTCTTAACTTTTAATCCTATCTGAGCCATTTAGTTATCTAACAGGTGATTTATGGGCTTATACCTAATTTAGTGAACTTTTCTGCAATACCAAAGTAGGGAATTGTGTCATATGTTTTGGCAGATTCTTGTAGACAATATGCACCATTTTGACCCCCTCTGTTGCTTTGTTGACCTTCTCAAAGATCATCACTGGGTTAACTAGGCATGGCCTTCCCTTGACAAAACCCAGTTGACTTGGTTCCAGCATTTGAAGATTTCCTGTATTGTTTTCTATCATGTCCATGATGGTTCTTTTATGGCCTTGCATATGAGACTAGTCAAGCTTCTGGTTTAGTAGTTTCCTGGGGTGGATGGCCTACTCTTGTGTAGTGGGCTAACAACTGCAGTCCTCTATTTGCATTGCTAGAGCCTTTTTAGTGGCTGTGACTGAATAGTGCCACCAGAGGCCCCAAAAGGTCGTTATCTGATGTCTGCTCTGTGGGACTTCGGATCAGGCACCAGCTGATTCAAAAGCCTTTAGCCCATTTTGGCTCTGCTTCCCTTACCCATAACTCCCCACACCTCCATCAGCTCCCCAGATCTAGTTTGCTGCCATTCATGTCTGCAGCTTGGTCTTTGGCTGCACTTGATGATTCAAGTTTATTGAAGAAGTTAGTGACATTTTTCCTTCCCTCACCTGTTGGAGTAGTAATTAGCCTTTTTCTATTAGCTTTACATAGTTTTTAAGTAGTTTGTTAAGGTAGTTTAGCTTAGATTGTGTCTCTCTTTTACCTTCCCGCCCTTTTCCCAGTTAGTTTTAACTGTTGTACTGCTGTCTGTCGTGTGTGTGTGTGTGTGTGTGTGTGTGTGTGTGTGTGTGTGTGTGTGTGGTAGGATGGATAAGGGCTTTAAAAAGTGCGACTCCTGCTGGCACAGTTTGCCCTCCCAGGATGCACACCTTAAATGCGTCTACTGTCTGGGTCTGGAGCACTTGGACTGTGGTTGTTCCTTCTCATAGAGCTTTGGCTCGCATTCTGTCTGTGGGTGCAAGGCCAATCTTGTGTTGAAGGGGCTTCCGCCGCTTAGCTCTTCCAGTTCTGCTTCCAGGGCTTCTCCCCGAGAGCCCAAGATTCGGTTCAGGAAGTCTCGGCTGTGGACTCGAGGCTTTCTAAGAGGGATTGCAGGAGGTCTTCTTCAGCCTCCACCTCTAAGACAGCTCCCTTGGATTCTGCAGGTCTGAAGGTCCTTCAACTTTTAGCTCTGCCGGCAACATTAGCACAGACTTTGGCTCCAGTGCCTTGGAGCCAATTGCCTTCAGCTCTGAATACAACTAAAATGACATCTTCTGCTCTGAGCATTCTGAGCTCCTTCCTGATTTAAGGGGTGCCTTCAGGCAGAGTAGTGTTCCCCTTTCCCCTTTTACGCCTCCCCTTTGGTTGCCAGAGTCCAGCATGGCTCCACCCCAGTTCAGATCCTCCCTAGCTTGGATCTTGCATGCAGTATCATCTTCTCCTAGACTCTTTAAGCCATACTTAGTGGCCTCATCTGTTGGGTTGTCAGGGTTGTTGGGCAGCATCAAATACTCTGGTGTGGAGCAGCTGATGAGGGTCCTTTTTGCAGATACAAATGCCGATGTTCATCGTGTTTCACAGTTGCAGTCCTAACAAATGGGTTATCCGGCTCCCGCTAGCCCTCAGTCGGCCAGAATACCAAAGGTAAGTAAAAATGCCATCGGTTGTAAAGGACTTCAGTGCGTCTGATACAAAAGGAGGCAGCCAATGTCACTTCCTCAGTCTTCCTTGCCGCGGAGCCCGAAGCAGAAGCTTTTCATGCACAAGTACTGGTCGGCAGTTTACCTTTGCTGAATTAGACTACGAAGTGTTGAAGTCTACTACAGCTAAGTACCCCGTTGGGGATCCTCCTTTCTTGCTTTACTGAATGTCAGGAAAAAGTTAATAATTGCCTTACCTGTGGAAAGCAGGTTCCGCATAGAGATTTTCATTCGTATTGCATTGTCTGTTTAGGCCTTGATCACTTCATTCCCAGTTGTAATCTTTGTGCTTCCTTTAATCCGCGTACCGTCCGTCGTCGGGCTAAGATTTTGGCTAAGCATTTTGGCGTTTGGCCTAAGTTTGTGGTTATGGCATCCGCCGGTCTTCAGATATTCCGAAAAAGCATTAGGACAAGGACCGTGACAGGCCTCAGAAATCTTAAGTTCTCAGATGAGGCTAAGTTGGTCGTCAGTCAGGCGGGAGCCAGTGAGACGCTTTTGCAGTCCTCAGATGTATAACCACAGGCCTTGGTTGACTCGGAGTCCCTTAGGCCTTCAGCCTCTGGTTTGTCTCCCGACCTGTTGCCAGTCACCTCTTCTGCTGGAGCCGGTACCACTAAGCTGACTCCAGGGTCCGAGGCCTCTGGTTTGCGATCTGACAACAGACTTCTTTCTTCTACTCCTGCTGCTTCTTCAGCTGTTGCCAGGCTTCCCGAGTCCTTCAGGCTTGCAGGTAAGCCTTCCTTCCATAAGCCTGTGAAAAGGCAAGCTCCAGTTCCTTCTAGTTCACCTCAATCCCAGATAGTTAAAATGGCTAATGATTTGTTAACTCTTATCAGGGGTTCTCAGCCTCACCCTCCTAAAAGGAGTAGGGAGGTTTCTCCTGAGGTTTTGTCCTGTTCAGGATCTGTTTCTTCCAGCATTTCTGCTGATGAAGAGGAATTTTCTCAGGCTATTTCTCCCTATGAGGATTCAGATGCAGAGGAGTCCATTACTTCGGCTTCTCCTCCAGAGGATTTCTCTTTTGGTGACACTTTAAATACCCTCAGGGAACATTTTAAATGGGAAAGCCAAGATTATCCACAATCTAAGAAACGGATTAGGGAGTTTTTTGATTTGCCTCAGCATAAGCCTCTTGCTATTCCTCCTGTGTTGGAAGTTGGTGATGATGTTTTTCTGGAAAATTCCTTGTCTCCAAATTCGGTTCCCCCTTCTCCCAGGAAACCTGACCGGTACTACAGAGTTCCTGATTCTCATTTATTTCTTTTCAGGAACCAGTTGGCAGATCCAGAGGTCATTTCTCAGGGCCCTAAAGGGGTTAAGGCCACTGTTACCAGGAATCCTGTTCCTTCGGACAGAGAATCTAGGAACTTGGGTGGGGCAAGAAAGTTTATATCTCTGCCACCCTAGCCATTAAGTCTACCAGTTGTTTTTTTCATGTGCTGAAATACCAACAGCACACCTTGGAGGCTATTAAGTCTAAGATTGCAAATGTACCTCTTTTGGCTGAGAGTAAAGACATGCAGGATTTGTTGAATTCAGCCACTCTGGTCAATAAGCATTCTTTGCATTGTGGTTTTGTCATCCTTGAGGCGTCCAGTGGGGCTACGGCCAATGGATCTGTTATTAGAAGGCACACTTGGCTCAGAGAACAGCCTCTTCAAGAACCTGTCAAGGCTAAGCTTTTGGATGTTCCTTTCCATAAAGATAATCATTTTGGCAGCAAAGCTGAGGAGGTGCTTAAGATGATGGAGGATAAGGCCAAGTCCATGCAAACTGTTAAAGATTTTCTGCAAGTTCAACCCCCTCGCTTTAGCAGGAATTACCCTTCCAAGAGGTGGACCTTTCCTGATACCAGCAGACAGAACCGCTCCAGGTCTAGGGGTTACAAATCTTCTAGGGGACAGACAGCTACCCCTCAAAGGTCTAGGTGGTGGCAGGCTTCCACTTCTAAGGCGGGAAGCTCCAAGCCTGCATCTCAGTCTAAGTACTCTCAATAACCTTTTACAACTTCTGCCTGTACTTGCTTGCCTTGGGAGTCTTTTAGGGGGAAGGTTGGCCCTTTTTTCAGATGTCTGTATCACAAACGACAAATGGGTGCTCAGAACGGTGTCTCTGGGGCACAAGTTTTCTTTCCGCACCTTTCCAGCTCCCAAAGGATTCCCAGACGCTTCACCAAACCAAAAGGCAGAAGTAGAAAAGCAAATTTTGTCTTTCATTTGGGAGCAGTAGAACCAGTTCCTGTTCAGCAGGTAGGCCAGGGCTTTTATTCCAGGCTTTTCCTAGTTCCAAAAAAAGAAGGCACCTGTCGTCCTATCCTAGATCTTTCCATTCTGAAGTCTTTTCTAGTGATTCCAAAGTTCAGAATGCTCACTCTGCATCTGTTGCTACCAATGCTAGAAAAGGATTCCTGGCTGGTAACCTTGGATCTCAGAGGCTTATCTGCACATCCCTATCAGGGAAAGTTGCAGGCAGTATCTTCATTTCAGAGTGGGCAAGCAACATTATCGGTTCTCTGCACTGCCTTTCGGCTTATCTACTGCTCCCAGAGTCTTCACGAAGTGCTTGGCCCCATTCATTGCTTTTTGCAGGCAGAAGACAATTCAGATTTATCCATACTTTAACGACTGTCTGATTCAAGCAAGTTCTCAGGAGCAGCTATTAAAGGATCTGGAATTTGTAAAGACTCTTCTGTCTTCCCTGGGTTACACTCTCAACAAGGAAAAGTAAAAAGTGGTACTATCCAAGGAGATAACATTCCTGGGAGTGAGTCTGAACACAGCTACCCAGATGATGCGTCTCAACAAGGAGAAGCAGACAACTCTTACAGTCTTACAGTTTACTTCAAGGACTTGGCAAGCCTGTCCCAGCTCCCTGCAAGGAAAGACCTGCAAGCTCTGGGATTCATGCAATCTTGTATTCTCATGATTCCGTATGCAAGACTGCATATGACGAAATTGCAATGGTACCTCAAGAACATTTGATATTGACACACACACGACTTGGATATGATGATCCCTCTGCTTCCATCTCTGCAGACGGAGTTTCTATGGTGGGCAACAGCCTATCTACAAAACAAGGGCATGCCCTTTCGGATACCTCCTGCCACTCAAGTTCTGACTACCGACTCATAGGATAATGCCTGGGGATCACACCTGGATGGCAGATGCATACAGGGATGGTGGAATGCTCAGCAGATGCACCTGCACATAAATCTAAAAGAGTTGATTGCAGTTCAACAGGCCTTACTAGCCTTCAAGCACCTTCTTTCTACGGGGACCTTACTTGTCAGAACAGACAATACCACAGTCATGTGGTACCTCAACAAGCAGGGAGGGATTCGCTCTTACACCCTGTGCAGACAAAGCATGAATCTTTGGTCCATGGCAGCATCCCTGGACCTGCATCTCGTAGCTCAATTCCTTCCAGGAAGGCTCAATGTTTTGCCAGACCAGTTGAGCAGGCGAACCCTGGATCCTCACACGTGGCAGCTGAACAGGACTGTTTTCTACAGCATCATTCAATGTTGAGACACCTCAGGTGGATCTTTTCTTCTCCCCGGACAATCACCTTCTGCCTCTCTTTTGCACCAGACAGCATCACAGCAGGGCTTGGAGAGTGGATGCTCTGTCCTTCCCTTGGATGTTGCTATCAGTTTACGCCTTCCTTCCTCATCTACCCAGAGTGTTGTTGAAGATCAGGGACAAACGACCAAGGACTATTCTCGTAGCTCTGGACTGGCCCAGACAGCATTGGTATCTGCTGCTTCGCAGTCTCTCCCAATTCCCTCCTTGGCATCTTCCTCTGAAGCCATATCTTTTGGTTCAGTAAGGGGGAGTTATTCTGCATCCTCATCTTCTATCCCTTCACTTGGCAGCATGGCTCATAGTTTGCCTCCTTCCTTATCTTCTTCCCTTTCCCAGCAGGTGGTTGATGTGCTGAGGGAGGCCAGGAAGCCTAGCACTAGGAAGTCCTACACTGGCAAATGGGAAAGGTTTTCTCATTGGATGTAAGCTAGAAGGGGATTCCTCTTCTCAGCCTACCCTTCCTCTGATCTTGGAATACCTGGCTGATTTGTTTCAGGGTGGTCTTTCTTCTTCTGTCAAGCTTCATGCTTCAGCCATTTCTGTTCATTGTTCTTTTGAACAACCCATTTTCTCTCATCCCTTGATGAAAATGATTCTCAGACGTGCTTGTAACTTAAAACCTTCTAGAAGGGCACCTACTCCAGCATGGGATCTTAATTTTTGTTCTAGAGAAGTTCACTCTTCCTCCTTTTGAGCCAGCTGCCTTTGCAGATTTAAAGATGTTCTTCATCTCACATTGCTGCAGTCCTTACACTTGGGTAGTCCGCTGTCCTCGATCGGCCCGAATATCAAAGTATTAGGCTGACGTCGGTCAAGGCGCTTAAGACTGACATCAGCACGTCAGGGTACAAATGCGCATGACCGACGTCATATCCTCAGTCTTTTTTGCCGCATGGTCCGATGCAGAAGCAGCGTTGCAAGTGCCGTTCGGCGTTCTGAAATTTTTCGAATTCGGAGTTTCAGACCGAGTCAAAGTTGGCTAAGTACCCCGTTGGGGAATATTTTAGTTTTTTCTTGCTTCAGTGGTTTACCGGATGTCAGAAAGTGAATAACTGTATTTCTTGTGGGAAACAGATACCGCATAGAGATTATCATACTTTGTGTATTCCTTGTTTGGGGCCTGAGCACGACGTCGTTGGGTGTCGCTTTTGTGCTAGGTTCAATAAGCGCACTATTAAGCGAAGGTTAGATTGTGCCAGGTTGGTCTTCGGGAAGCGGTGCAATTATAATATGCCGTCGGATGCTCCGGCCCGCTTCTTCAAGAAGCGCAAAGACAAAGCAGCTAAACCCAGGCAAGAAGAGTCGTCCGTGCGGACGCCGGTTCTTTAGAGGCGTCAGTGGAACTGGTGGTTCCGGAGGCTTCTCTGGAGTCCCAGGGGGAAACTTTGATATTGCAGGATGTGGCCTCTCAGGAGGCAGGTCAGGCTGAAGGGGCTTCTCAGATTACTGTACTCCCTCCCTTCCTAGGGTGGTTAGGCCCTCTCCTTCTGTTTCCAAGGCTTCTCCCAGAGGCAGGCCAGGTTTAGCTTCTGTTGGTGTCACTCCTAGTTCATCAGGATCTGTGCCCAAGAAGCACATGCTTAAAATGGGAGAAGATTTAATTACTTTGATTAGAGGTTCTTTGCCCCTCCTGATAAGAGGCCTAGGGTGGAACCAGAGTTGGGGAGTTTTGAGCAGGCTTCGGATGTTTCAGAGTCTTCAGCTGAAGACTTGCAGGAGTATTCTCCTTATTCTGATTCTGATGTGGATGATTCTACTCCTTCTGCTTCTCCTCCAGAGGATTTTTCTTTTCAGAGACTCTTCATTCCATGAGGGAGCATTTTAAGTGGGAAGGTCAGGACTTCTCTGATTCCAGGAAAAGGCTTAGGGAATTTTTGCTTTTACCCCAGCATAGGCCTTTGGCTATACCACCTGTTCTGGATGTTGTGGAAGATGTGTTTGCAGAGGCTTCACTTAATCCTGATTCTTTGCCTCCTGCTCCTGTTAAACCGGACAGGTATTACAGGGTGCCTGAAGTTCATAAATATCTTTATAAGAGTCCTAGGGCGGACCCAGAAACTGTTAGTCAGGGACCTAAGGGCGTCAAGGCCTCTGTTGTAAAAAATCCGGTTCCTCCAGATAAAGAGGCCAGAGCTTTGGATAGATGGGGAAAGAAAGTCTATACTTCTTCCACCTTAGCTATGAGGGCTTTGAATTGCCAGTTTCACATGTTGAAATATCAAAACTATCTTCTTTCTCAATTGAAGTCTAAGGTAGATGCTCTGGCGGAAGGCATTGAGTATAAAGAATTACAAGATTTGGTACATGTTTCTGAACAGGTGGGTAAGCATTCTTTACAATGTGGTTTTGATGCTGTACAGGCCTCGTCTAGGGTGGCTGCCACTGGGTCAGTTCTTCGCAGGCACGCCTGGCTGAGGGATCAGAATTTATCTGACCATGTTAAGACAAGGATTTTAGATGCTCCTTTACAGTCTGATGTGTTGTTTGGTTCGCCTGTGGAGGCAGTCTTAAAGAAAATGGAAGACAAGGCTAAGTCTATGCAGGCTGTTAAGGATTTTTTGCAAGTTCAGCCTGCGAAGTTTAGTAGGAATTGGCCTGCTAAGGGGTGGACGTACCCTTCTTATGATTCACAGTCTAGGGGTAGATCTAGACGTGGTAGGGGCAGAGCTCAGGGCTCTTTCAGACCTAGAACAGGGAGTTCACTTGCACAGTCTTCGGGTGAGGGCAGGGGCCAGTCCTTTCGTAAACAGGCCCAATGACCTACCTTTTCAGCTGCCAGAGCCTTCTTGTCTGGCAGCGCCTTTGGGAGGAAGGTTGGCACTCTTCAAAGAAAATTGGAGTTTAATTACCCAGGACAAATGGGTATTGGATATCATACACCAAGGTTATAAGTTTTATTTCCATACCTTGCCTCCTTTCAAAGGCATGCCAGACGTTCCTCCTCAGCAAAGAATAGAGGCTCACAAACGAATTTCTCTGCTGCTTCAAATAGGGGTCATACAGCCGGTTCCTCTGCCAGAAGTGGGCCTAGGATTTTATTCTCGCCTGTTCCTAGTACCAAAGAAGGGGAACACGTGGAGACCAATTTTGGATTTATCTATCCTCAACACTTATCTGGACATTCCCAAGTTCAAAATGTTGACGTTGCAACAGCTTTTACCTCTACTGGGCAAAGATCACTGGATGGTGACTCTGGATCTCAAGGAGGCTTACCTTCATGTTCCTATCAGGCTAAGTTGCAGGAAGTATCTGCGTTTTCGAGCTGGGACTTCTCATTATCAGTTCTCTGCATTGCCCTTTGGCTTATCTACTGCCCAGAGTGTTCACGAAGGTTCTGGCTCCAGTGATAGCTTTCTTCAGGCTAAAAGGAATACAGATCTATCCTTATTTGGACGATTGCCTGATTCTGGCCCAAGGAAAGGACGAACTTCTTCAACATTTGCAATATGTGATAGCAGTGCTAAGATGCCTGGGGTATTCTGTGAACGAAATAAAGTCCAGTCTAGTACCCTCTCAGGACATGTGCTTTCTGGGTGTGAGACTGAATACAGCATCCCAGATGGCCTTTTTGACCCCGGACAAACAAAAGAATCTTTCCCTTTACTTCCATCTATTGTCTCATCGGTCCAGGCTGACTGCAAGGACAGTCCTTCAAGCCTTGGGGTTCATGGCATCTTGTATTCTGGTGCTTCCCAATGCCAAACTGCATATGAGGAAGCTACAATGGTATCTCAAAAATGTATGGACACAGCACTGCCAAGATATGGACACTGTCATTCAGATTATACCTTGCATTCAAAAGGAATTTTTGTGGTCGGCTCAGGAATGTCACCTAAACAAGGGACTCTCTGTGACCCGGCCAGAGGCGAGTCAGATTCTAACGACAGATGCCTCAGACAAAGCTTGGGGAGCTCATCTAAATGGAAAGTGGATACAAGACACGTGGCCTGCCAGACTACAACATCTACATATCAACTTGAAGGAGATGTTAGCAGTCCAATTTGCATTAATGGCTTTCAAGGATTTACTTCTTCCAGGGCAGGTGTTGGTTCTAACAGACAACACAACTGTCATGTGGTACAGCAACAAGCAAGGGGGAACACATTCTTATCCTCTATGCAGACAAGCAATGATTTTGTGGGAGACTGCTCTCAGTTTACAGCTAAATCTTCAGGCAAGGTTTCTGCCGGGAGCACAGAACTCCTTAGCAGATGTGTTGAGCAGACGAATTATGGATCCCCACGAGTGGAAATTGGATCCTCATGTATTTCGGAAATTGACAGTGTCATGGGGAACTCCAGACATAGATCTGTTCGCTTCTCCACTAAACTACCAGCTGCCAAAGTTTTGCACAAAAAGGTTTCATCCCACAGCTTGGAAAGTGGATGCTCTTTCTTTCAATTGGAGCAATCTTCATGTGTATGCCTTTCCACCTCTGCCTCTCCTCCCAAAGGTACTCCTAAAGGTCAGGCAGGACAAGCCAAAGATGATTTTAATAGCTCCAGATTGGCGTCGACAGCATTGGTACCCATTACTGAGAAGTCTGGTAAGGCAGGCACCATGGCCTTTGCCTTGATACCACACCTGCTGTCTCAGGAGAACAGTCATTTACTCAATGTCAAACTTCACTCTCTTCACCTAACAGCCTGGCATATTCTGTTTTAAACCCTGGAGGGTCTCAGCTTCCACAGCAAGTTTTGAATGTTATTTTGGAGGCCAGAAGGCCTAGTATAAGGAAAGTGTGCAGATAAATGGAAGAGATTTTTATTTTGGAGTGCAGCAAAGGAATTTGATGTTTCTAAGCCTAATTTAAGTGTGGCTCTTCAATATCTTGCTGAGTTACTGGACAAGGGTTTGTCCTTCTCTTCTATTAAGGTTCATGCTGCAGCAATTTCTGCTCACTATGACTGTGACCCACCATTGTTTTCTCATCCTTTGTTTAAGCAATTCCTTAGAGGGCAAAGAATATAAGACCCCCGTAGAGCTCCTACTCCTGCTTGGGATCTCAATTTTGTGTTGGAGAAACTCACTCTACAACCTTTTGAGCCTGCAGCTACTGCCGAGTTGAAATATTTATCATGGAAGACTGCTTTTTTGTTGGCCATTACCTCTGCGAGAAGGGTTTCTGAATTACAGGCCCTTATGGCGGTTGAGCCTTTCTTAATTTTCCATAAGGATAGGGTATCTTTACGTACTAATCCTTCCTTTATGCCTAAAGTGGTTTCTAGTGTGGCTTTAAACCAAACTATTCATTTGTTTACTTTTTATGCAAACCCCCAAAATAAAGGGGAAAAGATTTTGCATACCTTGGATATACACAGGCAGTTGCGATACTATTTAAGCAGAACTAAAGGGTTCAGGCAGTCTCAGCAGTTATTTGTTTCATTTGCTTTGGGTTCTCAGGGCAAGCCTGTGTCAAAACAAACTATTTCGAAGTGGATTGGGTTTTGTATTGCTTTCTGTTATTCCCATCATGGTAAGGAGATTCCAGCTGGGATTAGGCCTCATTCCACTAGGGCTGCTGCCACTTCTGCAGCTTTTTTAAGGGGGGTGGCTACTAAAGATATTTTGGAGGCAGCTACTTGGAGTTCAGTGCATACTTTCTCTAAGCATTACCACCTTCCACTTTACTCTAAATCTAGGGCTGGTTTTGCCACTGCAATTTTACAGGGCACTTTGGCAGCTCCTACTGTTTTATAGTTTTGCCATCCTCCCTTACCTCTGCTTTGGGATTCTACCCAAGTGTAAGGACTGCAGCAATGTGAGATGAAGAACATAGTACAGTTTTGTACCTACCATAAATGTAGATGTTCGAAGATCCACATTGCTGCAGTCCAATTTACCCTCCCTCCTTCCCCTCTGTAGTTAGAGGCGGTGGTGTGGTTTGGGTTGTGAATTTTGTGGATATTGTATATATTGTACATATGATTAGTGCAAGGGTGGACGTTTGTTTTTTGCTGTCTTTTGGTTTTGACCTTTCTGTTTAGAGTCTTCTGACATCTGGGGCAAGAAAAGACTGAGGATATGACGTCGGTCATGCGCATTTGTACCCTGACGTGCTGATGTCAGTCTTAAGCGCCTTGACCGACGTCAGCCTAATACTTTGATATTCGGGCCGATCGAGGACAGCGGACTACCCAAGTGTAAGGACTGCAGCAATGTGGATCTTCGAACATCTACATTTATGGTAGGTACAAAACTGTACTTTTCCCTCTTGGAAGACTGCTTTCCTCTTGAGGCTATAACTTCAGCAAGGAGGGTTTCGGAGCTGCAGGCTTTGATGGCTGTGGAGCCTTTTATTATTTTCCATCCAGACAGGGTCTCTTTGAGAACCAACCCCTCCTTTATGCCTAAGGTGGTTTCTAGCTTGACCCTTAATCAGTCCATACACCTTCCTACCTTCTTTCCTAATCCTCGAAGTAAAGGTGAAAGGATCCTACATTCTCTTGATGTGCACAGACAGCTCTGGTTTTACCTGGACAGGACTAAAGACCTTCGGAAATCAGCTGAGTTATTGGTCAGTTTTCCCCCTGTATCTAAGGGCAAGGCTATTTCTAAGCAAACCATTTCCAAGTGGATTGCACATTGCATCAACTTTTGTTATTCTTTTCATGGCAAGGTTCCTCCTCAAGGGGGTTAGGACCCATTCTACCAGAGCAGCTTCCACTTCTGCAGCTTTTTTAAGGGGTGTCCCTAATAAAGATATTTTGGAGGCTGCCACTTGGTCTTCTGTTCACACTTTCACAAAACATTATAATTTGCCTCTGTTTTCCAGAGCCAAGACAGGGTTTGCCACTGCTGTGTTGCAGGGCATTAACTCCAACCCTTGATTCTGTTGGTTCCTCCTCCCTTCTCTTTGGGCTTTGGTAATCAACCCATTTGTTAGGACTGCAACAGTGAAACACGATGAACATAGTACAGTTGTGTACACTTACCATAGATGTTGATGTTCAAGTGTATTCACTGTTGCAGTTCTGGATGTTAATCGTGCATACAGCTGCAGTCATAACAGATGGGTTCTCCTGCCATCAGGCGGGTCCTCGGTCGGCCGAATTCCAAAGTCTAGGTCCGGCGTCTGTTGTCGTTGCTTCTTCCCTGACGTCAGTGCGACAGGGGTATAAAAGAACCAGCCGACGCCATTTTCTTCAGTCTTTCTTGCCACGCGGTGCCCAAAGCAGAAGCAGTTCGCAAGTGCCGGTCGGCCAGCTCCTGAAATTATGAAAATTTTGCAACCGAAGTCTTCTTGAAAGCTAAGTACCCCGTTGGGGAAACTTTTCTTGCCTCAGACCGATGTCAGACAAAGTTAATAATTGTATTTCATGTGGGAAGCAAATACCGCATAAGGATTTTCATGCCCGCTGCATTCCTTGCTTAGGCCCAGACCACAACATCTCGGTCTGTCGTTTTTGTGCTACCTTCAACAAACGCACCATTAAGCGTCGGGCGGAGTTCGCCCAGCACTATTTTGGTAAAAAATTTAACTACATTATGTCGTTGGATACTCCGACTCCAGTTTTGTGTAAAACAACGCAAAGATAAGGACCGACACGAGGTCCGCGGCCTCTACCGACACCACGCCAAAGCCGGCTACAGGTGGTCCGGTTCTCAGCGAGGCGCCTACGCAGCCCCTGCCTACCGACGACACTTCATTGGCAGTGTCTACTGTGCCCGAGGTTGCAGGCTCCTCGGCCCACACCCCGACTACAGATACCGAAGCCAGTCCTGGTGGTGAAACTCAATATGTAGACAGGTCTGCCTCCTCTCAAGGTGTATTCAGACCTTCCTCTTCTTTTTCTATCAAGGCTTTCCAAGTCTAAAGCAGCCATGCATTCTAAGAGACCAGCTACACAGGGCCCTTCTCCAGGCCCCATGCCTAAAAAGCAGATGCTTAAAATGGCTGAGGATTTAATTACTCTCATCAGGGGTTCTCAAACCCCCCCCCCCCCGGACAAAAGGCCCAGAGTGGAGGAAGAATCCCCCTCCTCTGACCAGGCCTCCATTATTTCAGAGCACTCTGATGAACTGGAACATTCTTACTCCCCTTTTGAAGATTCTGATGCAGAGGAGTCCATTCCCTCTGTTCCCCCCCAGAGGATTACTCATTTGGTGAAACCTTGCATACCTTGAGGGAACACTTACACTGGGAAGGCCAAGAGTACTCAGACTCCAAGAAAAGGCTTAGGGATTTTCTCTTGCTACCTCAGCACAGGCCTCTGGCTATACCTCCTGTCTTAGACATACTAGATGATGTGTATTCGGAGGCCTGCCTTAACCCAGACTCTTTACCTCCAGCCCCAGTCAAGCCTGACAGGTACTACCGGGTTCCTGACTCGCACCAGTTTTTATACAAAAGCCATGCGGCTGACCCAGAAACTGTTTCACAGGGCCCCAAGGGAATTAAGGCCTCAACTGCTAAAAATCCATTACCTTCCGAGAGAGATTCCAGATCTTTAGAAAGGTGGGGAAAAAAGGTATACACCTCGGCCACCTTAACCATGAGGGCATTAAACTGCCAGTTCCATATGTTAAAGTACCAACAGTTTCTGTTATCACAGGGGAGAAGCAAAATGTCACAACCTGAACAACCAGACTTGAAGGAGTTGCAGGATTTGATGCATAGTGCAGAACAAGTGGGTAAACATACCTTGCAATGTGGTTTTGATGCTCTAGAGGCCTCATGTAGAGCTGCTGTTACAAGATCAGTCATACTTAGACATGCCTGGCTCAAGGAGCAAACCTTACCAGATCATGTCAAAGCTAAATTACTAGATGCCCCTCTACAAAAGGATGTATTATTTGGTGTTAAAGCTGAGGAGGTATTAAAGAAAATGGAGGAAAAGGCTAAATCAATGCAAACAGTGAAAGATTTTCTACAGGTACAACCTCCACGTTTCAGTAGAAATTGGCCTTCCAAAAATTGGTCCTTTCCAGCCACGGACAGACCCCAAAGAGGTAGATACAGGTGCCCGAGGGGCAGAGTGCAATCTCAAGGATCGTTTAGAGGCAGACAATGGCAAGCTCCTACACAAAGAGGTGGTGAGGATAGTTCGCAGCCATTCAGAAAGCAAACCCAATGACTTTCCCCTTTGCATGCCAAGCAAAGCTCAAATGGCAGCACCTTTAGGTGGAAAACTGGCATTATTTTCGAAAAATTGGCATATTGTCACAAAAGACAAATGGATCCTGGACATTATAAACAGAGGCTACAGATTCATTTTCACACCCTTCCAAAAATGAGAGGCATGCCAAACCTGCCACACAATCAAAGGGCAGAGGCACAAAGACAAATTTCAGATCTCATGGACATGAAAGCTATTCAAGAGGTACCTACTCAAGAACAAGGTCAAGGTTTTTATTCCAGACTATTCCTGGTACCAAGGAAGAGAAAAGATTGGAGACCTATTTTGGACATATCCATCCTAAACACATTTTTACTCGTGCCAAAATTCAAGATGCTCACATTACAGCAGCTTCTTCCCATGCTGGGCAAGGAGTCTTGGCTGGTAACACTGGACCTCAAGGAGGCATACCTGCATGTCCCAATCAGACAAAATTGCAGAAGATACCTCAGATTTCTTGCAGGTTCAACCCATTATCAATTCTCTGCATTGCCCTTTGGCTTATCTACTGCGCCCAGAGTATTCACGAAATGCCTGGCATCAGTAATTGCCTACTGCAGACTTCAAGGGATACAAATATACCCATATTTGGACGATTGCCTGATCCAAGCGGACAGCAAGCACATACTTCTGAAACACCTTTGTAATAATGTTGTTGAATTCTCTGGGATACACAGTCAACAAAAAGAAATCAAGGCTAATACCCTCTCAGAAAATAATTTTCCTGGGTGCCAACTTGGACACAAACACCCAGATGGCCTACCTCACGCCAGAGAAACAGGGGCAACTAACCCAATACTTCAGAAAGCTAGCAAATTTCACCAGGCTGACTGCAAGGAAAATCCTGCAGGCTCTGGGATTCATGGCATCTTGCATCCTACTAATCCCATGTGCAAAGCTGCATATGAGGAAACTTCAGTGGTACCTGAAAAACCTATGGTCTCAACACAGCCACAGTTTGGAAACAATAATACCACTAATTCCATGTCTTCAAAAGGAATTTCTGTGGTGAGCTGAAGCATGCCAAACAAACACAGGTCTCCCATTCTGCAAGCCTCAAGCAAATCAAGCCATCACAACAGACGCCTCGGACTACGCCTGGGGGGCACATATGACAGATCGGTGCATTCAGGGTAAATGGTCCCAAAAAGAAAAGCGCATTCACATCAATCAAAAGGAAATGCTAGCAGTAATAAATGCTAATGTTAAGTTGTCTATCTCGCCTTCATTCTTGCTGGATGAGTTCGGAGCCGATCCTCGGCTCTGACTCGGCCAATACTAAAGCTCGAGAGCTAATTCCACCGGCTCGAGGCTCCCCTGTATCCCACAATGCTAGGCGGTAACTACTCAGATCTCGTTTGCCGCTTAGCTGACGAGGTGCTTTTCTACCGGCTCTGGCAGGTTAGTGAAAAATTATTCTATTTTCACAATCTTTAGACTCCTATTACTTTCTTAGCATAACTGTTAGTTAGTTTTTATTATCTTTTCCTTGAATCGATTCACCTCTTTTGCCCATAATCCCTCCCTTTATTCCCCTTTAACTTTAGGCCTTAGGCCCCTTCTCCTACTTCTCCTAGTCCTTTAGTGTGACTGGAATTTTATATTTTCTTAAAGGCCTGTGTGTGAGTGTTTTTATTACTTAGGCCTTTACTATGTCTAAGGACTCCAAGGTCTCAGGCTTCAAGAAGTGTGACTCATGCTGTCAGAAAATGTCTCTGACAGACGGTCACACCTTGTGTGTATTGCCTGGGACCTTTGCACCTGCAGGTCTCATGTGCTGTGTGTCATGGTTTCAGCCCTAGAGTCCTGCAGAAACGCAAAAATAAATTGATTTTGCATGGCTTATTAAAGCCTGAAGGCCCCCCGACCCAGTCTGTGTCGGGGAAGCCTTCTAAGACTTCCAGACAGTCGGCTCCGGCTTCAGAGCCGTCCTCTGGAAGCATCAAAACTGCTTCGACATCGGCTCCGGCTGGAGCCGATGTTTCCAAGCCTCATACTATTACCTTGGCTCCGGCCAGAGCCAAGGCTGATAAGACTCAGTTGGCTCCGATACTTTTATCGGAGCAACCTTTAAGAAAAAGATCTAGGTCTCCCTCCATTGGCTCCGTTCACTCGGCACCAGGGTCCCCTCTTCTTTCAGAGCGGAGCCATAGATCACATTCCTCAGTCTTCCAGGCTATCCGACCACGATTTGCAAAGGGTAGTGAGTAGACTTCTCAAGTCCGAGGCGCTGGCCCAAATGCTTCATAACCCGACTTATCAGTCAATGGCTATTTCTGTCCCTCAATGTGTTCCTCCTCCGACTCCTTTGAGCTCGGAGCCGGGGCTCATCGGAGCCATGACTGTCGGTGTGTCGGATCCGATACCTTCCCTTTCGGCTCCGTCATCTGCTCCAATCTCCTCTTTGGAGGGATCTCGGCGCCGAGCTTCCCTTGTCGGCTCCGAGGGGATGAGTGGCATCGGACCCTTGTCCGACCCCGCTCTCCCTCTCGGTGCTTCGGCGCTGGTGAGTTCGGCTCCGACATTGGCCTCTGAGCCGTCCCTGTCGGTGCCGGGGGGGGGTCCTGGTCTCTTCGGAGCGGGGACCTCCGGCCTTGCACGATAGGGGTGCCTTCAAGGTCATGCGGAGCATGCTAGATCCAGTGTCTGCCCCACAGTCGGCTCCGTCAGCCCCTCCATCAGTGCCTGCGGTGATTCCAAAGACATGCATCTGGAGCATTTCTCCCCGGGCCTCCGCTGAAAACAGGCTCTGTGGAACCTAGTCGGACTTTCCCGGTCAACAAATGATAAATAAATAAAAATAAAAAAAAATTTCTTTCCACACCCTTGCTTCAGACCGCAGAGAGCCAACTCCTCAAGTTTCCCCATTGGGAATTTCCTCCTCTTCCGAGGCCTCTCCTGACCCGGTAGGAGAACCCCCTAGGAAGAGGCAGTGCAAGAGGAAGCACATTGACTCCCCTGAGTCTATCACCTCTGACACTGACTTAGAGGAATCTGAAGGTTCCCCTTGATCCCCCTCTGAGGATGTCTCCTTTGCTGACATCCTTGAGATCCTGAAACAGAGGGGGAACTGGCCAGCCCTTAACCCTTCAGAGGATGAGTCAGTGTACCTTGAGGCGTTCGGCTCTCGCCCTTCTACCTCCTGGGTGTCCCCTCCCTTTGACCCCCTTATGGAAGTGGTGGCAAGGAAGGCCTGGACGGCTCCTGATTCAGTGGAACCCACCCCGAGGAGGCCGTCTAAGTTTATTACTGCCCCTAGAGATAAAGATTTTTTATCTAAAGGCGTCCCCGTCGATGCCATGGTGGTGGCCGCAGCCACTAAGAAGGAGTTAGCCGATCCTTCGGTACCTGTCCATCCTCCTAATAAGGAGTCTAGGACCATGGACAGGTACCGTAAGTGGATGTTCTCATCAGCGACCTTTTCAATGCGGTCGCTGAACTATTTGTCACTTCACTCGTCTCCAGAGAGATTTACTCAAGAATATGAGTGAAGAGGTAAAGGATCCAACAGCTGAGGGGTTCCAAGACCGAATGAACTCCCAGTTGGCAACCCTGAACTCCATCGTTAACTCCTCCATGCGGCTTATCTCATATGCTGCGGATGGGGCGAGTAGAGCCTGGATGCGGCTGTGCAACTTTGCGGACCCTTTCAAGGCATCCTTCACCAATTCCCCCTTTGATGGATCATCCTTGTTTGGTCCTCAGGTGAGGATACATTGACTAGGTGCGAGGTGGAAGGTAAGACTCTCTGCCGTGGGAGTCTGTTTTTCTACCCCTTGTAAGCCTTATCCCAAAGGTCAGAGGGGAGGAAAGATGTGGTTCCGCAAACAAACCCAGGGAGTCTCATCTGACGCACAAGGTCGATTCCACTCTAGAGGCAGAGGGGGGAATAACAATAGACGCCGCCCTAGAGGCAGAGGAGGTCTGCAAAACCAGGGTAGCAGAGAAACTTTCTCTGATAAACCCTTTCAGCATCCCTGAGGTGCTGCCCGGCTGTCCACCTTCGGAGGCAGTCAGGGGAAGATTATCTCTGTACCCAAAAGCCTGGCTTTCCCTTACCCAAGACAAATGGGTACAGTCGATCATATCCGAGGGTTACAAAATTCCCTTTATTCACATTCCATCCCAACCCAAAGGATCCCTTCCAGACGTTCCACCCAGTCTAAGGGAACAAGCAGCACTAGAACTTTCAAAGCTGCTATCAAAAAGAGCTATCCAATCAGTCCCAGCAGACCAACAAGGATCCGGAATCTACTCCAAATTCTTTTTGGTACCAAAAAAAACAAGGGACTGGAGACCCATACTGGATCTCAGCAACTTAAACAAGTATGTCAGAAAAACAAAATTCCGGATGGTCACGCTACAGTCCATTCTACCCTTCTTGGGTCAGGACAATTGGATGTGCTCGATAGATCTTCAGGACGCGTACTACCATATAAAGATGAACAGACGCTCCAGGAGAGTTCTCCGCTTCAGGCTGGGAGCCAGTCACTATCAATTCAGAGCCCTGCCCTTTTGTCTCACTACAGCCCCCCCGAGTGTTTACCAAATGCATGGCAGTGGTCGCGGCTCACTTGAGACGTGAAGGATTCCAGGTATTTCCATATTTTGACGACTGGCTCCTTACTGCCACCACCAGACATCAACTACTTCTATCCAGAGACTTCACTATCCAAACTTGCCAAGCTCTAGGCATTTCAATAAATTTCGAAAAATCTGCCTTGTCGCCTTGTCAGTCTATTACCTTTATAGGCGCCACATTAGACACACTCAATCTTTCAGCCAGACTCACAGAGCAGCGAGTGTCAGACATCCACAAACAAGTTTACCTTCTCTTACAATGCAACAAAGTCAAAGCCAGACTAGTTTTGAAGGTTTTAGGACTCATGGCAGCAGCTATCCCCCTTCTCCACTTAGCTCGCTTCCACATGAGGATCCTCCAATGGATGCTGTTTACTCAGTGGTCCTTCCAACAGCTCCCGATGTCCCACACCATATTGTTGACTCAATCATGCAAGAATCAACTGTCTTGGTGGATCACATCACCTCAGGTTCTCCAAGGAAGACCCTTCACCCCCCCCCCAGTCGCCACGTTGACAACAGACGCTTCCCTGATCGGGTGAGGGGGGGGGGCATTATCAGGGCAGGACAGTCCAGGGCACGTGGCAACCTTTCGAGTGCCACTTGCACATAAATGTCTTAGAGATGAGAGCAGTGCTTTTAGCGTTGCAAGCCCTTCACGACTCTCTTCCCACAGGGACTATTGCAATTCAGACGGACAACATGTCTGTACTGTGGTACATCAACAAACAAGGCGGAACCAGATCATGCCCCTTATGTCGAGAGGCACTCAGACATCGGCAATGGGCGATCTCTTCTCAGCGTTTTCTGATAGCAACGCACATTCCTGGGAAATCCAACGTGATTGCAGACAAGTTGAGCAGGGCAATTCTCATGCCCCACGAGTGGTCTCTGAAGAAATCAGTACTGGGAGAAGTGTTCCAACGATGGGGCCAGCCTTGCTGCGATCTTTTTGCTGCTCCCCAAAACAGCAAGTGTCACGACTTCTTCACTCTCTTCCCATTACCAGGCCATCCCACCAGAGACGCTCTAGTCCACGATTGGCCCCGGGGACTTCTGTATGTCTTTCCCACTGATAACTCAACTAATTCAGAAAGCCATCGTCTTGAGAGTGACAATGATCCTCATTGCCCTTTACTGGCCACAACAGATATGGTTTCAGTTCCTTCATAGTTACCTTTTGGAGCAGCCTTGGCATCTGGACCCAGTGCCAGATCTGTTGACCCACCAATCGGGCCAGCTGCACCTGTTGCTTCATTCTCTCAACCTCACAGCGTGGTTTCTCCGGTTCCGACCTTAGCCAGGCTTCCCTTAATATCTCGCTCGGTCCGAGATGTCTTGATAGCCTCTCATAAATCTTCTACCCGGAAGATTTATAATGGCAAATGGAAACGCTTCTCCTTTTGGGCAACATCAAAAAATGTAGATCCCTTCACTGCACCCATCCAGTCTATTCTGGACTTTCTAGCAGAACTCTTTCATTTAGGCTCTTCTTCATCTACCATTAGAGTTCAGTTGGCTGCTATATCTAATTATCATGTAGGTGTCTCGGAGTCTAGCATCATGGCTTACAAGCTCTGCAAAGCCTTTTTAAGGGGCGTTTTTCTTCTCAAACCTCCAATCAAAGATCCCCCGCCTCAATGGGACTTGAACTTGGTTCTGGCATCTTTAATCCTTCCCCCTTTCGAACCAGCGGCTTCATGTTCCCTGAAGTTGCTTTCATGGAAGACACTTTTTCTAGTAGCCATAACTTCAGCGAGAAGGATATCTGAACTCCATGTTCTGTGCAGTCGCCCTCCTTACTTAGTGTTTCACAAAGATAGGGTATTCCTCTGTACTAATCCATCCTTTTTACCTAAGGTTTCCTCTCAAACAAACCTAAACCAAACAATTGATTTCCCCATCTTTTTCCCTAACTATTCCAGCAGGTCAGAACAAAAGCTATATTTTCTGGATGTTCACCGCCAACTTAGATATTATTTAGACAGAACTAAACAATTCAGGAAATCTGATCAACTTTTTCTATCATATGCGGAAGGGAAATCGGGCCTTCCTGTTACTAAAGTTTCCCTTTCTAGATGGCTCACCTCTACAATTACCTTCATCTATGAGATCAGACATCAAAAACTACCTTCAAGACCTAGAGCTCATTCAACTAGGGAATTAGCTACATCCGTAGCTTTTCAGGACAGGCTGCCAATAGATTCCATTTGTGCAGCAGCCACTTGGGCTTCTCCTCATACCTTCATTTCACATTAAAAATTGGATATGGTCTCCAGAAACCGTGCCAACTTTGGTTCCACTGTTCTCAAGAGTCTGTTCCGATAGGCCACCCGGGATAAGGTGCTAGGGACGCGGTCCCATCCAGCAAGAATGAAGGCGAGATAGACAACTTATCATTAAGAAGTTATGTACCTACCATAACGTTCCATGTTAGTTGTCTTCTTCTCGCCTTCTTTCTTGCGTCCCACCCTCCTTCCCCCAAGCCTGGACAGACCGATAGGAATTCATTTTGTGATCTTCCTCTGGAAGAGTTTCATTCCACGTTCTACCACCTCTATTTCCCCTTTTGTTAGGTCTGGGATACCTTACACTCTGGTTTATATAGAGGTGGGTTACCCTTCTCCATACTATGGACACTAGAATTGCTTGGTCTAGCTATCAAACGAGATCTGAGTAGTTACCGCCTAGCATTGTGGGATATAGGGGAGCCTCGAGCCAGTGGAATTAGCTCTCGAGCTTTAGTTTTGGCAGTGGGCAGTATCGGCTCCGAACCCATCCAGCAAGAAAGAAGGCGAGAAGAAGACAACTAACATGGAACGTTATGGTAGGTACATAACTTCTTATTATAGCTTTCAAAGACCTTCTGCATCCAGGTCAACTATTGATAAGGACAGACAACACCACAGTAATGTGGTACATAAACAAACAGGGAGGAACCCATTCATACCCCCCTATGCAGGCTGGCCATGTCACTTTGGAACATGGCTCTGGAATTACAAATCAAACTTCAAGCACAGTACTTGCCAGGCAAGGAAAACATGCTGGCAGACAACCTAAGCAGAAATATGACAGATCCACACAAATGGAAGTTGCATCCTCAAGTTTTTACAGAGATAATTCAAGCATGGGGAAGGCCGGACATAGATCTCTTTGCCTCCCACAAAAATCACCAATTGACAAAATTCTGCTCAAGGACTTTTCATCCACAGGCCTGGAGAGTGGACGCTCTCTCTTTCAGTTGGACAACAATGACAGTTTATGCCTTTCCACCTCTTCCTCTGCTGCCCAAAGTTCTATTAAAAACCAGAGCAGACAGACCAAAGGTGATTCTCATTGCTCCAGACTGGCCAAGACAGCACTGGTACCCACTCCTGAGGAGCCTGACGCATTCCCCGCCATGGACCCTACCTCTAATGCCTCTTCTTCTGACTCAGCACAGCTTCAAAACTCTTCACAGTCAGCTGAAAACACTCAATCTGGCCGCATGGAAGATTCCTTAGCTTCACAACAGACCCTACTCTCCAAGGAGGTGCAGGATGTTATTTTGGAGGCCAGAAGGCCGTCTACTAGAAAAGCTTACTCTGCAAAATGGAAACGGTTTTGTGCCTGGAATGAGAAAAAGGGCCAGAATACTGAAAAATTGAATTTACCTCAAATATTACAGTATCTAGCTGAGCTGCTAAGCAGTGGACCTTCATTCTCCTCCATCAAAATCCATGCCTCAGCCATTTCTGCAGAATACAACACTGATCCACCTTTATTCTCTCACCCCCTCTTAAGACAGTTCCTCAGAGGGGCTAAGAATATAAAACCCCCAAGGAAACAACCAGTACCTGCTTGGGACCTCAGTTTCATTCTAGAAAAGCTGACCTTGCCTCCTTTTGAGCCAGCTGCCTCAACAG
The DNA here is from genome assembly GCF_019279795.1 of Protopterus annectens. Lineage (NCBI taxonomy): Eukaryota > Metazoa > Chordata > Ceratodontiformes > Protopteridae > Protopterus > Protopterus annectens. The sequence continues at coordinate 1,586,823,367 of NC_056732.1, read as the reverse complement.
ATTTGCAATATTTGTCCTGGAAAACAGCCTTCCTTCTGGCTATCACCTCAGCTCGCAGGGTATCCGAACTACAAGCCCTCATGGCTGTGCAGCCTTTCATCATTTTCCATCAGGACAGTGTTTCCTTACAAACCAACCCGTCCTTTATGCCGAAGGTGATATCCAGGGTGGCTTTGAATCAGGCTATCCACTTGCCTACCTTTTACCCTAATCCTCAAAACAAAGGGGAGAGACTACTACATTCCTTCGACATCCACAGACAGCTGCGCTATTATTTGGACAGAACAAAGCCTTTCAGAAAATCAGAACAACTCTGTGTCCTATGCTATAGGAGCTCAAGGGAAGCCAATTTCCAAACAGACAATCTCAAAATGGATAGCCCACTGCATATGCTTTTGTTACTCTTTTCATGGTAAAACTGTCCCTGCAGGCATCAGATCTCACTCCACAAGGGCCACAGCTACCTCTGCAGCTTTCCTCAGAGGAGTTCCTACCAAAGATATTTTGGAAGCAGCCACTTTGAGTTCTGTGCATACCTTCTCCAAGCACTACAGCCTACCATTATACTCCAAAACTAGAGCAGGCTTTGCCACTGCAGTCTTGCAGGGCATCCTGGCTCCTCCTAGTTCCACCTAGTGCCTACCACCCCTTTTTTAGCTTTGGGATTCTACCCATCTGTTATGACTGAAGCTGTATGCATGATGAAGATAGTACAGTTTTGTACCTACCATAAATGTAGATGTTCGAGTGCTAATACAGCTGCAGTCCAGGTTTCCCCTCCCTCCTTCCCCTCTTGGGACAGGCCTATTGGCTAACACCTTCTCATACAACCTGATTGGAGTATTCATTTATGGTGTATTTGCTTGCAACTACTGTATTTTGATTATATTGCATTGCATTATTACATAAATTTATGTATTGCCTTCCTTCTGGGGGCACCTGACATCTGGGGCAAGAAAAACTGAAGAAAATGGCGTTGGCTGGTTCTTTTATACCCCTGTCGCACTGACGTCAGGGAAGAAGCGACGACAACCGACGCCGGACCTAGACTTTGGAATTCGGCTGACCAAGGACCCGCCTGACGGCAGGAGAACCCATCTGTTATGACTGCAGCTGTATTAGCACTCGAACATCTACATTTATGGTAGGTACAAAACTGTACTTTTCCCTCCCTCCTTCCCCCTTTTTGTCCTCTCCTATTCTTTTTTCCTGAGGTACAGGCTGAATTGGATTTTATTTGCCAAACTGGCATTTGGCTTAGCCTTTTTTCTGGGGGCTTCTGACTGTTATGGCAAGAAAGACTGAGGAAGTGACGTTGGCTTTCTCCTTTTGTATCGGGCGCACTGACATCCTTTACAACCCATGGCATTTTTACTTACCTTTGGTATTCTGGCCGACTGAGAGCTACCGGGAGCCAGATAACCCATTTGTTAGGACTGCAGCAGTGAATACACTCTTAACATCTACATTTATGGTAAGTGTACTCAACTGTACTTTAAAGCTTACTCCCCCTCAGGTCTTGTTCAAACATCGGGACCCTCAACTCCATGTTTCGGGTTTCCTCCCTCAGCCCCTTTGGATCAGAGGTCTTTGGGACTGGTCAAGTTTCCATCCTCTAGGTTGGATCTCACAGCCTGGCAGTCTTTGGCTATATCCTGTTCCTTGGTAGTCTCGACCCTGACTTATTTGGGGCCATCATCAGCTCGGAGCCCTGGCGTTGAGGCTGAGTGTCAGGGGAAGGGTCAGTGGTTCCTGCTTCAGGATTGTCACTGCCCCTCGGAGTTTCAATTTCAGACAGCTAGGCTCCGATTTCAACGTCTGGTCTGGGTGCTTCTTCCACGAGTTTGCGGTTGTCTTTGGTACCTTTGGGTTCCTGTTCCCTCTGACCCGAGAGACCCGCCTCTGCCTCGACTTTGACATTGTTGAGAGAATGTTTTTTCCTTGGGAGAAGGGTTGGATGCCTCCAGCTCTCACCCACTCCCAGTTTTCATTTGTTCCTATGGCCAGTCATCTGCCTGCTGTGGGAGAGTCTGCATCAACCGGCAGCCCCCTTGGTGGGACTACCCAACTCTTCCCCCTCTTCTTCATCTTCACCAGAGCGGGAGGTTTCGGGGAAGCAAAAGTGAAAGAGGAAGCACTTTAATTCCCTGGAGGAGTCCCCTGCCAAGAATGCTGACCTTGAGGAAAGAAAGGGTTCCCCCAAGTCCCTACATGATGACACCCTTCTAACGATTTGTTGGAGCTGCTTCTCCATTGCGGGGGCTGGACCACTGAAGCCCCCTCTCTGGAGGAGTCCGTTTTGAATATGCTGATGTCCTTCAAGAATGCAACTGCAGTCCTGACATATGGGTTGTCCTGCCTCAGGCAGTCCTTCGGTCAGCCGGATTCCAAAGTCTGGGTCCGGCGTCGGCTGATGTCGTCTCTTCCCCGACGTCAGAGCGGCTGGGGTATAAAAGCATCAGCCGACGCCATCTTCAGTTTTTCTTGCTGCGCGGTGCCCGAAGCAGAAGCAGTTCGCAAGTGCCGATCGGCCAGCTCCTGTGTTTTCAGATACTGAAGTCATCAAAAAGCTAAGTACCCCGTTGGGGAACCTTTTCTTGCCTCAGTCGATGTCAGATAAAACTGCAAAAGTTAATAATTGCTTGTCTTGTGGTAAACAAATACCTCATAAGGACTTACATTCTTACTGCTTTCCCTGCCTTGGCCCAGACCACGACGTTTCGGCCTGTGCTGCCTGTGCTTGCTTCAATAAGCGCACACTTAGGCTCCGGGCAGAATTTGCTGAAGACTTTTTTGGGGAAAATTACTCCTATATCATGCCGTCGGAACTACAGACAGCACATATTTCCAAAAAACGGAAGGACCGGGACCGACATTCGTGGCCCGCGACTTCCACCGACACCACGCTAAAGCCTACCGCGAGTGCATCGGTCTCTTCGGAGGCGGTAATTCAACCGCTCCAGGCCGACGACACCGCTTTACCGCACACTTCGGTCCCGGAGGCTACCCCGGTGCCGGTTGTTGATTTTCCTCCTGAAACCGAAGCCCAAGATTTGCCTGACACCATACCTGTGGACAAAGTTACTCCAGCACGTGGGGCAGCTAGGCCTCCTGTGTCTATGTCCATCAAGGCCTACACACGTGCTAAGGCTGCCAGCCAGGCTAAGTCTCACCCTCCTAAATCTTTTTCACAGGGTCCCACTTCTGATAAACAGATCATGACTTTAGCTGCAGATCAATTTCTTTAATCAGGGGCTCTCAGGCTCATCCAGACAGAGGTTCTCAGCCGCCTTCAGACAAAAGGCCTAGGGTTGAGCAGGCAGATACCCTTTCCTCAGATGAAGCCTCTGGTGAGTCAGGCCATTCAGATTCTGAGGAAGAATCCTTCCCGGCCTACGAGGATTCTGATGCTGATGAATCCATTCCCTCTGCCTCTCCTCCTGAGGATATTTCTTTTGGGGAAATTCTCCACTCCATGAGAGAGCATTTTCAGTGGCAGGGCCAGGATTTCTCCGACTCCAGGAAAAGGCTTCGGACTTTCCTTAAGTTACCCCAGCACAGGCCTTTAGCTATACCCCCAGTGTTAGATGTATTGGATGATGTGTACTCAGACTCCAGTACTTCTCCTGATTCTCTCCCTCCTGCTCCTGTCAAGCCAGACCGATATTACAGGGTTCCTGAAACTCATAAACGTCTCTTTAAGGCCCACTCTGTTGATCTAGAAACTATTTCTCAGGGGCCCAAAGGAGTGGCCACTTCCTGACCAAAAATCCTTTGCCCGCAGACAGGGAATCTAGGTCCCTGGAGAGGTGGGGTAAAAAAGTTTATACCTCAACCACCCTTGCCATGAGGGCACTTAACTGTCTTTTTCATATGTTTCAGTATCAGGATTTCTTGATGGATGATTTGCAGAAAAAGTTAGCCTCTCCTGAGCCTTTAGATAGAAAGGCCTTGCAGGATTTGGTTCATAATACTCATCAGGTTAGCAATCATTTTCTTCAGTGTGGTTATGATGCATTGGAAGCTTCATGTAGGGCAGCTATGACAGGGGCCGTCATACGTAGACATGCTTAGTTGAAAGAACAGACATTGCCAGATCATGTTAAAGTAAAGCTTCTAGATGCACCTCTGGAAAAACACAAGCTATTTGGTGCTAATGCACAGGGTGTGTTGAAATCAATTGAGGAAAAGGCTAAATCAGTACAAACATTCAAAGATTTCCTCCAGGTTCAGCCACCAAGGTTCAGTAGGAATTGGCCTTCGAAGAATTGGTCCTTTCCAGACACTGACAAGTTCCAAAGGGGAAAAAACAGGTGTGCTCAAGGTAGAGGGCAATACCGAGGCTCATACAGGGGCCGCCAATGGCAACCAACTAATCAGAGAAGTGGCGCAGGGACTTCTACTGCTCCACAGGGACAATCACAATGACTTGACTTTGACACCGCCGACCAAAGCTCAAAGAGAAGCACCTTTAGGCGGAAAATTATCTTTAGTTTCAAAAAAATTGGCACGTTTTTACAAAGGACAAATGGATTTTGGGCATAATAGACAAAGCTTACAGGTTTCACTTCCATACCTTACCAACAAGACAAGGCATGCCAAACCTGCCACAAAATCAAAGGGCAGAGGCACTCATACAAGTTTCAAAGCTGCTACAAATCAAAGCAATAGAAAAGGTTCCTCCTCAGGAGCAAGGCCAGGGATTCTACTCAAGACTGTTCCTTGTTCCAAGAAAAGAAAAGCAATGGAGACCTATACTGGACTTGTCCGCTCTAAACACTTTTCTCATTGTGCCAAAATTCAAAATGCTGACGTTACAGCAACTTCTTCCCATGCTGGTCAAGGGGTCTTGGCTGGTTACTCTGGACCTCAAGGAGGCATACCTGCATGTCCCAATCAGACACAGCTGCAGAAGATACCTCAGATTTCTTGCAGGGTCAGAGCATTGTCAATTCTCAGCATTGCCTTTTGGCTTATCTACTGCGCCCAGAGTATTCACGAAATGCCTGTCATCAGTAATTGCACATTGCAGACTTCAGGGGATACAAATATACCCTTACCTGGACGACTGCCTTATACAAGCAGACAGCAAGCAAGCCTTGATAAGAAACTTGGACTATGTCATTCACTTACTACAGGCTTTGGGATACACAGTCAACATTCAAAAATCAAGACTACTGCCATCCCAACAAATAATTTTTCTCTGAGCCAAACTGGACACAAACTCACAAATGGCTTTCCTCACAGAAGAAAAACAAGAACAATTACCAGATTACTTCAAAAGCCTAGCAAAGCACACCCAGATGACTGCAAGGAAAATCCTGCAGGCCCTGGGTTTCATGGCATCTTGCATTCTTCTGATTCCACTGGCAAGACTACACATGAGAAAACTGCAATGGTACCTAAAATGTTTATGGTCTCAACACAGTCACAACTTAGAAGCAATTATTCCACTCATTCCATGTCAACAAAAGGAATTTTTGTGGTGGGCACAAACAAGCCATCTAAACAAAGGCATGTCTTTCAACAAACCTCAAGCAAGCCAAACCATTACAACAGACGTCTCAGATCATGGGTGGGGGGTGCACATGGAGGGCAGATGCATTGAAGGGCAATGGGCACCCCGGGAATTGCATCTGCACATCAATCAAAAAGAGATGTTGGCAGTGATTCATGCAATCGAGGCCTTCAGAAAATTTCTTCAGTAAGGTCATCTGCTAATAAAGACAGACAACACCACTGTTATGTGGTACATAAACAAACAGGGAGGCACCCATTCTTACCCCCTCTGCAGACTAACAATGACTCTTTGGGAAAAGTCCCTGAAACTGAACATGCAGTTGCAATCCCAGTTTGTTCCAGGCAAGGAAAATGTTCTGGCGGACAGTCTAAGCAGAAACATTATGGACCCGCACGAATGGATGTTGCATCCAGACATTTTTTTACAAATAAGTCATGCATGGGGAAGGCCGGACATAGATCTCTTTGCCTCACACCTCAATCATCATCTGAAGAAGTTCTGCTCAAGGACACACCATCCTCAAGCCTGGAGAATGGATGCTGTCTCCTTCAGCTGGAATTCTCTAACAATCTATGCATTTCCACCTCTGCCATTAATGACCAAGGTGTTACTGAAGATCAAAGCAGAACAACCAAAAGGCATTTTGATAGCTCCAGACTGGCCAAGACAGCACAAGTATCCATTACTAAGGAGCATAACTCGCACCAAGCCATGGCCCCTGCCTCAATGGCCACTGCTTATAACTCAGCACAATTACAGGACTGTTCATCCCAACCTGCAAACATTGCAACTGACAGCTTGGAGGGTTCCATGACTTCTCCCCATATCTCTCTCTCCAAAAAAGTTCAAGAGATCTTACTGGAAGCACGCAGGCCTTCCACCAGAAAAACTTATTCAGCCAAATGGAAGAGATTCAACATCTGGAATGCCAACAAGGGTCAGGATGCATCAGTAATGAGCATCCCACAGATACTAGAATACTTGGCAACAATGCTTCACAATGGCCTTTCATATTCTTCCATAAAAATGCACGCTTCAGCAAATTCAGCAAAATACAACTGTGATCTGTTTTCACATCCTTTGCTAAGACAGTTTCTAAGAGGGATAAAGAATATCAAACCTCCAAGAAAACCACCAGTGCCTGCATGGGACCTCAACTTCGTCTTGGAAAAATGAACTCTTCCACCTTTTGAGCCAGCAGCATCTTCAGAATTGCAATTTCTCTCCTGGAAAACAGTTTTCCTGTTGGCAATTACTTCAGCAAGAAGAGTCTCGGAGATACAGGCCCTCATGGCAGTACCTCCATTTCTCATTTTCCATCAGGGCATAGTCTCTTTAAGAACCAATCCTTCATTCATGCCAAAAGTGATATCCAGGGTTTCTCTAAATCAAGCAATTCACCTGCCTACTTTCTTTCCCAATCCTCAAAATAAAGGAGAAAAGCTTCTGCACACTTTGGAAATACACAGACAATTGCGCTACTACTTGGACAGAACAAAGGCCAACAGAAAGTCTGACCAACTATTTGTAGCTTACGCTGCTGGAGTACAAGGAAAGGCAATTTCCAAACAAACAATTTCAAAATGGATTGGAGACTGCATCAGATTCTGCTACTCTTTCCATGGAAAAGGTGTGCCAGCCAATATCAGGCCACACTCCACCAGAGCTACAGCCACACCTCCACAGCCTTTCTAAGAGGGGTGGCTACAAAGGACATTCTAGAAGCTGCTACATGGAGCTCCGTGCATACATTTTCCAAACATTACAACCTGCCTTTATATTCCAGATCCCGAGCAGGCTTTGCTTCTGCAGTCCTGCAGGGCATTTTAGCTACACCATCCTTATCTTGGATCCTACCACCCCCAGCTTGGCTATGGTATTCAACCCATATGTCAGGACTGCAGTTGCATTCTTGAAGGACATAGTACAGTTTTGTACCTACCATAAATGTAGATGTTTGATGGATATGCAACTGCAGTCAGGTTTTCCCTCCCTCCTACCTCTCTGTAATTCTCTTTTTTGGGTCCACTCCCCCTTTTTCAAATTAGCTGGGGATATCTGTTATGGTGTATCTGTTTATTACTGTTGTGCATGTCTGGAATTTTTATCCATTCTCTAAATTTAGCCTTCCTTGGAGGGCACCTGGCATCTGGGGCAAGAAACACTGAAGAAGATGGCGTCGGCTGATGCTTTTATACCCCAGCCGCTCTGATGTCGGGGAAGAGGCGACATCAGCCGATGCCGGACCCAGACTTTGTAATCCGGCCGACCGAAGGGCTGCCTGAGGCAGGACAACCCATATGTCAGGAATGCAGTTGCATATCTATCGGACATCTACATTTATGGTAGGTACAAAACTGTACTTTCTCTGTATGAATAATAAAGTCCTGAAGTTTTCTTTACTCTGACTTCTGATTTCCCTCCTTTGAGCTAACCAATCAGGAGTTAGAGTGAAGGTGTGTGAGGGTGGCAGAAATTTGTGAAGCTGGCTGGTTGTTGTACATAAGGCTGCTGCAGCAGTGAAGAATTTGAACATCTACCATTACGGTAAGTGCAACTTAGCTGTACTTTTTCTTATAATGGAGATGCATAGGAAGTCATCAACATTGTTTGGAAGAATGCATTTTGTTAATCTCAGCCAAGCAAAAATAAATAGAAAGTAATAAGAATATGAGTTAAATTAAACCAGGATAAATGGTGTAGCTTAGGTGTACTTATTCATGCTGCTCATTTTTATTGGATTTAGGGAGACAAGTCACAGAAGTGGTACAAGTGTTGGGGTTTCTCATCTGGAGTCAGCAGAATCTTACTTGCGTGAAGCCAGAATGGCAGGCATCTTGTCAAGGTACCAAAATTCTGATCTTTGCTGAAGTGCGACACTTGTTAGAATTTAAAAAGCATTTAAATTACTTCAACTATTCTACAGAGTTCATAAAATTAATGTCAGAGAATAATGGCTGATTGTTATCAGAAAATTCAGATATTAAACCATAGTCTCTGATCCTCCCTTTGTAGGCTTGGCTTACAAATCTGTTAAGGTATACCTTGCAATCCTCTCCTCCTCATTGCCTGCCTTACAACCTCCCACTGGCTAGCCTATTACTGGTCAGTAATTTCTTAGAGAGAGTACTACGGTCAAGATCACCAAGAAAATTGGCTACTCCTCCTAGGGCCTCAACTATACCTTAAGAGAAATTAACACAAGCTGCCTTTAGGCATGCAGCCACAGACACAGTTAAATTGATGTCATGAAAAGTTGCCCTGTTAGTACCATCACTTCAGTTAGGAAAGTGCCACAATTTCAAGTGCTGATGATGCACATAGAGTTTTCGTAGTATTCCATGGAGGCATAATGAGCCTAATAACAACCCCCTCCTTTATGCACAAGGTAGTGACGTTATTTTCTGTAAAACAAGGTGCCCAGCTTCCTTTTCTTCCCCTGTTCACTAAGCAACAGAGAAATTACTTTCTTTGGATGTTCACGGACAAGTTAAGTGCTAGTTGCACAGAATCAAACCGGCAAGAAGGTTTGAGTATATGTTTTCTTTGTTTTTGGAAAGGAGGGTTAGGCAGTGTCAAAGCAGATCATATCTAAATGTCTGACATATTTTATATGGTTTATTACTACTACTAGTGTAAGAAGTTGGAGGGTGCAGTTAAGGTTCATATCACCATAGACATGTCTATTATTACAGTCCTCCTTTAAGGAGTCAACTTTCAGTTCATCATGGTAGCAACTGTCAGGACATCTGTACATACCTTTTCCAAGCCTTACAAATTAGATAGTACCTCTAGATCAAGGGCTGGATTTGCTACTTCTGTTTTACGTGGAATGCTGCAACTCAGCCACTCCATTCAGGCCACCATCCTGCAAGTCTGAACCTCTGGGAAGTTATTCAGGTCTACAGCAGCAACAGCAGTGATCTAATAGAAGAACATACTGAATTCAGTAAGGATTTGCCATAATAGCAAATGTTTCAGTAGTTCACCTTTGCAGTGTAACCCCCTCCCCATCTTCCTCCATCTCAATATTCCCTGGGAAGAATCATGGGCTGGGATGAAGTACCTTAGCTTTAATTCTCTTTTTCTTCCTACTTCCAAACCTTATACCCCATTAAGCCTGAGAAGATGTTTGGGAGCCCTGCTGTTGGCTTCTCTTTTCCTGATATAAGACTGTACACCTTCTTGATTCTTTTGGTCACAGTTCTATTCAGTAGCTTCCAAGCTTATGCTGTTGGTCAGGGCAAAAAAAAAATAAAGCTTTAAAATGGCATAGGTGGATGCCTGTTTTATACTTGGGAGTGTCCTGTTGTCCCTACAGTTGGGGAAGGTTTTGAACTCTTGAAGTTGGGATGGATGTGTGAGACCAAAGAGAAAGAAGACCCTGTAGTCTGGACTACTACAATAAGTGGTCTGCTGGAACATCTACTGTTGTGGTAAATTCCTGTGCCAGTTATAAAAATGCAAAGTCAAGATGCTGAATTTGCACACCCATTTCCTCTTTTTTCACACCTCTGAGGTCACCTAGGACCTGAAAGATGCTTACCTTCACATACCCATAGCCAGGGAGAGCAAACTTTGCTTAAGATTTGAAGCCAAGATTAGTGCTTGCAGTTCACTTCCTTGCCCTTTATTTTTATCTACTGCACCCAGGCTATTCATTTAATATTTAATATCAGTACATCTGATGTGTTTTTTTTTTTTTCCTTCTGATTCAAGGTTTGGGTTCTTGGATCCTACCTTGGCACCTCTCGGAATCTGTGGATCCAGTGCTCTGACTCCTCCCCTATCCATAATTCCCTCTCTTCCCCCAAAGTACTTCAGTTCTTGTTTGCTGCCTGATTGGAAGGACACCTGTATGAGGACTCTGACTGAAAATCAAGCTAATCTTCGGTTACTAATTTCAGTGCTTTTTTTCTAGCATATTTCTTTTTTCATACACTTTTTCACTACCCCCCCCCAAAAAAAAATTAAAACTTTGTATAATATTTCTATTATTATTATTGTTACTGTAGTGTTTAGGTTTATGTTTGTTCTCATTATTTAGGATTGATAAATAGTGTGGTCTTAACTGTAGTCTTCTAGTTATAGTTAGTGCGGATTTGTTGAATATTGCTACCCCCATGGCTAACAAAGTTCCAGCCGTTAAGTGTGTAGTCTGTAGTCCCAAGATTCTGCTGCAGGATCTGCATTCACTGTGTGTGTACTGCCTGGGAACAGCACACTTGGAGGTAAAGTGCAAGGCTTGTGCCTCTTTCAGTACCTGGACTTTACAACAGCATAGGGAGAAATTAGTTTTAAAAGGTATGATCTCTGCCTGTTTTGGACCCACTCCTCAGTCTTCAGCTCCCTCTGCTACTCCATTTCTCCAGTTAAAAGATTGGAAAACACAAGATTGAATGAAAAACAGAAAGAGAAGCCCAAGGAAAAAGAGAAGGAAAAGGACTAACAAAAGAGCAGAAAAAAAAAAAAACAGAAAACAGTCTTGTCATCTTGGGAGGATTGGGTACAGGTCTATGTACCCCTCCATTAGTATCTCCTGTTCCAGTGTTACCATTGGATCCATTTCCCATGGGTCTTAGTGTATCTGGAGCACCCACTTTAGAGCCAACAGTCATTTCAACTTCGACTGTAGTTGTATCCCTTATTCACTCACTCTCTCTCTCTTTAATGCCCCTTACTCCCAAGTTCTGTCAGATCGGGATGAGTCTCCGAGCAGAAGCCTCTGTGCTGGGACTTTGGGGGGTGGGGGGTCAACTCCACTCCATTGTGAAGCCTTCGGATCCATCTCATTCACCTCAGCACCTCTGCATTTGATATCTCGGCTCTGCTATCAGTTCGGAGCAGAGGAGGCTGTTCATATGTCTTGCTCAGATCAGAAGATTGTCTCTTTGGCTTTGATAGCCTCCTTGGCCATTGAGGCATTTGAAAGGGTTCTTGTCAGGTCAGGAGAAGAGGTGTATTCCATGCACTGTGCTCCATCCCAGCTCTTGTAAAATGCTGTTTCTGAATCCTGTTGTCCAGGTCGACAAACACAGTCCGCTTCATTCAACCTCAGGGCTGCTTGCCACATGAACTCCCAGTTTGATTCTGACCCTACTCCAGAAGCCCTAAAGAGACAGGGTTATAGGAAACGGATATGTAAGAGGAGACATTTGGACTCCTCCTGGGAGTTGGTCACAGAACACACAGACTTGGATGATGGCGAATAGTCCATACTGTTCCCCTCAGGAAGCCATCACCTTTTGTTGACATTTTGGAATTGATGAAGCGGCAGTGGGGGGGGTTGGTCCACTGATACCACCTACCTTGGGAAGTCTGTGTTCATTGTTGCTTTTGGAGCTGGCTCTTCTACCTCCTGGGTGGTACTGACTGCTGTTGCACTCATAGATCTGGTAGCTGAGTGAGTATGGAAGGATCCTGACATGGTGGAGCCAATTCCAAAGATACCATTCACAATCTTGGCCATGCTAAAGGACAGAGCACACTGGCGCAAGGGTCCGCCAGTATATGCCATGGTTCTGGTGGGTGGTAGCCATGAAGAAGGAACTGTTCAAGGAGAGTACATCTGTCCACCCTCAGAAATCAACAACAGGGAATCAAGGGCTTTGGACATTTTTGGGAAATGGAAGTATGTGTAATTGACTTTTCCACTTAGAGAACTGAACTACCTTGCTCACATGACTCTTCTTTCAGAGGGACTTGACTAGGAACTTGGTCCTTCTTTGATAACATACCAGAGGGCATCTAGAAATTAGTGGAGTCCCAAATGTCTACCTTAGAGTTGTTTTTCAATGTATCCGCTTTCTAATGCTTTTGATGGTATAGCTAGAACAGCAGGAACCAGCATAGCTATCATCTGACATGTCTGGCTGTTGATTGTGTGACTTTGTGGAAGACTTCAAGATGTCCTTCCTTAATGTTGCCTTACTGTTCAACAGTCTGTGGACTAAAGGTTAGAGAGACCCTAACCTGGAACAAACAAGACTGTAGGACCCTATCTGCTATTGGGACCTGCTTCTCCACTCCTTAGAGGATCTTTTCCAGAAAACAGAGAGATATAAAGACGGTGCATTTCAGAAAATTTTAGGGGTTTAACCTTGACGGTCTTGCAGTCCGATAATCCTGAGGCAGGGGAAGGTTCAGTTTTAATGGACATTGCCCTAGAGGTAGAGACAGGATGCAGAATCTGGGATTTTGCTGTCATTTCACTGATTAAATCCTACCAGCAGTCCGGAAGGATGCCCAAATGCCACTTTCTGGAAGCAGTTGGGGTGCTTATCCTTGTGTCTGCAAGCCTGGCAGGCTGTCACACTAGATAAATGGGATAATAACCAGAGTTTACACTGTTCCCTTTTGTTCTCCTTCCTCAAAAGAAAAGGATTCCCAATTGGATAGAATCCACAACAGCAAAAGTTTAAAAGTTCTTTGGGGGGGGGGGGTCATCCAATAAGTCCCCCAAGGCCAGTTAGGATCCAGAGTCTATTCCAGGTTCTTTTTAGTTTTGAAAAAGACATGGGTCCAGAACTGGCCTGAGGTCCAGAGTCCTGTCAGTCAGTTCATGAAACAAAGTTCTAAATGGCCACTAAGTCCACTCTACCTCTTTTGCAAGAGGACAACTGGATGTGCTCAGTAAACCTCCCAGATGCCTACTGTCATATCAAAATAGTGAGGCAGTCCAAGAGATTTCTTATTTTCTTGGTGGGAATCAGTCACTTACGTTCAGGTCACTGCTCTTTGATCTCACCACAACCCCCTATGCATTCAGATGCTTGGCAGTGGTGCAGCATATCTCAGACTGTTAAAGTTCTGGGAGTTTCCAGACTTAGGTGATTGCCTCCTCATCACCACAACCTGAAATCTTGTGGTCCAACAGTGGGACTTCATGCTCCACCTTGTACAGAAGCTGAGGATCGCTGAGAGTCTGTCAACATCTATACCGCAAATAGAGTTCATTGGATGCTACTCGGACACCATCGGTCAAATAACCAAACTTATTTATTTATTTATTTACATTTGTTTACCGGGATGGTCAAGCTGGATCAAAAGTGCCCATTTTCAGTGGAGTCCTGGGGAGAAAAGCTTCACATACAAGACATTTCACAAACAATACAGAATTTACATTAATAAAGATATTTGCTACATATTATTGGCAGCTTATACAATTGGTGAAAAAAACAGTACATAAGTAATCATTCTCAAATCAAAGATATTATACAAGCAGCACAGAGTATATACGAGAACATTCTACATGAGTAGTTTTCAGCTAGAAAAATTTATATAGGACACTTCATGCAGTGGGTGCAAAGCAGATATTGGAATTAATTGGAGACTGGGTACATTTCACACATTTAGGAGGTGTAATAGCTGAGCTATAGGCTGTATGAGTCCTGTTGCAGGAATCAGCAAAGTCGGTGGATATTGTAGCAGATGTAAGTGGTGGTATAATATTAAGGTAGGCTGCTAGAGTACCTGAATGTCTCACCTGGTTCAATGGTAGGTCTACAAGGGTTAGGAAGAGAAGGAAGTAGACATAAGGGGGTCAATGATAGGACAATGAGAGTTAATAGAAGAGGGAGGTGGACAGGATGGAGAGGCGGAGTAAGTAAAAAGACAGGTGGATGTGAAAGGAGGATGCCAGAGAAGTAGAGTGGGGGTTAGAATGGTTGTGATGGTTGAAGTTAGGTTATTTGAGATGTGGTGTTAACACATGTGCACAGCCAAGATATGAGGAGTGGTGGTGTTTGAGATGTCTTGAAGAGGGTTACTGAGCAGGTGGATCTAAGTGTTGAGGGGAGGGAGTTCCAAAGTTTTGCGATGGTAAAGAAGTAAAGCATCTGGCCAGCCAAAAGTTTGGATTTTTCTACATTTATGAGCAGTTGGTTGTTGGATCAGAGTGATCTGTTAGTATGGTATAAAGTAAGTATAGAAGGTAGAGCAGGGCACATGTTGTGTGGATTACGAATGAGATTGTGAGCTTTAGTTAGTTGGATAAAGGTGAAATAGTTGGGGAGTACAAGCTATTTTTGATTGCGTAATGATAAGCAGTGGTAGGATGAATAGGAGGCATTAGTTACAAACTTAGCAATTTTGTTGTAGCATGAGTCTAGTTTGGACTTGAGAGGACTGAATATTGGTGAGGAGGGGGGCACCGTATAAAAGAGAGGGTAACAGAAAAGAAGAGGCAAGGGAAAGTTGGGCTGATGCACTGAGTAGATGTTTGTGTCGGTAGAGAGTGCCAAGTTTTTGATGTGTCTTTTTGACATTGGACTTGGATGTGCAGGTCGAATGTGAGGTTTTTGTCTATGATGACGCCTAGGAGTTTTGTGCTAGGTACAATGTTGATGGTGGTACCATTTAAGGATTGAATGGTGAAGTTCTCATTTTGTACGGGGTGTGGACTTTTTGGGGGCAAAGATTACTAGTTTGGTCTTGTAGGGGTTCAAGGCAAGATGATTATTAGACATCCAAATTTCGGTGAAGGTAGGGTGTTTTTGGTGAGTTGGTGCAGTTCTGAGGAGTTGCTTGCTGCACAGATGATAGTGGAGTCATCTGCGTACTGGATGACCAAGCCTTGAGAGCTTGCGGTGTGGAAGTTATTACTAAACAAAAGTGGGTCTAAAATCTAGCCTTGAGGAACACCAGTGGTGATGTTTAGGAAAGAGGAGTAAGAGTTCTACTAGTTAGTTGCCTTGTGCCTGTTAGTGAGGTAATTAGTGAACCAGTGTAGAGTTTGGGGTGAGGTACCTATGTTAGAGTTTTGTTAGAAGGGGAGAGAGGGATTATAGTATCGCAAGCTTTAGAAAGATCAAGAAATAGTGAAGATACGGTTTTACCAGCGTCACAGGCTCGGTTGACCGTGTCCATGAAGGATATAAAGGCAGTGGTGGTATTATGTCCTGGCCTAAATCCGTGTTGGGTGGGAGAGAGGATGTGGTTGTGAGTCAGATGATGAAGTTGAGAATGAATAAAATTTTTCCAGAATCTTAGACATGAGTGATAGTATAGCAGTGGGGCGGAAGTTGGTGGTGTCTGTGTTGGGGCCCCGCTTTTGTAGAGGGAGGATATAAGCTTTTTTTTTTTCCAGATGATGGGCATGTAGGATTCTTGAATAGATGTGTTGAGAAGTATGTTGATAGGGTAAGCGATTGAGTTGGCTGAGATTTGCAGGTGTTTGGCAGGTATATTGTCAGGGGCATTTGTGCATGGTTTGAGTTTTAGAAGCCATTTTTAATAGTCTTGGTGAGTATAGGTGACAGAGTAAAGTTGGGAATGGGGTGTACTGGTGTTAGCTGTGGAGAGGTTTGTGGTGGACAAGTTTGTCTTGGGAAAGTAGTGGTTAGATTGGCTATAGTATCTATGAAATAGGGAGTTGAAGGTTGCAGCAATTTCAGTGGAAGTTTTATTTGCGTCTGAGCAAGGATTATTACTAGAACCTGGGTTTAAAAGAGAGTTGAGAGAGTGCCAGAATTTCTTTGGGTTTTGCTTGTGTTGATTTTGTAATGTTAAGGTAGTGTTCTTTTTTGTTTTTTTAGTGCTAGGCACTTAACCTGGTTTCAGAGCTGTTTGTATTGAGCGAGGTCAGATGGGTTTCTGTTTTTTTGCCTGACTTTTCCATGATTTGTACCTGCGTTTTAAGAGATCCTTAGTGAATCTTGTTAGCCAACTGGCATGGTTGGTTTTCACTCTCTTTTGTCCAAGAGGAGCGAGATTGTTTATGCTGAGGAAGGTTGAGTTGAAGAACTCAACTGCCTCATCAAGGGGAAGTGATTTTAGTGCATCCCAGTTGATGCTAAACAACCTTTAGTTAAAGGTAGAGGGACAGAACTGGGATTCATTCCTGGTAACCCTGTACTGATGTTTATTAATTGTTGTGGTACATTCACGTTGTGTAAAGGCTGGTAAGTGGTCACTTATACTATTGAAGAGTGTACCAGCGGACGTGATCTTATTTGGGTTGGACACTAAAATCCAGTCCACGATCGAGCCATTAGTATTAATTTTATTAGGCCTGGTTATGGTGTTAACTAGCTGGGTGAACTTGTATAGATAGATATTGCAGTTAGTGGTGTGAAGCTTATGTCTAGCCAGTTGATATTTACATCTCCCAGTATGATAGTCTATTTTTTTAGGTTAGTAGATGCCCAGGCAAGGGTTTCCTCAAGAATTGGGTTGTTATTTCCTGAGAGACTGTAAATGACTATCACACAGAGGTTTTTGCAATTATTCGTTTTAAGTAAATAAACTAGAAGTTCAGCTGTGGAGAACTGTGTGATGGGTTTTGTAGTGAGAGAATAGTGAAGGACATGGGGTATATTAGAGAGATGCCTCCACATTTTTTTCAGGGTCTGTCTGCCCTAAGACAGGTGAAATCTGGCGGAAGGAATTCTGTGCCCTTAATATAGGGTTTTAGCCATGTTTCAGTTGCGGCAATAATATCGGGTTTGTTGTGGGCTATCCATGCATGGAAGTCAGATATTTTATTCTGATGCTTTGTAGATAATTGTAGTGAAATTTATTGATTTATGGGAGTTTGGGGGGGGGGGGGGTTGCAGGGGAGATGGGACCCGGGTTGGGATGTATGTCTCCGCATAGCAATAGGTTTGTTACAGGATATGGGAGAGTAGTGTATTCTAGTTTCCATTTTACTTTGATTGGATAATTTAGAGAGAAAATATTGATGTTCTTTGTATTTCACTGTTGCAGTCATTATATTTGGGTAATCTGTTGGCAGGTTGCCCTCAGTCGGCCTGATTAACAAAGTCTTGGGTCCTGCGTCGGTTGCTGTCCCTTCTTCCATGACGTTGGGTCGTCAGGGGTATAAAACTTGCCACCAACGCCATTACATCAGTCTTTCTTGCCGCGCCGTGCCCGAAGCAGAAGCAGTTTGCAAGTGCCGGTTGGCCAACTCCTGAAATTTTTGTTTTTGAGTTTCAGATCCGAAGTCTTCAGCTAAAAAGCTAAGTACCCCGTTGGGGAAACTTTTTCTTGCTCCTTACCGATGTCGGTAAAAATTAATAATTGCATTACTTGTGGGAAGCAAATACTTCATAAGGATTTTAATTAGTACTGCATTCCTTGCCTAGTCCCTGACCATAACATACCTTGCTGTCGGTTTTGTGCTTTATTTAATCAACGCACTATCAAACGTCGGTACATTTTTGCTTCTAAATATTTTGGCTCACGCTTTAATTATCCAGAAATTTCGTCAGTTAGCAATCCAACTACCGGGATATCTAAAAAATGCAAAGAAAAAGACAGAGACAGGCTGTTTAGGTCCAAAACTGCCGACAACGCTTCTGAGCCAGTCGCCAGTTTGCCGGTGCTCAGTGAGGCGCTTTTGCAGCCCCTGATACCCGCTACTTCTGATTCGCAGGCCTCTACTGAGACCCATTCGGAGTCCGGTATGCCGCGAGATGCTTCAATTATAGAACCCGCGGATGTCTCTAACTTGGATGGGTCTAGAGCTGCTGTGCAGGCACCGGCTTCCGAGGGTGTTTTCAGGCCTACAGATTTGTATGTTAGACCAACGCCATCTTCAAAACTAAGGCCAAAATCTCGACCTCTGCCTAAAAAAATGACGCCTGGGCCACATGTGCAGGCCCCTATGCCTAAAAAACAAGGTGAAGATTTAATTACTCTGATCAGGGGTAGCCCCCCCCCCCCTTCTAAGAGGCCTAGGCAAGACATTGATTATGAATCTTCTGAACAGGATTCTGTTTCTTCTGACTCTTCTAATCAACAGGAATGGTCTGTACCTACTTATGAGGACTCTGATGCAGAATATTCCATTCCTTCTGCTTCTCCCCCTGAGGATTTTTCTTTTGGGGAAACTTTACATACCTTAAAGGAACATTTTCACTGGGAAAGTCAGGATTTCTCTGAATCTAAAAAGAGACTTTGGGATTTCCTTTTTCTTCCTCAGCATAGGCATTTGGCTATACCTCCTGTTCTAGACATTGTTGATGTTTTTTCAGAATCTAGTATGGCTCCTGATTCTCTGTCTCCGGCTGCTTGTAAGCCAGACAGATACTACAGGATCCCTGACTCCCACAAATTCCTTTTCAAAAATCCTGTTGCAGATCCTGAAACCATTTCTCAGGGTCCCAAGGGCATTAAGGCTTCTACAGCTAAAAATCTTACTCCTTCTGATAGAGATTCCAAGGCGATGGATAGATGGGGTAAGAAGGTTTACACTTCTGCAACCTTGGCAATCAGGGCTTTAAACTGTCAATTTCATATGCTAAAATATCAACAGCATATCATGGGACTGCTTAAACAGAAAATGATCATTTCTGACTGTGTGGAAAACAAAGATTTACAGGATTTATTGCATTCAGCTGAACAAGTTGGAAAACATACTTTGCAATGTGGTTTTGATTCTTTGGAGGCCTCTTGCAGGGCTGTTGTAACTGGGTCGGTGCTAAGAAGGCATGCTTGGCTCAAAGAGCAAAATCTGCCTGATCATGTTAAAGCAAAATTGTTGGATGCTCCTTTACAGCAGGACCGTCTCTTTGGTAATAAGGCTGAAGAAGTTTTAAAAAAGATGGAAGATAAAGCTAAATCTATGCAAACTGTGAAAGATTTCTTACAAGTGCAATCTCCAAGATTTAGCAGGTACTGGCCTACTAAGAACTGATCCTTTCCAGTTCCTTCGAGAGCCACTCAAGTCATACCCAGACATTCCAAAGGCTGCAGGTATCAGTCACAAGGGACTTTCAGAACAAAACAATGGGGTGCCTCCTCTTCCAAATCTGGAAACAACAAGACACCTCCCTATGGTAAACAGTCTCGGTGACTTCCCTTTAGACTTACCAAGCACTTACCTTTTAGCCGCCCCTTTGGGGGGAAAACTGGCTCTTCGTGCAAGAAACTGGCAACTTATAACCCAGGACAAATGGGTTTTAAATATAGTATCCCAGGGATACAGATTTCATTTCCACATGTTGCCAATTCCAACCGGATGGCCAGACCTGCCCCCAAATCAGTGGGCAGAGGCCCAGAAACAAGTACTTTCCCTCATGAGCATGGGGGCTATTCAGCCAGTACCAGAAGAGGAAAAGGGACAAGGTTTCAGAATTCAAGATGCTGACTTTTCACCAGTTACTTCCTATGCTAGGCAACAATGCCTGGTTGGCAGCTCTAGATTTAAAAGAGGCTTACCTGCATATCCCAATCAGGGAATCTTGCAGAAGATACCTCCGCTTCAAAGCAGGCTACTTGCATTACCAGTTCTCTGCACTGCCCTTTGGCTTATCTACTGCGCCCAGGGTCTTTACAAAGTGCCTGGCTCCAGTAATTGCATTTTGCAGGCAAAGAAATATTCAAATATATCCATACCTGGACGATTGTCTAATTCAGGCAGAAAACAAGGACACTCTTCTAAACCATCTGGCATTTGTAAAAAGGGTTCTAACCTGTCTAGGGTACACTATAAACAAAAAGAAATCACAACTGGTACCCTCTCAAAAAAATTACATTCCTGGGTGCAAGCTTGAGTACAACTGCCCAGATGGCTATCCTTATGCCAGAGAAGCAAATTCATTTGGTGACTTACTTCAAACGGGTGGCCACAAAAATCCTGCTTTCTGCAAGGCAAATACTACAAGCATTGGGATTCATGGCCTCCTTCATTCTTCTAATTCCATATGCAAGATTGCATATGAGGAAACTTCAGTGGTACTTAAAAAGTCTATGGAGTCAGCATTGTCACAGCCTGGAAACAATGATTCCTGTCATACCTTGCCTGCAACTGGAGTTCCTATGGTGGGTTGAGGCCTGCCATCAAAACAAGGGACTGCTATTCACACCACCCCCTGCCTCCCAAACCCTAACTCCAGACTCATCAGACTATGCTTGGGGGGGCACATCTGGCAGGGTAGTGCATTCAAGAAAAATGGAGCCCAAATCAAATGCACCTTCATATCCATCAAAAAGAAATGCTAGCTGTACAGAATGCACTGACAGCCTTCAAGGACTACCTTCATCCAGGACAATTAATGATAAAGACAGACAACACCACGGTTATGTGGTACATAAGCAAGCAGTGGGGTACACACTCCTACCCCCTTTGCAGACTAGCCATGGCATTGTGGAACATGGCCTTGACCTATCAAGTACAACTACAAGCTCAATTCCTGCCAGGAAAGCTGAATACTCTGACAAATGAACTAAGCAGAAATCTCATGGACCCACACGAATGGAAACTGGAACCACGGATTTTCAACATGTTGACACGCAAATGGGGGAGCCCAGGCATAGTTCTGGGGTGAGGCAAAAAGATCTATCAGTTGGACAAATTTTGCACAAGAACTCATCACAAAAAAGCCTGGAAAGTGGACGCTCTATCCATCAGTTGGAAAAACCTATCAGTCTATGCATTTCCCCCTCTGCCTCTGCTCTCCAAAGTTCTAATAAAAGTCAAACAGGACAAACCAAAAATTATTTTGATTGCTCCAGACTGGCCTCGCCAACACTGGTACCCTCTCCTGCACAATGTGTCACACCTTCCACCGTGGCACCTGCCTCAGACACCTTACTTACTGCCTCAGCAGAACAACCAAATTCTGCTCACTCAGCTCCAAACTTTGAATCTTGCAGCGTGGCTAATTACCTAAATTCACCCTTAACATCCCACAGCAAACTTGTGATGGATGTCATTTTGGAGGCGAGAAGGCCTAGTACTAGAAAATCTTATGCTGATAAATGGAAAAGATTCTGTGCCTGGATTCAGTCTCAAGGGATAAGCACAGCAGTGTCCAATATTCCTCGGATTTTACAATACTTAACTGAGATGCTTCACAAGGGCTTGTGCTTTTCTTCCATAAAAATCCATGCTTCAGCCATTTCAGCTCATTACAACACACAACTTCCACTCTACTCTCATCCTCTGCTAAAGCAGTATCTCAGAGAGACCAAAAACTTAAGACCACCCAGGAGAGCTCCAACCCCTACCTGGGACCTCAATTTTGTATTGGAAAAGCTCACTCTCCGTCCTTTCAAGCCATCTGCTACTGCAGACTTAAAATTTATCTTCTGGAAAACAGCTTTTCTTTTAGCAGTCACTTCAGCTAGAAGGATTTCCGAATTACAGGCTCTTATGGCAGTGAAGCCTTTCCTCATTTTTCATGCGGACAGGGCATCTCTCAGGACCAATCCATCCTTCATGCCTAAGGTGGTATCCAGTGTGGCTCTTAATCAGACCATACATTTGCCAACTTTCTTTCCCAATCCACAGAACAAGGGTGAGCGGATTCTGCATTCATTGGATGTACACAGGCAACTTAGATTTTACTTAAACAGGACAAAATCTCAAAGAAAATCTGAACAACTGCTGGTGGCATTTGCTGCAGGAGCTGAGGGAAAGGCCATTTCAAAGCAAACCATTTCCAAAGGGATAAGCCATTGTATTTGTTTCTGCTATATGCACCATGGAAAAACTATCCCCACAGGGCTGCATCTACTTCTGCAGCCTTTCTCAGAGGTGTTCCTACCAGGGACATTCTAGAAGCTGCTACCTGGAGCTCATTTCATACGTTCACCAAACATTACCATTTACTACTTTTCCTTCAATCTAGAGCTGGCTTTGCCACTGCTGTCCTGCAGAGCCTTATAGCTGGTCCTAATGCTGTATAATTCCCTCCACCCAACCATAGCTTTGGGAATCTACCCAAATGTAATGACTGCAACATTGAAACATGAAGAACATAGTACAGTTGTGTACACTTACCATAAATGTAGATGTTAGAGTGTATTCACTGTTGCAGTCCAGGTTATCCTCCCTCCATCCCCCTATTTTTCTTTGGCTATACCTCTACTTTCTTTCACTATGCTTAAAAGCCCTTTTGGTGTATTTGCTTTTGGGATTGGAGGTACATTTTTTGTGTTTTTAAATTTTATTTGCTCCCCATTTGGGGGGCACCTGACATCTGGGGCAAGAAAAACTGATGTAATGGCGTTGGCTGCATGTTTTATACCCCCTAACATCATGGAAGAAGGGACAGCAACCGACGCAGGACCCAAGACTTTGTTAATCAGGCCGACTGAGGGCAACCTGCCAGCAGATTACCCAAATGTAATGACTGCAACAGTGAATACACTTGAACATGTACATTTATGGTAAGTGTACACAACTGTACTTTGTAGTGATGGTGGAGGAGGATTTTTGCTCTGGTAAATAATATGCTTGCATTGTAAAGGCTGGCTGAAATTTGTAAAAAGAAAGTGGTGTGTTCAGACTGTATGGGGAGACAGGATAATGGGCAGTGAGAGGAAGAGGTAAAAGAATGATGTAGCGAGGTTAGATGTAGTAGGATATTGAAAGAGAGTGAGTAAGTAGAGTACTGATAGTAAAGATGGACATTGTAGTATGAGATGTGGGTGACTAAAGGAGTGAGAATTAGTGTGCAATAATGAGCTGCGGTGGTTGAGAAGAGGTTGTACCGATTGGGTAATGATGAGGTCAGTTAAGATGCTGAGTATGTGTGGGTTTGGTTGGAGGTGTGGCTAATGGTGTAATTTGAGGGGAAATGAAGAGGTGTGGCTAGTGGTGTAATGAGAGGGGAATTGAAGGGGGATAATTGGGTTGTGGGGTGTGGAGGAGCTAGAGTAAGTATAAATGTAATTGATGTAGGGGTGGGTGAGAATGGGGGTCAGGTAGGGGAGTACATTGAGCCCAAGTCCAGCAAGGGTGAATGGAGCAGGTTGAAACCAACTACGGCATTGGTATCTGGAAAGAAAACTGCCAGTAAGGTAGGAAATCTGGAGGGGGAGCAGATGGTCTAAGCATTTATAGATGGCACTGCAGCTCAGGGGAGGAATGAGTAAACTCTCAAGAGGAAGAGCGAGGGAGGAATGAGTAAACTCTCAAGAGGAAGAGCGAGGGAGTAGACAGGATTGACAGTGCTGGGAAGCCTACAATAAGATTATGTTAGGAGACCGAGAGAAGAGGTGGCTAAGAGCCAGGCCTTGGAGAAAGCTATGAGAAAACAGGTTTGACAGGGCTAGGAAACTTGCAATTGAATTATGTTAGGAGAACAAGAAAAGGGGGTGGTGGCTATGAACCAGGACTTGGAGAAAAACAATCAACCAACTAGCCCATGTCAGTACCTAAAGTTGTGTGTTTATCTGTGTGAACTCAAAAGCAGATTTAGTAGAGCATCAGGGAAGTAGAATATAAAATAAATGTAAAGCTTTGGGAAACTGTATATATTTGTTACAATAAACAGAAGAATAAAATATAAAAAATATAAAATAAATGTCATGTATAAGATCAAATATAAAAAATATAAAATAAATGTAGAGCTTTGGAAAAATGTATATATTTGTTACAATAAATAGGAGGAAAAGGGAGGTAGTGTGCAGCAGAAGAATCAGTAGGAGTATCACAGAGAGAAGGTTATAGTAGAGCTACACTGCTCAGTCTGTTGATAAAAGTAGGACTTGCCGTAGCTTTTACTGGTTTGTACGGGGTTCCGCTCTCCATGTTCTTGTATGCAGGCAGTTGCTTCAGTTTTTTTTTTTTTGTTTTGTTTATGTTGGACCTTTGAATGTGCTTAAGGGACTGTAAGGAAAAAGAGAGAGAGAGAGATTAATATGAGGCCAGAAAAGCGGGTAGGTGAAGTAAAAAAAAGTGGGAATAAGAGACAGACATGGAAATACCACAATTTAAGTAGTTTAGCTAAGCAGTACTTAATCAAATAAATTATTTAAGGATCAAGCAGTGAAAATGAATAAGAAAGGCACCCTGTTCAGTAATAGAAATTCGGTCTATTGCCACCTTAATTTCACAGAATGCAGAATAATTCATTATCAGTAAACTTTTCCAGCTATTTGTTGCAACTTTGTAATGCATGCCAACAGAACTGAGCAACATGGTGGCAGGACATAAAATTACAATAAAATCAACAGTTTCCACACAATACAGTAACAGAATAGGCACTCAAAATAAGCTAAGTAGTAAAATCTAACTAACACAGGTTGAAACAGCACAGCGGCCGAATACCGATGAGAGCATTAAGTACCAATTTAAAAGCAGTAACAGCAATGTGTTCTACTAAGCTTTTTAGCAAAGTCCGACTAAGTCAAGCTGAAACAGTGCATTTCCAAACTGAAAACCGTAAAATGCAGCAAGTTTAACAGTAAAAGGTTATTACTTCCTTAAAGTAGTTAAGCCTACAGCTGCACACTAAACAGGAAATGACCAAGACAGTATAGGTATTTTACAGGTGAAGTTGTACACTTAAAGGACCACTACGGGCAAATGATGAAGAAAACATATATTTTTTATCTTGCCATGATTTACTAGACCTCCCAGAGCTGCCTGCAGCAAAATAAGTACTCATTCCTAATTTTATTTTGTTTTTACTCTTTTCTGTCCTCATGGGGGCAGATGTCGGGATTCCTTTGGAAAGCTAAATCTGTCCCATAATGCACAGACTGAGAACAAATAGCCCTACCATTTGTTGTCAGAGTAGACTTCCATTCACTTAGAATGGAACACCTGAAAAAAAACTGCCAAGTTTGTGAGTCTGCAGCTCATGTGTCATTGACTGGTATGCGTTGAGTTTTACAAATGTTGTTCCTACTGATGAGTACTACACATTCTCTGAAAGAAACTTGCAAAAGTGTCAACAAATTACTGAGATAAAAAAGACTTTTCACAAGGAGCAGTTTTGCAAGTTCCTGGCCAGGTATTCCTCCCATCTCCCCTCCTTCAGTGGGCTACAGTCTCACATTTCCAGCTTTACTAGATTCAACTATTTAGTCAGCTTTGCATAACAGTAGACATAAAAAAAAAATATCACAGCCTGGTGTGCCACTAAATCTGTTCCCTTGTATGTCTCTGTCTCTTCACTTCTGAAAAGCATTTCCCAGGAATAAAATAAAAAAAAAAAAAAAAAAAAAAAGCAAACGCATCAGTCCAGAGTTTAGGCCAGTCTTTCCATTTAAAATGTGCACAGTAAAATATTCAACTTATAATGCATTTTGGCTGCTGACATGGTTATCTTTACATAGTTATTCTCTTACAGTATAACCTGAACGTATGGTATTTAATGATAAATTTTACAACAGTTCTGTTTCTTAACAATGACCTCCCAAGCCTCTGATGTGACCTAGTACTTTTTTCTTACTATTGCTTGATCTCATTTGTCTTAGTTGTATACCTGTAGCATGTCTCTCATCCTTTCAGCAACAGACTCCTTGAGAAAACTTCCATAGCAGATACTTGTATTGAAAGAGTAGCAGCAGTTGTAGCAGTGATACCACACTCCAAAACAATGCACTCAAGCATAGTATTGACAAACACAGGGGAATGTATATGTCTGAATCAAGCAGTGATGAAATTGCTAGGGACTTCACTTGGCACAATTTTACTCAATCTCTCCATTTCATAATCCATAACATTCGCACCACACTTACAAAGGCACACCTCCACCTTCCACAAATACAGCTACCCACACAGATACAACATATCAGTCAAATTTAAGGCTTTTGCCACCTCTCTGCAAACACTGCTGTAATGGCTTTGGCAAACAAATGAAAATGATTGATGGGTGTTGGTTCAAGACTTCCATCCATATCTCTCAACAGTACAGATTTTTGCAGAAAGTCCAGATTTTTTGTCTGGTTTTCATAAAATTGCAGTTTTCTGTCAAATCATTGGCAAATCATTGAACACTGAAGTCAGAAAGTTGACAGACATTTGATTTTCAGACTTCATATCCTTAAGAAAATTCACTCTAATGCAAAATCTGTTTATCAACTTTCTAAGTTTGTAAGTGCAATATTTATAAATTGTCCCAATTTTTGGGCCTTTGTCCCCTATTATTTATGGCCTTGTCCAGATTTCTTGTTTATATGTTGAGAGTTATGCTGCCATCCCTTCCTACTGGAGCCAGTCCACTGCACTTGCACAAGTGTCCCCCTCAGCAGGGCAGCAAGCAGGTATCAGTGCAGATTTGCTTTATAGTTATTTTACATCACACACACACTAAATCTTGTTGTCCATGTTATTTCTTCTTTTCCTTGGTTTCGTTTTTCTTACTTGTAATGTTACTTTTACTCCTTTTTTCTCCTGCCTCCCATATCTACCCTAATTATTACTTCTAACAAATACTTTTTCTCACTCTTTCTTCTCTTCCTCTCCTCCTCTTTATCCACTATTTGGACTTTTCCACTCTGAAATTTGCTTTATGGCTAAATAATGAACTGTCACCCTTATAATGTTAGCACATTTCAATGCTACATAATATTGTATTTAGTCTAATAATAGGTTCATAGGTAGTTATTAGGCTATCGGCCTAAGTAAGCCTAGCCAACAAGTTTCTCTGGCTTATGCCACCCAAGAAAGTTATTTTCCTGTGCCACTGTCGAGCAGAGCCAGAGAAGTGATTCCCAGGGTATATTTTCCTATCTCCCATCCACTCAAAGATCTTTCTTGAAAAGTGCTAATGAGGAACTTTGTTTGACATAGATGGGTAGCTTGTTTCAGAGTATGGGAAGTCTCTGGGACAGGAGTCTGTCTCTCCAGCATGTCCTGTTTATTGTGGTGACAAGGTTTAGGTCCCTAGAGCGTGTAGCTTAGAGGAATTGGGATTTATTTAGGTGTAGCATGTCCAACAGCTCTGGGTTTGACATAGCTTTATATGTTAGGCAGAAATCACCTCGAAGTAGGCGATATGCTACAGAGTAAAGCTGGAATTTTTTTAGATGGTCAGTGTAGGGCATCTGTTCGAGGCCAGTAATCCTCTTTGTGAGGTACTTCTGCGGCCTTTCCAGCTGCTGCAAATGTCTTCTGAGGTACATTCCAAAAGGGGCGTTGTACTCTATAATGGGTCTAATAAGTATCAAGTAAAGGGGAACAATGACCTCTTTTTTATCCTGGATGAGAACCCTTTTGTGATGAGGTGTGCCATGTAGAAGGACTTCCTGACTACTGTAGCGATGTGATTATCAAAGGAGAGACTACTGTCCACCTGGGTCCCAAGGTCTCATCACACATTCGGTGTTAAGTAGACTACCATCTATGTGGTAGCTTCATATATCAATTTCATTTCATCGAAATTCAAATAATCGAGACCATATCGTCGAAAACTCATATCATCGAATCTCAAATCATTGAAAACTATAAAGCAACTAGAAATAACATCCCAGACACTGTTTACTACGTTTATGCAGGGGGGCAAGCCCCCCTGCACCCCCCCACACCCCCGTAATTAAATATACCAATGCCAAGGTTGCACTACAGTGGGGTTTTCCCCCACTGTAGTGCGACCTTGGAGTTGGTATATTTAATTATGGGGGTGTGGGGGGGTGCAGGGGGGCTTGCCCCCCTGCATAAACATAGTAAAAACTTTGTGGAATGTTATTTGTAGTTGCTTTATAGTTTTCAGTGATTTGAGATTCGGTGATATGAGTTTTCGATGAAATGAGTTTTCGACGATTTGGTCTCGATGATTTGAATTTCGATGAAATGAAATTCCGATGATATGAAGTGGAACCGGTAGCTCATGGGTACAGAGTTTTTACCAAAGGGGATGACAATGCACTTTTTGACATCGAGCTTGAGGCCATGGCTTTAACACCAGGCGTCTGTCTCAGTGAGGCCCTTCTGTAGGATGTCCACATCATTTGGGGAATTGACTATGGCTCCTAGTTTGCAGTCATCTGCGAACTTCGTTATCCAGAGGCCTTCTTTGTTAGCTTGTACTTCAGAGAAGTAGATACCAAACAGGAGAGGTCCTAGGACTGAACCCTGTGGTACTCCACTTGTCACTGGTTTGATGGCAGATTTGAACTCTGCAACTTTTACAGTGTGGGTTCTGTCAGTGAGTCAGTCGGCAACTCATCTTGTGACATAGGGATTTATATCTAGTTTAATGAGTTTAGCTATAATTCCAGAATGGGGGATGATGTAAAAAACCTTGGCGAGATCAAGATAGGCTGTGTGAACCACCTTAGCCTCATCGACTGCCTCAGAGAAGTCGATTAGGTTCAGGATGTATGATCTGCCTTTCACAAACCTGAACTGGGTGGGGTCCAGAGTTTGGAGGTTACCAATGTCTTTGTTTATGAGTTCCATGATGATACATTCCATGGCCTTGCAGACCAAGCTCATCAGGCTAATAGGATGATAGTTCCCAGGATCAGTGGTGGCTCCCCCTTTATGCAGTGGGATAACTGTTGCTGTGCACCATTCAGTGGGCACAAAGCCTGATGTGAGGCTGTGATTGAACATGGTGCTTAGGTGGGGAGCCAGATGTCCTTCAAGGATGCATCTGCAGTCCTTACAAATGGGTTGTCCTGTCGTCAGGCAGCCCTTCGGTCGGCCGGATTCCAAAGTCTGGGTCTGGCCTTGGTTGGGGTCGCACTTCACCCGACGTCACAGCTGCAGTTCTTCGGGTATAAAGGCATCATCCAACGCCATTTTCCTCAGTCTTTCTTGCCGCGTGGCGCCCAAAGCAGAAGCTGTTCGCAAGTGCCGGTCAGTCAGAACCAGAGATTACTACTGCCGAATACTTCTACTACCGAAGACTTCTAAAAAGCTAAGTACCCCGTTGGGGACTCTTTCTTGCCTCAGCCGATGTCAGAAAAAGTGAATAACTGTTTAACTTGTGGGAAACAAATACCTCATAAAGATTTCCACTCTTACTGCTTACCTTGTTTAGGCCCAGACCACGACGTAGCAGCTTGTCTAGCCTGTGCTTCTTTTAACCGACGGACGCTTAGACGTTGGTCGGAATTTGCTGAGAAGTTTTTCGCCCGCTTTTGCTTACATTATGCCGCCGGATCCTCCGACCACGCAAATATCTAAAAGCGCAAGGAAAGGACCGACACTCACGGTCCGCGGTTTCGCCGAAACCGCGGTTAAGCCAACCGAGTGTCTCTGTTTCGCTGAAACCGAGTCCTCGGTTCTTCCTTCAGCCGAAAGCTTACCTCCTACCGAGGCCTCATCCAACCTGGTGGAATCGGCTACTGAAATCCCACCTGCTCTTGCAGGTTCCCAGGATTTATCTGATACTATCCCTTGGATATTTCAACCCCTGCACGTGGAGCTGCTAGGCCACCTGCAACCATGTCGATTAAGGCCTTTGCCAGGGCTAAAGCAGCTAAATCTACCAAAACTGTGCCTGCTAAGACCCTCTCACAGGCCTAGCTCTAGTTCACAAATGCTTAGTCTAGCAGAGGATCTCATTTCTTTGATCCGGGATCCCAACCTCACCCAGACAGGGGCTCTCACCCACCTCCAGAGAAGAGGCCTAGAGCAGAGCCCCCTGAGCCAGTTTCTACAGATGACTCCTCTGATGATTCAGATAATTCAAACCCTCCAGAGGGTCCTTTCTCCCCTTATGAAGACTCTGATGCTGAAGAGTCCATTCCTTCTGCCTCCCCGCCTGAGGAATTTTCCTTTGGGGAAACCTTGCACGCTATGAGGGAACAATTTCAGTGGCAGGGCCAGGATTTTTCAGACTCTAGAAAAAGGCTTAGAACCTTTCTGCATTTACCACAGCATAGGCCTTTAGCCATCCCTCCAGTTCTGACTGTTGTGGATGATGCATTTAATGATGCTTGTACTGCTCCTGATTCACTTCCTCCGGCCCCTGCTAAGCCCGATAGGTACTACAGGGTCCCGGACACACATTATCATTTGTATAAGGCTCCTTTTGCAGATCCCGAAACTATCTCCCAGGGACCTAAGGCGGTAGCAGCTACCTCTGCCAAAACCCTCCCTCTGAAAGGGAATCCAGGGCCTTAGAGAGATGGGGTAAAAAGTTTACACTTCTGCTACTCTTTCAGCTAGGGCCTTGAACTGTCAATTCCACATGATCCAGTATCAAGAATTTATGTTAGACCAATTAACTAAACAGCTGTCCTCAGATGAACCATTAGACAAAAAATCTGTTCAGGAAATGGTACATGACATTCAGCAGGTCAGTAATCATTCCTTAAAATGCGGCTATGATGCACTGGAGGCTTCCTTTAGATCAGCCATGACTGGCACAGTGATCAGAAGACATGCGTGGTTAAAAGAGCAGGCCTTACCAGACCATGTCAAATCAAAGCTACTAGATGCTCCCATGGACAAGATCAATTTGTTTGGCTCTCCTGCACAACAGGTGCTGAAGAAGATGGAAGAGAAGGCAAAATCGGTCCAGACAGTCAAAGATTTCTTACAGGTCCAACCTCCAAGGTATAGCAGGAATTGGCCCTCCAAGAATTGGTCCTTTCCAGACACCTCCAGAGCTCAGAGAGGCAGGAATAGGCGCTCAAGAGGCAGAGGTCAATCAAGAGGTGCCTACAGGGGACGTCAGTGGCAGGCTAACAACCAGCGAGGTACAGCCACAGATACAGCCGCCACCACTACTACAGGACAATCACAGTGACTTGGCTCTGGCACCGCCTACCAGGGAACAACTAGAAGCACCCTTAGGCGGGAAACTAGCCTTATTTTCAGTAAACTGGCATTACATCACAGGAGACAAGTGGATTTTGCAGACAATAGACCAAGGTTACAGGTTTCACTTCCATACTCTACCAAAGAAGAGAGGAATGCCAAACCTTCCTCCAAATCAAAAGGCAGAAGCTCTAAAACAAATAACTCACTTACTAAGGATGAGAGCTGTAGAAAAGGTACCATCTATGGAGCAAGGACAAGGATTTTACTCCAGGCTCTTCCTGGTACCAAGAAAAGAAAACCAATGGAGACCTATTCTCGATCTGTCCGCTTTAAACACATACCTCATTGTCCCAAAATTCAAAATGCTGACCCTACAGCAACTTCTTCCCATGTTGGGCAAGGAGTCTTGGCTGGTAACTCTAGATCTCAAGGAGGCATACCTGCACGTCCCCATACGACCAAATTGCAGAAGATTCCTCAGATTTCTTGCAGGATCAGAGCATTATCAATTCTCAGCATTGCCCTTTGGCTTATCTACTGCCCAGAGTGTTCACGAAATGCCTGGCATCAGTAATTGCTCATTGCAGGCTTTAGGGAATCCAAATCTACCCTTACCTGGACGACTGCCTGTTGCAAGCGGACAACAAAAACAAGCTAGCAGAAGACTTGAAAAGGGTCATTTATCTACTGCAAGCTCTGGGATACACAGTCAATATAAAAAAGTCAAGGCTGATACCATCCCAAAGGAT
The DNA here is from genome assembly GCF_019279795.1 of Protopterus annectens. Lineage (NCBI taxonomy): Eukaryota > Metazoa > Chordata > Ceratodontiformes > Protopteridae > Protopterus > Protopterus annectens. The sequence continues at coordinate 1,586,791,698 of NC_056732.1, read as the reverse complement.
AACCTGTTTGGGTGCAGAACTGGACACATCAAAACAAATGGCATTCCTAACAGTAGAAAAACAGGAGCAACTACCTCTCTACTTCTTGGCATTAACAAAGAAGAACCAGCTAACAGCAAGAAAAGTCCTGCAAGCCTTGGGTTTCATGGCATCCTGCATAATATTGGTTCCACATGCCAGACTGCATATGAGAAAGTTACAGTGGTACCTAAGGAATTTATGGTCTCAGCACAAGCACAGCCTAGAAACCCAAATTCCAATAATCCCATGCCTGAAGCAAGAATTCCAATGGTGGGCTCAAGTCTGTCAATCAAACAAAGGACTGCCCTTCCACAGCACTCAACCAAGCCAGACCATCACAACGGACGCCTCAGACCTCGTTTGGGGGGCGCACATGCTGGACAAGTGCATACAAGGCTTATGGACTCAAGACCAACTGCACCTACATATAAATCAAAAGGAAATGCTGGCAGTAAAACTGGCAATTCAGACATTCAGACCACTTCTTCGACAAGGTCAACTATTGATAAGGACAGACAACACCACAGTTATGTGGTACATCAACAAACAGGGAGGCACACATTCATACCCTCTATGCCGGATGGCAATGGACCTCTGGAATGTGGCCCTGAGCTTCAACATTCAGTTACAAGCAATTTTTGTGCCAGGAAAAGAAAACATTCTGGCAGACATACTAAGCAGAACTACCACGGATGCCCACGAATGGATGCTGCATCCGGACATCTTCAAAACCATTACAAGAAAATGGGGACTACCAGAAATAGACTTATTTGCATCCCCACGCAATCACCAACTGAAGAAATTCTGCACAAGGACGTACCACCCACTTGCTTGGAAAGTGGACTCCCTATCTTTCATTTGGAAAAACCTGACAGCATATGCATTCCCACCACTTCCTTCGATGCACAAGGTGCTATTGAAGATCAAAGAGGACCATCCAAGGATCATCCTGATAGCTCCGGACTGGCCAAGGCAACATTGGTACCCATTACTGAGGAGCATGTCTCGGGAACAAATATGGCCTCTACCCCTAGTTCCCTTACTGTTAACACAGAACAACTACAACACCCTGCATCCAAACCTGAAAACACTGCAACTGACTGCCTGGAACATTGCATAACACCAAATAACCCAAATTTATCCCAAAGGGTTAAAGACATTATCTTGGAGGCTCGCAGACCCTCAACAAGAAAAAAATATTCAGCAAAATGGAAAAGATATCACATTTGGAGTACTGCAAAAGGAGAAAATGTGTCACTGGTAAACATAGCCAACATCCTGGAATACTTGGCAGAGCTCTTCCACAACGGCCTGTCCTATTCTTCCATTAAGATTCATGCATCAGCTATTTCAGCAGAATACAGCTTGGATCCTCCAGTCTTCTCACATCCTCTGCTCAGGCAGTTTCTGAGAGGAATTAAAAATGTAAAACCACCTAGGAAGCCACCATTGCCAGCATGGGACTTGAACTTTGTGCTAGAAAAGTTGACACTCCTCCTTCGAACCAGCAGCAACAGCAGAATTACAATACTTATCATGGAAAACTGCCTTCCTGCTTGCAATCACTTCAGCAAGAAGGGTATCTGAGCTACAGGCATTAATGGCAGTACAGCCCTTCCTGATCTTCCATCAAGATAGAGTGTCCATGAGAACAAATCCTACTTTTATGCCAAAGGTGGTCTCCAGGGTATCTTTAAATCAAGCTATCCACCTACCTACATTCTTCCCCAACCCACAGAACAGGGGAGAAAGACTTTTGCATACCGTGGATGTACATAGACAATTATTTTATGCTACTACCTGGACAGGACCAAGAGCAATAGAAAAACTGACCAGCTACTGGTAGCATATGCAACAGGAATGGAAGGAAAAGCAATTTCAAAACAGACAATCTCTAAGTGGATAGGAAATTGCATTAGATTTTGTTACTCCTACCATGGGAAGAAAACTCCAGAAAACATCAGGCCTCACTCTACAAGGGCTACAGCCACTACCACAGCTTTTCTACGAGGAGTGGCTACCAAAGACATTTTAGAGGCTGCTACTTGGAGCTCCGTGCATACATTTGCCAAGCATTATAATTTGCCTTTATACTCCAGATCCCGAGCAGGTTTTGCCACTGCTGTTTTGCAAGGGATCTTAACTACACCATAATCTTATTTCTCCTCCTCCCCCAGTTTGGCTGTGGTATTCTACCCATTTGTAAGGACTGCAGATGCATCCTTGAAGGACATAGTACAGTTTTGTACCTACCATAAATGTAGATGTCCGATAGGCATGCATCTGCAGTCAGGATTACCCACCCTCCTTCCCCTCTGTGGTACTCCTAGGGTATTTGCCCCTCTTGTAGCTGGCTGGGGGAATCTATTATGGTGTATTTGTTTGTATATATGTACATACATGCTTATTTTTTGTTTGCTCTCTACTATTTGGAACCATTTGCATTTATCCAAATTTAGCCTTCCTAGAGGGCACCTGGCATCTGGGGCAAGAAACACTGAGGAAAATGGCGTCGGCTGATGCCTTTATACCCGAAGAACTGCAGCTGTGACGTCGGGTGAAGTGCGACCCCAGCCGAGGCCAGACCCAGACTTTGGAATCCGGCCGACCGAAGGGCTGCCTGACGACAGGACAACCCATTTGTAAGGACTGCAGATGCATGCCTATCAGACATCTACATTTATGGTAGGTACAAAACTGTACTTTCGTTCTGAAGTTCATGTAAAATGCAACCTGGGATGTTGTCCAGTCCTGTGGAAGCTGTGTTTTCGGCTTTAGAGAGTGCAGCTTTTACCCGTGTAGTTGTGATTACAGGGACTCTGCATTCTTCCTGTATAGATATGGGCCCTTTAGGGTGTGAGAGGATGGTAAAGATAGCACTGAACCTATCTGCCAGAATGTTGGCAATATCAATTGGTTCTGTAATTTTCATGCCGTTGTGCTGTAACTCAGAGCAGATCTGGGTGTTGCCATTGAGATTCTTGACATAGCTATAGAATGCTTTGTGGTTGTCCTTAGAATCAGTGGCAATTTTATTTTCATAGCTAGCTTTGAAGGCTCTCATAAGGGATCTCAGCATCTTACTGAGGCTGATCAGGGAGCTCCACCACTCATGGGAGTTTACTCTCTTTTGCAACAGTTTCTTCCTTCTGTTGTACAGTTTGTTTATGGCAGGGGACGACCAGATTGGCTTCCTTATCTTGGAGGATAGCTTCTTGGTTCTGTTTGGGATAGCATGATCCATGCACTCATGTAAGTGCTTATAGAGTGCATTTGTGTAGGATTCAGCAGTTCTAACTGTATTGTCCATTTGCATGGGTGTCCTGAAGTTTGCCACTTCTGTCTTAAGAAGCATGAAGTTGGCTATGGAGAAATTTTTTACCGTGGTTTCCTTAATGGGGGTGGGGGGGATGTGGATAT
>NC_056732.1:1586747905-1586787757 GCF_019279795.1 Protopterus annectens | reverse complement strand
CCAAGGAGGAAATTGGGAAAAACTGCGAAGCATTGGAAACCAATGCTGTCTGGGACAGTCTGGAGCTATGAGAATGGTCCTTGGTCTTTCGTCCCTGATGTTTAACACTCTGGGAAGAAGAGGAAGAGGAGGGAAGGCAGTAGTGTCCAAGGGAAGGACAGAGCATCCACTCTAGGTCTTGCTGTGATGCTGTCTGGTGCAAAAAAGTGGTACAAGATGGTTGTCTGGGGAGAAGGAAAGATCCACCTGAGGAGTGCCCCAACACTGAATGATGCTGTAAAAGACTGCTCTGTTAAGTTGCCACTCGTGAGGATCCAGGGTCTGTCTGCTCAACTGGTCTGCCAAAACATTGAGTTTCCCTGGAAGAAACTGAGTTAGGATATCCAGGCCCAAGGATGCTGCTGTGGACCAGAGAATCATGCTCTGTCTGCACAGGGAGTAAGAATGAGTCCCTCCCTGTTTGTTGATGTACCACATGACTGTAGTGTTGTCTGTTCTGACAAGCAGAGTTCGTGGAGAAAGAAGATGCTTGAAAGCCAGTAAGGCCTGCTGAACTATTATCAACTCCTTCAGGTTTATCTGCAAGTGCATTTGCTGAGCTTTCCAACGTCCCTGTATGCATCTGCCATCCAGGTGAGCTTCCCAGGCATAGTCCGATGCATCCGTGGTAAAAACTTGAATGGCAGGAGGTGGGCGAAAAGGCATGCCTCTGTTTTGTAGACAGGCTGTTGCCCACCACAGAAACTCTGTCTGCAGACATGGAAGCAGAGGAATTATCATATCCAGGTCCTGTGTGTTGACACCAAAGGTTCTTGAGGTACCATTGCAATTTCCTCATATGCAGTCTAACATATGGAATCATGAGAATGCAAGAGGCCATGAATCCCAGAGCTTGCAAGTATTTCCTTGCAGGGAGCTGGGACAGGCCTGCCAAATTCATGAAGTAAACAGAAAGAGTTGCCTGCTTCTCCTAGGTGAGATATGTCATCTGGGAGGCTGTGTTCAGACTCTGTCCCAGGAATGTTATCTCCTTGGTAGGAACCATTTTTGATTTTTCCTTGTTGAGAGTGTAACCCAGGGAAAAGAGAAGAGTCTTTACAAATTCCAGATCAATTAACAGCTGTTCCTGAGAATTTGCTTGAATTAGACAGTCTTCCAAGTATGGATAAATCTGAATTTTCGTCTGCCTGCAAAAAGCAATGACTGGAACCAGGCAATTTGTGAAAACTCTGGGAGCAGTAGATAAGCCAAAGGGCAGTGCTGAGAATTGATAATGTCGCTTGCCCACTCTGAAACGAAGGCATTGCCTGCAACTTCCCTGACAGGGGTGTGTAGATAAGCTACTTTGAGATCCAAAGTTAGCAGCCAGGTAGTAACTGATGCAGAGTGAGCATTTTGAACTTTGGAATTACCAGGAAAGAGTTCAGAATGGACAGATCTAGGATAGGATGCCAGGCACCTTCTTTTTTTGGAACTAAGAAAAGTCTGGAATAGAAGCCCTGGCCTACCTGCTGAGCAGGAACTGATTCTATTACCCCCAGATGCAACAGCGACAGAATTTGCTTTTCTACTTCTGCCCTTTGGTTTGGAGGAGTGTCCGGGAATTCTTTGGGAATCAGACAGGTGTGGAAAGAAAACCTGTGCCCTAAGGATACAGTCCTGAGTACCCATTTGTCGTCCGTGATGGTGGCCCAGACATTTGCAAAAATGGCCAACCTTCCTCCTAAAGGAAACTCCGGGCAAGCAAGAAAGTACAGTTGTGTACACTTACCATAAATGTAGATGTTCGAGTGTATTCACTATTGCAGTCATTACATTTGGGTAATCTGCTGGCAGATTGCCCTCAGTCGGCCTAATTAAAGAAGTCTTGGGTCCTGTGTTGGTTGCTGTCCTTTCTTCCATGATGTCAGGAGTATAAAACACGCATCCGACACCATTCATCAGTTTTTCTTGCCCCAAATGTCAGGTGCCCCCTTAATGGGAAGCAAATAAAATTAAAAACACAACAGATATACCTCCAACCAAAACCAAATACACCAAAAAGGCTTTTAAGCATAGTAAAAGAAAGTAGAGGTTACAGCCAGAGAAAAGTAGGGGGCTGGAGGGAGGGTAACCAGGACTGCAACAGTAAATACACTCGAACATCTACACTTATGGTAAGTGTACACAACTGTACTATGTTCTTCGTGTTTCACTGTTGCAGTCATTATATTTGGGTAGATTCCCAAAGCTATATTTGGGAGGAGGAGTATATACAGCATTAGGGCCAGCTATAAGGTCCTGCAAGACAGCAGTGGCAAAGCCAGTTCTGGATTTAGAGAAAATTGGTAAATGATAATGCTTGGTGAAAGTATGTACAGAACTCCAGATAGCAGCTTCTAGAATATCCCTGCTAGGAACACCTCTGAGAAAGGCTGTAGAAGTAGATGCAGCCCTGGTGGAGTGAGATCTGATCCCCTGGGGGATAGGTTTTCCGTGGTGCTTATAGCAGAAATGAATGCAATGGCTTATCCATTTAGAAATGGTTTGTTTTGAAATAGCCTTCCCCTCTGCCCCTGCAGCAAATGCTACCAGCAATTGTTCAGATTTTCTTCGAGATTTAGTCCTGTTCAAGTAGAATCTAAGTTGTTTGTGCACATCCAAGGAATGCAGAATCTGTTCCCCTTTGTTCTATGGATTGGGATAGAAGGTTGGCAAATGAATGGACTGATCAAGAGCCACACTGAAAACCACCTTGGACATGAAGGATGGATTGGTCCTCAGAGATACCCTGTCTGCATGAAAGTTGATGAAAGGCTCCACTGCCATAAGGGCCTGTAATTCAGATATCCTTCTGGCTGAAGTGATTGCTAAAAGGAAGGCTATTTTCCAAGAAAGAAATTTTAAGTCTGCAGTAGCAGCTGGCTTGAAAGGAGGTAGAGTGAATTTTTCCAAAACAAAGTTAAGGTCCCAGGCAGGGGTAGGAGCTCTCCAGGGTGGTCTCAAGTTCTTTGCCCCTCTGAGATACTGCTTGAGCACGAGATGAGAGAAGAGGGAAGGTTCTGTGTTATAGTGAGCTGAAATGGCTGAAGCGTGGATTTTAATACAGGAAAAAGACAGGCCCTTGTGAAGCATCTCAAGTATTGCAAAATCTGAGATAAATTGGGCACTGCTGTGATCATCCCTAAAGATTGGTTGCAGGCACAGAAGATTTTCCATTTTTCAGCATAAGATTTTCTAGTACTAGGTCTTATCGCCTCCAAGATGACATCCATCACAGATTTGCTGAGGGATGATAAGGGTGAATTTAAGTGATTAGCCAGGCTGCAAGGTTCAATGTTGGAAGCTGAGGGTGCAGAATTCGGTTCTCCTGCTGAGACAGCAAGGAAGGGGTCTGAGGCAGGTGCCATGGAGATATTTGTGACACACTGTGCAGGAGTGGGTAATAGTGTTGGCGTGGCCAGTCTGGAGCAATCAAAATCATTCTTGGTTTGTGCTGTTTGACTTTTAGCAGAACTTTGGAGAGCAGAGCCAGAGGGAGAAAGGCGTAGATTGATAGGTTTTTCCAGCTGAAGGACAGAGCATCCACTTTCCAGGCTTCTTTGCGGGGAGTCCTTGTGCAAAACTTGTCCAACTGGTAGTTCTGGGGGGAGGCAAATAGATCTATGTCTGGACTCCCCCATTTGCTTGTCAACATGTTGAAAATCCATGGTTCCAGTTTCCACTCGTGTGGGTCCATGAGATTTCTGCTTAGTCCGTCTGCCAGTGTATTCAATTTTCCTGGCAGGAATTGAGCTTGTAGGTGCATCTGGTAGCTCAAGGCTGTGTTCCACAATGCCATGGCTAGTCTGCAGAGGGGGTAAGAATGTGTACCCCCCCTGCTTGTTTATCTACCACATAACCGTGGTGTTGTCCCTCTTTACCATTAGTTGTCCTGGAAGAATGTAGTCCTTGAAGGCTGTCAGAGCATTCTGTACAGCTAACATTTCTTTTTGATTGATATGTAGGTGCATTTGATTTGGGTTCCATTTGTCCTGAATGCACTTTCCTGCCAGATGAGCCCCCCATGCATAGTCTGATGCATCTGTAGTTAGGGGTTGGGTGGCAGGGGGTAGTGTGAATGGCAGTCCCTTATTTTGGTGGCAGGCCTCTGCCCACCATAGGAATTTCAGGCGTAGGCAAGGTATGACCGGAATCATTGTTTCCAGGCTGTGACAATGTTGACTCCATAGAGTTAAGCACCACTGTAGTTTCCTCATATGCAGTCTGGCATATGGAATTAGAAGACTGCAGGAGGCCATGAACCCCAAAGCTTGCAGTATTTGTCTTGCAGATAGCAGGGTTTTTGTGGCCACTTGTTTGAAGTAAGTTACCAAATGAATTTGCTTCTCTGGCGTGAGGAAAGCCATCTGGGCAGTTGTATTCAAGCTTGCACCCAAGAATATAATCTGTTGAGCGGGTACCTGTTGTGATTTCTTTTCGTTTATGGTGTACCCCAGACAAGTTAGAACCCTTTTTACAAACGCCAGATGATTTAGAAGTATGCCCAGGTTTTCTGCCTGAATTAGACAAGCATCCAGGTATGGATATATTTGAATATTTCTTTGCCTGCAAAATGCAATAACTGGAGCCAGGCACTTTGTGAATACCCTGGGCGCAGTAGACAAGCCAAAGGGCAGTGCAGAGAACTGATAATGCAAGTAGCCTGCTTTGAAGCGTAGCTGTCTTCTGCAAGATTCCCCGATTGGGATGTGCAGGTATGCTTCTTTTAAATCTAGAGTTGCCAACCAGACATCTTTGCCTAGCATAGGAAGTAACTGGTGAAGAGTCAGCATCTTGAATTTTAGAATGTCCAGAAAGGTGTTTAGAGTAGACAGGTCCAGAGTAGGACGTCATGATTTGTCTTTTCTGGGTACCAGAAAAAGCCTGGAATAGAAACCTTGTCCCTTTCCTCTTCTGGTACTGGTTGAATAGCCCTCATGGTTAAGAGGGAACGTACTTGTTTTTGTGCCTCTGCCCACTGATTTGGGGGCAGGTCTGGCCACCTGTTTGGTGCTGGCAACGTGTGGGAATGAAATCTGTATCCCTGGGAAACTATATTTAAAACCCATTTGTCCTGGGTTATGAGTTCCAAGTTCTTTGCATGAAGGGCAATCTTTCCCCCCAAAGGGGCGGCTAAAAGGTAAGTGCTTGGTAATTTTAAAAGGAAGTCACTGAGACTGTTTACCATGGGGGGTGTCTTGTTATTTCCAGATTTGGAAGTGGAGGCTCCCCATTGCTTAGTTCTGAGAGTCCCCTGGGACTGAAACCTGGTGATTTTGGTGTGTCTGGGCTTGGCTTGAGAGGATATGGAAGGAGCTGGAAAAGACCAATTCTTACTAGGCCAGTGCCTACTAAATCTTGGAGGTTGCACCTGTAAGAAATCTTTAACAGTTTGCATAGATTTAGCTTTATCTTCCATCTTTTTTAGAACTTCTTCAGCCTTATTGCCAAACAGGCAGTCCTAATTCAAAGGAGCATCCAACAATTTCGCTTTAACATGATCAGGCAAAGATTGCTCCTTAAGCCAAGCATGCCTTCTAAGCACAGACCCAGTAACAGCAGCCCTGCAGGAGGCCACTAAAGAATCAAAACCACATTGCAAAGTATGGTTTCCAACTTGTTCAGCAGAATGCAATAAATCATGTAAATCTTTATTTTCCACACAGTCAGGAATCAACATCATTTTCTGTTTAAGCAGTCCAATAGTATGCTGTTGAAATTTTAACATATGAAATTAGCAGTTTAAAGACCTGATTACCAAGGTTGCAGAAGTATAAACCTTCTTACCCCATCAATCCAGCGCCCTGGAGTCTCTATCAGAAGTGGTAGGATTTTTAGCAGTAGAAGCTTTAATGCCATTGGGCCCCTGAGAAATGGTTTCTGGATCTGCGACAGGATTTTTAAAAAGGAAATTGTGGGACTCATTAACCCTGTAGTATCTGTCAGGTTTACTAGGAGCTGGAGAAAGGGAATCAGGGGCCATACTGGATTCCGAAAACACATCATCAACAATGTGTAGTACAGGAGGTATAGCCAAAGGCCTATGCTGAGGTAGGAGGAGGAAATCCCTAAGCCTCTTTTTTGAATCAGAAAATTCTTGACTTTCCCAATGGAAATGCTCCCTTAGGGTATGTAAAGTTTCCCCAAAAGAAAAATCCTCAGGAGGGGAAGCAGAGTGAATGGAATCCTCTGCATCAGAATCCTCATAAGTAGGTATGGACAAATCCAGGTCATTAGAAGAGTCAGAAGAAACAGAAATCTGATCAGAAGATTCATAATCAAGTTCAGCCCTAGGCCTCTTGGGGGGAAGGGAGTTCACTACTCCTGATTAGAGTAATTGATCTTCAGCCATTTTGATAACTTGTTTTTTAGGCATAGGGGCCTGAACATGTGGCCTGGGCGTCATTTTTTTAGACATAGATCGAGATTTAGGCCTTAGTAATAAAGGTGGAGTCGGTTTAATATGCAAGTCTGTAGGCCTGAATACACCCTCAGAAGGTGGTGCATGCACAGCGGTTCTGGATCCATCCAAGGTAGAGACATTGTGGGTTCCATAGGTGAAGCATCTCACGGCATACCGGACTCCGAATGGGTCTCATTGGAGGCCTGTGAATCAGAAGTAGCAGGTATCAGTGGCTGTAAAAGCACCTCATTGAGTACTGGCAAACTGGCGACTGGCTTAGAAGCGTCGTCAGCAGTTTTGGACCTCGGTGGCCTGTCTCTGTCTTTATCTTTGCGTTTTTTCGCAATTCCGGTAGTCGGATGGCTAACCAACGACATATCTGGATAATTAAACCAAGAACAGAAATACTTAGAGGCAAAAATGCACCGACGACGGATAGTGCGCTGATTAAATAAAGAGTGCGCTGATTAAATAAAGTACAAAACCAACAGCAAGGTACATCGTGGTCAGGGCCTAGGCAAGGAATACAGTACGAATGAAAATCTTTGTGAGGTATTTGCTTTCCACAAGTAATGCAATTATTAACTTTTACTGACATGGGTAAGGAGCAAGAAAAAGGTTCCCCAACAGGGTACTTAGCTTTAAGTTGAAGACTTTGGTTCTGAAACTCGAAAACAAATATTTCAGGAGTCAGCTGACTGCCACTTGCAAACTGCTTCTGCTTCGGGCACCGCACGGCAAGAAAGACTGATGTAATGGCGATGGATGCATGTTTTATATCCCTGACGTCATGGAAGAAGGGACAGCAACCGACGCAGGACCCAAGACTTAGTTAATCAGGCCGACGGAGGGCAACCTGCCAGCAGATTACCCAAATATAATGACTGCAACAGTGAAACACGAAGAACATCAGGCAGAAGTTGGACAGAGTCATTGAGAATGCTTGGATTGAGATGAAGGCTTACAACTACCCGCCTTAGAAGTTGAAGCATGCCATCGCTTAGACCTTTGAGGGGTAGCCACCTGCCCACTAGAAGATTTGTAACCTCTTGTCCTAGAACAGCTCTGCCTGCTGGTATCGGGGAACGTCGTGGTCAAGGCCTAAACAAATAATACAAAAGAAATGAAAATCTCGATGGGTAATCTGCTTTCCACAGGCAAGTCAATTATTAACTATTTCTGAGATTTGTTAAGGCAAGAAAAGAGGATCCCCAATGGGGTACTTGGCTGTAGTTGACTTCAACTTTGTAGTCGGAATTCAAAAAAGGTAAACGGCCCACCGGCACTACTGCAAAACTGCTTCTGCTTCAGGCTCCCGCGGCAAGGAAGACTGAGGAAGCGACATCGACTGCCTACTTTTGTATCGGACGTTCTAACGTCCTTTCCAACAGACAGCCAATGTCATATTTACTTACCTTTGGTATTTGGGCCGATTGAGGGCTACTACTGGGAGTCGGATAACCCATTGGTTAGGACTGCAACAGTGAAACACAATGAACATACACAATCACATCCGGACCACATGGCACAAACAAAAAACGCTCACACTCCTACCTCAGATGGCAAAGCAGAAGCTAGCAGATTATCACACTATCAGAGGACCAAGTGATTAGAGAACTAAGAAGACATTGCTCTACAAAAGAAGGGGGGGCCTGATGGTATTAGCCCACTGGTGCTGAAGACCTGCGCTTTGCAGCTTGGAGAGGTGTTAGGATCTTCAACTTCTTAAGCCGCAGTACCCATAGGGTACCCGTGTTGTGGAAAACATCCTGCCTGATTCTGGTGCCAAAGAAGGCATGCTCAGGGGACACTTCATATTACAGGCCTGTGGCACTCACGTCATACTGCATAAAAGCCCTTGAGAGACTGGTAATGGAAGTACTTCACACCAAGGTCATATCAGAACTAGACCCCCTTCAGTTCGCACACCAGGAGAAGACAGGGGTCGAAGATGCCATTATCCACCTTACGCACAGAGCATACAGTCACCTGGACAAACTGGGAGGATCCCTCAGAATCATGTTCTTTGACTTCTCAAGTGCCTTTACAACCATCCAACCAGACAGGCTGAGGAGTAAGCTGTCAGTGATGAATGTGGATGCTCCCTTAGTTTCACGGATACTGAATTATCTGACCGATAGGACCCAATATATGTGACTGCAGGGCTGTGTGTCTGACACAGTGCTATGTAGCACTGGATCACTGCAGGAGACAGTTTTATCACCTTTCCTTTTCACCCTGTATATCACAGACTTCAGGTATAACACTGAGTGCTGTCACCTGCAAGAACTCTAGGATGAGTTGGTCACAGTAGGAAGCAGCAGGCATGGAAACGAGGAGGAATACAAGAGGTTGGTGGACAGTTTTGTGAGCTGGGTGTAAGATTAATCAGTTGCAGCTAAACATCAGTAAAATGAAGGCACTGGTGGTAGATCCAGGGAGATCATGATCTTGTCCCCCAATGACCTGTCAATTAGGGGGGCTGAAGCGGATATTGTTCAGGACTACTTGGAAGTACACCTGGACAGTAAGCTGGACTGGTCCAAAAACTCACAGGTGGCATTTAAGGGTCAGAGTAAGCTGCACTTACTACGAAGATTCAGATCCTTTGGAGTCGGCAACACTATCCTGCTACTGTTCTATGAGACTGTAGTGACCAGAGCTATCTTCTTTGCAGTGATATGCTGAGCTAATGGCATAAAGAAGGTTGATGCAAACAGACTTAATAAACTGGTAAGGAAGGCTAGCTCAGAAGTTGAACTGGACGCCCTCGAAACCGTGGCTGAGAGAAGAATATTAGCGTGACTAAAGTCCATCATGGAAAATGCTGACCACCCACTACGAGTGGTACATGGACAGAGAAGTTTCTTTAGCAGGAGACTGACTAGCATAAAGTGCTCCACTGAATATCACAGGAAATCCTTCCTGCCCACACCCATCAGACTCTGTAACGCCTCCTACCATCTTAGCACCACCGCCACTACAGAAGACTACATAGCATTATGTTAAACTCTTACCCATGCCCCCCCATCCTTTTTCTCACTGTTTTATCTCTTTTTTTTTCCGTGCAATATTCATCAATGCAGTTATCCTTTATGCAATATGCTACACCTCAGTTAAAATACCCCATATCCTAGCATGACTGGTAATTAACACGAAAGGCTCTCCTTTCATGTTACTACAATATGTGGTATCAAACTCATCTGGTACTTTGGCTATGATCAACAATGTACCTATGTCAAGCGTTGCTGTTATATATTTGAGGTAACATAAGTGAGTACAGTATCTATCATATCTAATTATGTAACATTTGTGTTTGGTCTACATTGTATCTATGTTTATCTGTGCAGTTGTAACACAAGCAATTTCCTGCGGGATCAATACAATATTTCTAATTCTGATATAGCTTTGATCTCCACAAGACAACCAAAACTAGTAAAAAAAACAAAAAACGAACAGCTCATGGAATAGAATCGCCTTTAATAATACTGGTAAGCTCTTTCACCCAGAAACTCTGGCTTTCATCAGACCATAATGTGGTCCTATGACCCTTTTATATTAAAACATCATAACATCATAACACCAATCAAACAATTAACACAGTAATCAAGCAATTAAAGTTACATTTCATCTTTTAGAACTTCCACCCCAGCAGCTCCCCAAACCAACCTTCCTATGTATTACATAACCCATTTTTATATCAAATTTAATATAATACATAAAACAACACATAAGGCATATCACCTAATCTATTAAAAACTTTCATTTTTAAAATACTTGAAATAAAGACATCATTAATTCCAGGTGGTACAGGAGCATTAAGGTATGCCTGCCACGAGTATTCTCTATTCCTAAGTAAAATATAGAATTCACCTTAACTTGCTCTAATACTATAAAACTAAAAACATGGTCCTTATATTGATCCACATGTCTAAAAAGGGCAGTGGTATTTTTGCACTTTTTAATATCATAGGTGTGTTCATAAATACACTGCTTTAACTTACGTTCAGTTTTTCCTACACAGTAGGCAGAGCAATTCAGACACTTAGCGTACACCACACCCTTGGTATAACTATAGTGTCCAAAAATACTAATTTGTTTATCACCTAAGATGAGTTGGTCACATCCTAACAAAAATTTACATTGATTACAGGTACCACATTTTCTTATTTTGTCTGTTCTCGTTTTGAGTGATACCTTAACTCAAAATAAGAACAGGTGCAAAAATACCACTGCCTTTTTTAAACATGTGGATCAATATAAGGACCATGTTTTTGGTTTTAGGTTCATAGGCAAATTAAGGTGAATCCTAGGGGGGGTCCACTGAATATTTTACTTGAGAATAAAGAATACTGGTGGCAGACATACCTTAATGCTTCGGTACCACCTGGAATTAATGATGTTGTCTCTATTTCAAGTATTTTAGAAATGAAAATATTTAATAGGTGAGGTGGGATGCCTTATGTATTGTTTTATGTATTATATTACATTAAATTTGATATGAAAATGGGCTGTGTAATACATAGGAAGGTTGGTTTGGGAAGGTGTTGGGGTAGAAGTTCTAAAAGATGAAATGCAACTTTAATTGCTTAATTACTCTGTTAATTGTTTGATTGGTGTTACAATGTTTTTAATATAAAAGGGTCATATGACCACATTATTGTGTCTGATGAAGGCTGGAGTTTCTGGATGAAAGTGCTTACCAGTGTTATTAAAGACGAGTCTATTTCATGAGCTGTTCGTTTTTTTTTTTGTTTTTTAATAGCTTTGATCTCATCATGTATTTCATGCGGATGCCTGAAGTACTCCCCTTCAAGAAAACACAGACTGAGCCATGACCCCTTCCCCCAAAAAGGATGTCTACCATGGCAATAGCAGAACGGGCCCTTGTCTAACCTGACATGGTCTTCCCATTACAGGTTTAACAGAAACATATGCAATGGGGAACCGTCTGAGACAGTCTGCTTCCAGACAGACCTTTCCTTCTGTCCTTAGAAAAGGACATAAAGTGCTCTGTTTGTCTACTTCAGGTACAATATCTTAACTACTCTTGTACATGCAAGGAGTGTAAATGTCTTACCCCTCTACTTACTACTCTGTATAGGAAATGAAGGCTGATATGAAAAGTGACTCCATCCTTGTGGGAAATTAGACGTCCCTGGCACATGTGGGTATGTATTTCTGAAATGCTCCTGGCTGAGGTTAACAGCCACTAAAAAAAAGAGTTCCCATTTTAGAAACTTCAAGGATGTAGAAGCAGATGGTTCAAATTGCTTGTGTGTACGTGTGTGGGCAATGAAAACTTCAGGGACACAGCTTAGGCTCGATGGAGTAAGCCCCATCTTCGGGAGTGGATTAAGTGCAGAACTCCTTTGTGAAAAAGCTTTACTGACAACAAGAAACAGACGCAGAAGACAACCATAACTGCCTGACAAGTATAAGAATCACAGACACTAAAGTATATGTTAAGTCCATACCCTCCTTTGGTAGAACAGGGAAAATCTCTTCCACCTGACACCATGCAAAAGACATTAAGCACATCCTTGGAAAATGTGCCTAAAGGGAATGAAAGCCTTATCAGCCATGCTTGTCCTTTGATGAAGCTATGCTTCATCCTCAGCTTGGGGTATATGAAAGTTCCCTTGTTCTCAGTCACGAGACTTACAAGCTCAAGCAGAAAGAAGTTCAGGTGCTGTCTTTACCATACTGACCAGGATGAAAAACTAATGTTGCTTCAAACAAATGGAGTTTGAGTTGTCTTTCTGGCCTAACATCCTTTATCTTCTCAAGTATCATGGGGAGAAAAGGGGCTGGATAAAAAGTGTGCAGAAACAGACCTGCCCAGTGACAAAGTTTAGTGATTTGGTGCCTTTATGCAAAATTTACCACACTGTCTTAAATTTCAACTACAAAGGTCAATTTCTGCTACACCCCACCAGTGACCCAGATCCCCAAAGACAACCCCATATAGAATCCATTCACGATGCCTGCTTCAGTCCTACTCAGCTGCTCAGTGAAGACGTTTTCCTCAGAAAGGATTCAGGATGTCCTGAAGGGAAATACTGACTCCTGCCAATTGTTCATGTACACATCACTGTGGTGCTGTTTGAGAGGATACAGAAGATTCCTGCTTTCCAAATGTGTTTACAAAACTTGGCAATTAACATTATCGCTATTAATCCTTTCATGTCAATAAGTTTTCTTCTCTATATTTTACCCTAGTATCCCTGAATACTTAGATTCCCTGAACAGCCTCCCCAAGCAATGTCTGAGGAGGCTGTTGTGAGCATCTGGGTGTCAGCATCTAGCCTGAATCAAATCCCTTTACTGAGGTTCACCTGTTCTATCAGCTCAGTCCTAATACGGGATGTTATGAGGACTGCCCATGCTGGCACCATATCCTTCTGAGATGCCAATGAAACTTCATTGCATAATACTTTCCTACAGAGACCATCAGGACTGAAGGGGACATAGAACTCCGTGTCCTGGGAAACTCCCTTTCATGGATCTAGTTTTGTTGCAACAAAGAAGTGAGGTGATTGGTCAGAAAACAAGAAGTTATGTACTTACCATAACGTTCCATGTTTGTAGTCCATCTCACTCTTCATTATTACATATTGGATCGGAGCCTATCCCCAGCTCCGACTCGGCCTATTTACAAGCTAGAAGACTTCTGGTTGGCTCGTGGCTAGGTAGGTATCCCATGGTGTACCAGTACAAACCCCAGATCTTGTTTGCTGCTAACTAGAAGAGATAATAACAACATACCGAAAGAAGCCAATACTAAAAGGTCTCCATAAATAATTAAATTAACCTTTTTCTGTCTTCAGATACTTCCAGGATGGGGGCAGGAGGACGGGTTCGTAAGAATGAAGAGTGAGATGGACTACAAACATGGAACGTTATTGTACGTACATAACTTCTTTATGTTCTGTAGTCCTAGCTCACCTTCATTTTTACATATGGGACAGCGTCCCTAGCACCTTATTCTTGGATGGCTCAAGGAAAAATACTCCTGAGTACCGTGGAACCAAAAGATGCTCTACCCCTGGAGGTTAAATCCAATTTGTAATGAGTAATTAAAGTGTGAGGGGTAGCCCACGTAGCTGCTGCACAAATGTTATCAAGTGGGACCCTGGCTTGAAAGGCTGCAGAGGTAGACTGAGATCTGGTAGAATGGGCCTTGATTTTAAAGGGTAAGGGTCTACCCTCAGACTTGTAAACATAAACTATACAGCTAGAAATCCAATTTGAGAGTGTCACTTTGGAAACTGGTAAGCCCAACCTGGATTCGGAAAAGGAAATGAAACTAGGCAAGCTCTTTATCAATTACTACTACAGCTACTGGTCCACTTAATTTAACTCTATGCTCAAACTTCCTTACCTGCCAAAGCACTATTTATAAAAATCTTTTCTCTCTGTTATAAAACCCTTTACTCTTACCTTTCTCCCCTACACAGCTATACCTTTGCTCACCACTTTCTGATAGTAGCAACGGAAAATGTCTCTTACCTTTCCTTAGCCTATAGAACACAGTCTCTCTGTATAACTGATTGCCTCTCAGCCTCTCTCTGCTCTGACCCGCTCCATTCGCCCTACGGGCTCACTCTGCTCCCCTACCCTAACACCAATTCCCACCCACCTCCAATAGGTCCTACACTTATACTTCCCTAACCACACCCTCTCTCTCTTCCAACCTATCCCATACTTCACCCCATCCCATACACTTTAGCCACACCCCTACCATCCAACTATCACTCTCAATAAGCCACACCTTAAAGTACCTTACCAAATTAACTTACTCTTAACTAATATATATATTAGTGCCCACCTCTCTTCTCTTCCCTTATCCTTTATCTTCTTTTGCTCTACTTTTCAATCCCTAATCTCCTCACTCCTCTTATTTACAATCTCAATAAGATGCCTCTGGCTAATCTAACCAAGCTAACTCTTGCAGTTATACTTTCTACTATCCTCACCTCGACCTACCTTCTTACCTCCTTTGAAAAACTTCACTATTACCATCTTAACCACCCCCTAAAACAAACAGCAATTCACACTCATATACCCTCTTATAGTCATACTAATCTAACTTCCAATCCCACTTACCTACTACCTAAATACCATAGACTCTCCCACATTAAACACAACATACCCACAATAAAGAAAGTGAAAATTCAAACTTACCTTAGGTATAATTCATTAACAAAACTAAATAATCCCTCCTTAAAAGACGGTGGCATCCACCCCTAACCCTGGCCCTTCCAACCCCACTATCCATACAACCCACCCTAAACTCAATAACTCTCTCCTAATAGGACATCTAAATATCCAGAGCATTAATAATAAAGTAGCCCACCTCCATGCCCTCCTAGATATTCACTCCTTTGATATCCTCTGCCTCACTAAAACTTGGTTGAAACCAGAAACTAAAGACAATGAAATCATTCCCCAAGGCTATAACATAGTTAGACAAGACCAAACAAAACGGAAAGAGGGTGGAGTAGCGGTTCTATTTGAAGATGGACTTCATATCTCCACCCTACCTTATAATCCAACCCAGGATAGTAACGCAGAAGTCCTCATCACCAAACTTCAAATCAATACAAACAAATCGTTATACATTATCTGTATTTATTTACCACCAGGAAATAATATCACTACAATAGAGGCCATACTAAGCTGGGTGTCTTCTACTTACCCCCAAGAAACAATAATACTAGGCGACTTTAACATTGACTGGAAAGGTGTTGGTGCAGAAAATCCTACTTCTCATATTAACCTCCATGGCTTTAGCCAAACTATAACCTCTACAACCAGAATTAACTAACCAAATAAAAAAGAGAGCACCTTAGACTGGATACTTATAAAAAAACAGAAACAATCTTATAAGGTAGGAACACTGCCAGACAATGTAAGCGATCATTTTCTGACCTACATCATAAGAGAAAGGAAGGATCTTCCCAACCTCCCCACCTTTAGGATAGCTCGTTCTACCAAACACTTTAACTCAGAATTATTTCAAACTGAACTTAACGCCTGTGACTGGAACCCATTAAAAACCCTTCCACTTGAAGAGGCTGTAAAGTATCTTAACTCTAAATTCCTATCTATCCTGGATAGGCATGCACCTAAACGGTCCATCAGAATGAAGTCCAACCCAGCCCCATGGCTTTCTAATGAAACCAGACCTCAAATTCTGCTTAGGAACAAAGCTTGTGCTAAGTGGAGAGAAAACAGAAATATCTCTGATCAACTAAATTTAGGCAGTTGAGAAATAGTACAAAAAAGGCAATACTTACAGATAAAAAGAACTACTACTGTAAACTGCAGCAAACTCACCAAAACAATCCTCAGAAGTTCTGGGCTAGTATCAATAAACTCCTTTCCCCAGGCCACTCTCAAACACCTATCCCACTTGACGCAGATCCAAATACCCCCCATCAAACTGCCAATACCTTTAACTCTTTCTTCACTGACACCATACAATCTCTAGCTAGTCAACTTATTTCAGACAATTCAAGCCTTCCCACTACCACACCAGGATCTCTACCTACATTTAAACTACAACCCATCTCTACTACTCTCATCTATAAATTCATTCAAAACCTCAAGCCATGTACTCCTTCTGCTGACCAGCTACCATCACAATATCTCCAAAAAGCAGCCAAAGTTATTGCCTACCCTATATACATCCTTATAAATAGGACAATCAAAGAGGGAACCATTCCAGATATTCGGAAAATCTCCCATATTATCCCCCTACACAAAGGTGGGAACTCAAATGACTACTCTAACTATCGGCCAGTAGCTCTATCACCCTTAGCAAAAATTATGGAAAAATGCATTCACAAACCACTTTTACATCATCTATCACAACATAACATAATAGCAAACTGCCAACATGGCTTTAGGCCATCTCACAGTACCACTACTGCCCTTTTATCCTTTACAGATACCATCAATAGAAACCGCAATAAAAACATCCTCTCATCTGCACTCTTTATTGAACTTTCAAAAGCTTTCGACATGGTAAACCACACCCTCTTAATATTCTTCAATGCCTTTCCTTTGACTCTCAGGCTGTTAAATGGTTCAGATCCTACCTCAGCAACAGGCAGTTCTCTCGGAAAATCAAATTTCATCCACTCTGCCAGTCACCCTCCGAGTCCCTCAGGGCTCTATTCTCGGACCACTACTTTTCTCATTATTTATCAATGACCTCCACACAGCAATTCCTCAAGCCACCTGCATTCAATATGCAGATGATTCTATGCTAATATGCTCAGCATACTCCCCATCAGAACTATTTTTTCTTACTCAAAATGTTTTTAACACTGTAGAAACTTACAAAACGCTGCCTCCTTCTTAATGCCAAAAAAAACAAACTCCTTCTCTTTACCCCCACTACCAAGTCCTCCACCATAGATTTCTCAGTCTCTTCCAATAATGGCACTGTTATATTCCCTGACTCTACCACTAAACTGTTAGGAATAACCATTGACAACAACCTTACATTTGACTACCATATAAATAACACCATTAAAACAGTCAACAGAAAAATAGGCTCCTTATATAGAATAAAACCTTTCCTAACTCCAGCAGCCAGAACCAAAATTGCTCACTCCCATCTAATCTCTACTCTTCTGTATGCCTCGCCTATTTATACCAACCTAAAGAAACATAATCTCAACAAACTAGCAACTTCTTATAATAACATCGCCAGATTTGCCACTGGCAATCCCTTTAGAACCCACCACTGTCTGAATCTTTGGCAACTAGACTGGCTTGAATTCCAAAACCAACTGATAATCTCCCAACTCACAATTGCCCACAAGATATTTTACCAACCCAACACTACCCCTATACTCTTCAATCTCCTCATCCCCTATAAAAATCTGAATTCCTTACGTTCTTCTAGCAAACTCCTCGCTAGCATAACAAAGTCTAACAACATGGCTGGTGACTTTGTTTACTAATGCAGCGGGAAAAAACTGGAACCTGCTACCCAATGAACTAACTCTAATCACATCCTTGCCTCTCTTTAAACAAAAACTCAAAAAACACCTTAAAACTCACTGGTTATGCCCCTGTAGTAACCCCGACTAACCACCCTCTCCCACCACTGTATTTTTTTCCTATTCCTTACAAACTTCCAAACATTTTAATTCTTATGCTTGTAAGCAAGGCTGGCTCTGTTTAAACTCTAATCAACATACTGCTGAAATATTTTCTACTTTATGTGAAAAATTCCTTATGAATCTTACTGTGCTACATTATTTTTGTTTCTTTTTCAAGTGTAAATATTATTTACTGTTGCTTTTTCAAGTGTAAATACTTTTAGTATGTTATAATTTACTTGTATTTTTTATCAATCCTTTCTTTCACCATGTAATGATATTTTTAATTTTTCTATCTTGTTGGAGCTTTTCTCCCCGGGCCTCTACTGAAAATGGAAATATATTCAGCTAGACTAGCCCGGTTAACAAATGTAAAATAAAATAAATAAATAAATAAAAATAAAATAAAATTGAACTGATTTTCTTATGTCTTTAGTCCGGTGCAAATAGAAACGTCATTGTCTATGGACATCCAGCTGGTGAAACCTGTAATCAGCTGTGTTGGAGTGATTTGGAAAGAAAACCGGAAGTTCTATGGATTGATTCAAAGTGGCATGGGAACAAACCTTGGGAACAAAGGAGGGATTAGTACGAAGGGACACCCTGTCTTTGTGAAAAATCAGATAAGGCGGTTTAACAGATAATGCTTACAACTCTTGACACCAGTCTGGCTGACGTGAGTCACCAAAAACAACACCTTCCAAGACAAAAATTTCAAAGAGGATGAATGAGAAGGCTCAAAAGGCGGAGATGTTAATTTAGATAACACAAAATTTAAATCCCATGAGGCTACAGGTTCTTGAACAGGGGGTCTTAATGTGGCACCTTTAAGGAAGGTTTTGCACAGCTTATGTAACATCAAGTTAGAATCTGGAAAACCTACATGAAAATTTGAAATCGCTGCCAATTGAACTCTGATAGTGCAGCCGCAGATCCTTGATGAAAAAGCTCAGAAAGAAATTCCAAAACCACTGGAATGGAGGCAGTGTAGGGGGTCAACATCCATTTTCACCGCCCAAAGAGAGAATCTTCTCCATTTATTGGAATATAGTCTCCTAGTAGAAGGTTTATGAGAAGACGCAAGGATATGAGTCACAGAAGGCGAGAAGTTGTGAAGCCTGACTAGGGATGAAACTGGAGCAGCCATACTGTCAAACTGAGGGTGTGTAAAGAGGGGTGAAACGAACCTGACATGCGAGTCAACAGGTCTGGAACTGGGTCCAGAATCCAAGGATCGTCCAGAAGAGACCTGAGGAAGGGGAACCTAACCTGACGAGGCCAGTAAGGAGCAATGAGGATCAGTTTGCTTCCCAGCCGTTTCGCTTTCTGAATAACCTTGGGAATAAGAGGAAAGGGAGGAAAAGTATACAGGAGACCCAGGGGCCAATCGTGAACAAGTGCGTCTCTCAGTGACTCCCCCAGAGGGGGGATGAGGGAGCAGTAGCTGCTGCATTTGGCATTGATTAGGCT
This sequence comes from Protopterus annectens, assembly GCF_019279795.1. Lineage (NCBI taxonomy): Eukaryota > Metazoa > Chordata > Ceratodontiformes > Protopteridae > Protopterus > Protopterus annectens. The sequence goes on along the minus strand of NC_056732.1, from coordinate 1,586,768,743 downwards.
GGCAAAAAGATCACAGCAAGGCTGTCCCCATCTGCGGAAAATCTGTTCCGCTGTTTCCTGTTTCACAGGCCACTCGTGAGGCATCAGGATTGCCCGGCTGAGCTTGCCGGCTATCACGTTGGTCGTCCCTGGAATGTGCATTGCCACCAGAAAATGATGGTAAGATATCACCCATTTCAAAACTCACATGGCATCATGACAGAGTGGGTAAGATCTGGTTCTGCCCTGTTTGTTGATATACCATACTACCGACATGTTGTCTGATTGTATTGCAATAGTCCCCAGAGGAAGAAGGTCGTGAAGTGCTTGCAACGCCAGGAGCACCGCCCTCATCTCTAGAACAATGATATGCAGGTGAGCTTCGTGATCTTGACATGTGCCTTGGACAGTGCTGCCTAGATAATGCCACCCCCCACCCTATCTGTGAGGCATCTGTGGTCACAGTGGCAACGGGTTGGCAAGTAAAGTACAGTTGTGTACACCTACCATAAATGTAGATGTTCGAGTGTATTCACGGTTGCAGTCATTACATTTGGGTTATCTGCTTGCAGTAGCCCTCAGTCGGCCTGATTAACAAAGTTTTGGGTCCTGGTCGGTTGCTGCTGTCCCTTCTTCCATGACGTCATGTCGTCAGGGGTAAAAAACATGCAGCCGACTCCATTACATCAGTTTTTCTTGGCCCAGATGTCAGGTGCCCCCCTAATGGGAAGCAATTAAACCTATAATACAAAGATATACCTCCAACAAAAAAGCAAATACACCAAAAAGCTTTTTGAGCATAGTAAGTGAGAGTAGAGGTATAGCTAAAAGAAGAAAGGGGGCTGGAGGGAGGGTAACCAGGACTGCAACAATGAATACACTCTAACATCTACATTTATGGTAAGTGTACACAACCGTGCTATGTTCTTTGTGTTTCACTGTTGCAGTCATTACATTTGGGTAGATTCCCAAAGCTAAAGTTGGGAGGAGGAATTTAAACAGAATTACGACCAGCTATAAGGCCCTACAAGACTGCAGTGGCAAAACCAGCTCTGGATTTAGAGAAAATTGGCAAATGATAATGCTTGGTGAAAGTATGTACAAAACTCCAGGTAGCAGCTTCTAGGATGACCCTTGTAGGGACGCCCCTGAGAAAAGCTGTCGAGGTAGATGCAGCCCTGGTTGAATGGGGTCTGATGCCCCGTGGGATAGGTTTTCCATGGTGCTTATAGCAGAAATGAATGCAGTGGCCTATCCATTTTGAAATGGTTTGCTTTGAAATAGCTTTACCCTCTGTCTCTGCAGCAAATGCCACCAGCAGTTGATCAGATTTCCTTTGAGGTTTAGTCCTGTCCAAGTAGAATCTAAGTTGTCTGTGCACATCTAAGGAGTGCAGTATCCGTTCCCCCTTGTTCTGTGGGTTAGGAAAGGGTAGGCAAATGAATGGACTGATTAACAGCCACACTGGATACCACCTTGGGAATGAAGGAGGGATTGGTTCTGAGGGACACCATGCGTGCATGAAAGATGAAAGGCTCCACTGCCATAAGGGCCTGTAACTCGGATACCCTTCTTGCAGAAGTGATTGCTAAAAGAAAAGCTGTTTTCTAAGAAAGGAACTTTAAATCTGCAGTAGCAGCTGGCTCTAAAGGGGGAAAAGTGAGTTTCTCTAAAACAAAGTTAAGGTCCCAGGCTGGAGCTCTCCTCGGAGACCTTAAATTTTTGGCCCCTCTGAGGAACTGCTTGAGCAGTGGGTGAGAGAAGAGGGGAGGCTCAGCTGGGGCATGAATTTTGATGGAGGAAAAGGACAAGCCCTTATGAAGCATCTCAGTTAAATATTGCAGAATCTGAGGTAAACTGGGCACTGCTGCGCTCATCCCTTGAGATAAGTTCCAGGTACAAAATCTTTTCCATTTTGCAGCATGAGATTTTCTAGTACTACGCCTCCTAGCCTCTGAAATGATATCCATCACTGATTTACTGAGGGTTGGTAAAGGAGAGATTAGGTGATTAGCCAGGCTGCTAGGTTCAGGGTTTGCAGCTGAGGGTGCAGAATCTGGTTCTCCTGCTGAGACAACAGGGACGAAGTCTGAGGCAGGTGCCATGGGGCCAAGCGTGACACAATGTGGAGAAGGGGGTACACCAGTGTTGGCATGGCCAGTCTGGTGCAATTAAAATCGTTGTTGGCTTGTCCTGTTTGACCTTTAGTAGTATCTTGGAGAGCAGAGGCAGAGGAGGAAAGGCATAAACGGATAGGTTTTTCCAGCTGAAAGATAAATCATCCACTTTCCAAGCTAGTTTGTGGGGAATCCTTGTGCAAAATTTGACCAATTGATGGTTCTGGGGGGAGGCAAACAGGTCTATATCTGGGATCCCCCATTTGCTTGTCAGCATGTTAAAAATCCTTGGTTCCAGTTTCCACTCGTGTGGGTCCATGAGGTTTCTGCTTAGTCCATCTGCCAGTGTATTTAGTTTTCCTAGCAGGAACTGAGCTTGTCGATTCACTTGGTAGCTCAAGGCTGTGTTCCACAATGCCATGACTAGTCTGCAGAGGGGGTAAGAATGTGTACCCCCCCCCCTGCTTGTTTATGTACCACACGACCGTGGTGTTGTCTGTCTTTACCATTAGTTGCCCAGGAAGAATGTGGTCCTTGAAGGCTGTCAGAGCATTCTGTACAGCTAACATTTCCTTTTGATTTATATGTAGGTGCATTTGACTTGGGTTCCATTTGCCCTGAATGCAATTCCCTGCCAGGTGAGCCCCCCATGCATAGTCTGATGCGTCTGTTGTTAAGGTTTGGGTGGCAGGGGGTAGTGTGAATGGTAGTCCCTTGTTTTGGTGGCAGACCTCTGCCCACCATAGGAACTCTAGGCGTAGACAAGGTATGACAGGAATCATAGCTTCTAGATCCTGTGAATGTTGACACCATAGGCTTTTGAGATACCATTGCAGTTTCCTCATATGCAGCCTTGCATATGGAATTAGAAGACTGCAGGAGGCCATGAACCCCAAAGGCCGGCAGTATTTGCTTTGCAGATAACTGGTTTTTTGTGGCCACTTGTTTGAAGTAGGTTGTCAAAGGAGTCCGTTTCTCTGGTGTGAGGAAAGCCATCTGGGAAGTTGTATTCATGCTTGCTCCCAGGAATATAATTTGTTGACAGGGTACCAGGTGTGATTTTGTTTATGGTGTACCCCAGACAATACAGTAACCTTTGAACAAAGGCCAGGTGATTCAAATGTATGTCTTGGCTTTCTGCCTGAATTAGACAATCGTCCAGGTATGGGTATATTTGAATATTTCTTTGCCTGCAGAATGCAATGACTGGAGCTAGGCACTTTGTGAATACTTTGGGTGCAGTAGATAAGCCAAAGGGCAGTGCAGAGAACTGATAGTGCATGTCACCTGCTTTGAAGCGTAGGTATCTTTTGCAAGACTCCCTGATAGGGATGTGCAGGTATACTACTTTTAAGTCTAGTGTTACCAACCATTCATCTTTGCCTAGCACAGGAAGCAGCTGGTGAAGAATCAGCATCTTGAATTTTGGAATCACCAGAAAGGTATTTAGAGTAGAAAGGTCCAGGATAGGACGCCATGTATTGCCTTTTCTGGGTACCAGAAAAAGTCTCGAATAGAAACCTTGTCCCTTTTCCTCTTCTGGTACCAACTGAATAGTCCCCATGCTTAAGAAAAAGAGTACTTGATTTTGGGCCTCTGCCCACTGATTTGGGGGTAGATCTGGCCACCTGCTTGGTGTTGGTAAGGAGTGAAAGTGAAATCTGTATCCTTGGGACACTATATTTAAAACCCATTTGTCCTGGGTAATGAGTTCCCAGTTTTTGGCCTGCAGACCAATCTTTACGCCTAAAGGAGCATGCAGTTGGGAAGTGCTTGTAAAAGCAAGTCATTGAGACAGTTTTCCATAGGGGGGAGTCTTACTACTCCCTGATTTGGGTGCGGAAACCCCTCACGGCTTAGTCTTGTGTGTCCCCTGGGACTGAAACCTGGGGTTTCTGCTGTATCTGGGTTTGGCTTGAGAAGACCTGGAAGGGGCTGGAAAGGACCAATTCTTAGAGGGCCAATGCCTACTAAATCTAGGAGGCTGAACTTGTAAGAAATATTTAGCAGTTTGCATAGATTTAGCTTTATCTTCCATCTTTTTAAGAACTTCCTCAGCCTTGTTGCCAAACAGGCAGTCCTGATTTAAGGGAGCATCCAACAATTTAGCTTTAACATGATCAGGCAAAGATTGCTCAAGCATGCCTTCTGAGCACAGACCCAGTAACAGCAGCCCTGCAAGAGGCCTCTAATGAATCAAATCCACATTGCAAAGCATGTTTTCCAACCTGTTCTGCAGAATGCATTAAATCCTGTAATTCTTTATTTTCCGCACAGTCAGGAATCAACATAATTTTCTGTTTAAGTAATCCAATAACATGTTGCTGATACTTTAACATATGAAACTGGCAGTTTAAAGCCCTAATGGCCAAGGTTGCAGAAGTGTAAACCTTCTTAAACCATCTATCCAGCCTCCTGGAGTCTCTTATCAGAAGGGGTAGGATTTTAGCAGTAGAAGCCTTAATGCCCTTGGGTCCCTGCGAAATAGTCTCTGGATCCGCAATAGGATTTTTAAAAAGGAACTTGTGTGAATCAGGAACCCTGTAATATCTGTCAGGTTTTTCTGGGAGCAGGAGGCAAAGAATCAAGTGCCAAACTAGATTCCGAAAAAACATCAACAACAATGTCTAGTACATGATGAATAGCTAAAGGCCTATGCTGAGGCAGGAGTAAGAAATCCCTAAGCCTCTTTTTTGAATCAGAAAAATCCTGGCTTTCCCAGTGGAAATGCTCCATTAGAGTATGTAAGGTTTCACCAAAAGAAAAATCCTCTGGAAACAGAGGGAATAGAATCCTCTGCATCAGAATCCTCATAAGTAGATAAGGGTAAATCCAGATCATCAGAAGAATCAGAAAAATCGGAATCCTGGTCAGAAGATTCATAAACAACTTCAGTCCTAGGTCTCTTAGAAGGGGGTATTGGCTTCCCCTGAGTTATAAGATCTTCAGCCATTCTTATCATTTGTTTTTTAGGCATAGAGGCCTGAGCATGTGGCCTGGGCGTCGGTTTTTAAGGCATGGTTCGAGACTTAGGCCTAAATGAAAAAGGAGGCATCGGTTTAATATGCAAGTCCGTAGGCCTGAATACACCCTCAGAAGCCGGTGCCTGTACAGTGGCTCTGGACCCATCTAAGGTAGAGACATCCGTGGGTTCCATAATTGAAGCATCTCGCGGCATACCCGACTCCGAATAGGTCTCAGTAGAGGCCTACGAATCAGAAGTAGCGGGTATCAGGGGCTACAAAAGCGCCTCACTGAGTACCGGCGAACTGGCGACTTGCTTCGGAGAAGAGTCGTTGGCAGTTTTGGACCTCGGCAGCTTGTCTCTGTCTTTATCTTTGAGTTTTTTTGAAATCCCGATAGTCGGATGGCTAACCGACAACATTTCTGGATAATTAAACCGAGAACCGAAATATTTAGAGGCCAAAAATATACAGACAGAGTGCGCTGATTAAATAAAGCACAAAACTGACAGCAAGGTACGTCGTGGTCAGGGCCTAGGCAAGCAATACAGTACAAATGAAAATCTTTATGAGGTATTTGCTTTCCACAAGTAATGCAATTATTAGCTTTTACTGACATTGGTAAGGAGCAAGAAAAGGTTTCCCCAATGGGGTACTTAGCTTTAGTTGAAGACTTCGGTTCTGAAACTCGACAACGGAAATTTCAGGAGTTGGCTGACCAGCACTTGCGAACTGCTTCGGGCACTGCACAGCAAGAAAGACTGATGTACTGGCGTTGGCTGTATGTTTTATGCCCCTGACGACCTGACATCATGGAAGAAGGGACAGCAACTGACGCTGGACCCAAGACTTTGTTAATCAGGCCGACTGAGGGGTACTGCAAGCAGATAGCCCAAATGTAATGACTGCAACAGTGAAACACGAAGAACATCAAATGAAGTGCCTATGGTCAGCTGTTTGGGTAATGTCCACCAAAGGAGGTCCTCCTTGCAAGATTCTGTCAGCAGAATGTGATGGGATAATGGAAGGTGCTGAAAGGACCACTGGGACGACAGAAGCCACTGAAGAATTCTCATGTGTAACCTGTCTAGTGGCACTAATAGTATGGTGGAAGCCATGGTCCCTAGGAGCTACAGAATAATCTTGGCTTTGACCTTTCGTAAGGGGAGAAGATGCTGAATTTGAAGAACCAGGTTCTGTGCCCTTTCGGTAGGAAGACGAGCCACCATGTTTACTGCATTTATCTCTGCACCTATAAAAATCACAGACTGAGAGGGCAATAAGGCAGATTTTTCCCAATTTATGGAAATTCCCAGCTGGGCACAAAGCTGAACAGTTCCCTGTTCTGAAGAAGAAGATGCCAGGTGGGGGCGGTCAGGAGCAAGTCGTCCAAATACAGAAACACATGGAATCCTCGACATCTCAGGTGAGCTGTTACTACTGCCATACATTTGGTGAACACCCTGGGGGCTGTGGTGAGACCAAAGGGCAGAGCACGGAACCGGTAATGACTGGCTCCCAGCCGGAAGCATAGATGACTCCTTGACGCCTTGTCCATTTTTATGTGGTAGTAGGCGTCTTGGGAGATCTACTGAGCATATCCAAATGTCTTTCCCTAACAACGGGAGTATAGACTGCAGTGTTGCCATCTGGAACTTGTCCTTCTTTACTGATTTGTTCAATCTGCAGAGGTTCACAATGGGCCTCCAGTCTCCTGTATGTTTTGGCACTAAAAATAATCTGTAGTAAGTTCTGGATCCTATTTGGTCTGCTGGGATGGTTTGGATGACTCTTTTTGATAGCAACTTGTTGACCTCCACAGCTGCCTGATCCCTGTGACTGGGTGGAACAACTGGGATCTTTTTGGGAACAAAAGGTGGAAGAGAAAAGGTTATGACATAACCTCTGGTAATAATTCTTTGTACCTACTTGTCTTAAGTGATACTTAGCCAGTCTTCTGGATACAAAGAAATGCAACCCCCGACTGGCCCCAGAGAAGCACAGTCGGGCCCCACATCAGGAGCCAGCCCCGAAAGGAATCGCAACCTCCCTGGTTTTGCGGACCACCCCTGACTCTAGGGTGACGTCTACCATTTACTCCTCCTCCTCTGCAGGAGTCGTCACCATGTGCCTCCTGGAAAAACCTCTGGGACTTCTTGAACCACATCTTGGTCTAGAGAGGAAAAAAAAAAAAAAAAAAAAAAAAAAGAGTAAAACGTACTCCCAAGGCAGAGTGTGCTTTTCCTTCTTGCTAGCACCGGGTGAGTGTCCTTTACCTGGGATCCAAACAATGAGGAACTGTCAAAGGGGGCAATGGTAAAGGTAGACTTAAACGGTTCCGCAGAGTTAACCAAATGCATCCAATAATGACGTCTTAGGAAAATTCCTGAACACGCTGCTCTACCCGCTCCATTGGCTGCATACGAAATAAGCAGCATGGAAGAGTTGACGATAGAGTTCAAGGTGGACAACCGGGCAGAAACATTGTCAGGGACTCCCTCAGTACATGTACCTTGTAAAGAGTCTCCTAACTCTTCAAGGAGATCTCTCTGAAGCCTCGTAAAGTGAATAAGGTGATTCAGCAATCTAAGGGTAAATGCCGCTGAAGAAAAGATATGCTTCCCATATCTGTCCATAGTTCGAGACTCCTTATTTGGCGGATGAACAGAAGTAGTTGCCTCAGCTAGCTCCTTCTTAGTGGTCGCCGCTACCACCATGGCATCTACAGGAACACCTTAAGAAAGAAACTTGTTCGGTCTCCTGGGGACTGGCTCCACGGCATCAGGAGTTTCCCACACCTTTCAACTAACTAAATCCATTAGTTCGTCTAACAAGACACACAAGAAGCAGAAGGTTAAGAACCGAACGCCTTCAGGATCACCGACTTCTCATCAGAAAGGGTAACAGTGGGCCAGCCACACCTCTGTATTTCCAGGATTTCTACTAAGGAGACATCATCAGAGGATGACTTGGGGGACCCTTCTGATTCCTCGAGGTCAGTGTCAGATGCCAAAGACTCATCCTGGGAGTCGAATTGCTTCCTCTTACAAGTCCTCTTCCGTGGGGGCTCATCAGAAGGACATTCCAGGGAGGTCTCAGAAGATTGGGGGCCACCAGTCGGTGTCTTCTGAGGGTCTCTGCTGTCTCTGGAGGGAGTACGAGTTGAGACAGAATTAGGTGCTTTAGGGGAAAGAGTGCCGGTACCTCTGGTGGGAGCTGACAATCGTGACAGCACACTCCTCATCATCTCGAATGCCGACCTCTCCAGCTCCAAGGACCTCCCCGGCTCTGAGGAAACAGAGGATGCCATCTGCTCCAGAGCCATCGGCTCCGAGATAGACATAGGCTCTGAACTCACTCTAGCCGACGCGCCGAGAAAAAGACTCGGAACCGAAGAAGTTCTGTTCCAAGTATCCCTGTCGGGGGCCGACTGGAGAGCTTCGGCCCCTAGACACTACGGACGGCACCGAAAGTGTTGGAGCAGAACTCGGCTCCGAAACAGCCACAGGGTGAGCTGGATCCACCAGTGGTTCCAAGCACTCTGGCTCCGAAAGACCAGCATGGCTCAGAGGGAGGAATGATCACTGAGGGCTGAACGGACTCGAGTGGCTTTCGGAACTGACTGGGTCGGAGCCAAAAACAATTTAGGCAAAGCAGACTTCAAAAGTCTCAGCACTAACCTCTCCACATCATCTTCCAATAAACTCCTGGAAGACCTGGATGACAGAGAAGGAGATCAGGATCTCTGAGGTATAGGAGACCTCAACAACAAGGAGGCCGGTAGAGGGTCCATAGACCGGCTCTGAGAAACAGTCTCAGTGGTTGGCTGCGAAATACTTGGAACCGACCCTGCAATAACGATACTGCTCTCAGTCGGCCCCGAGGTCTGTGGAGCCGATGAGACAGTGGACGTCTCTGATTTTGAAATTTTAAGAGGTGGTTCTGAGACACCAGCCGGTGCCGGGGAGGGCCTCTTTGAAGATTTTGACTTTCCCTTAGTGGATTTTGAAGATGATGAGCAAAGTACAGTTGTGTACACTTACCATAAATATAGACGTTTGAGTGTATTCACTGTTGCAGTCACTACATTTGGTTTATCTGCCTGCAGGTAGCCCTCAGCCGGTGTGATTACCAGAGTCTTGGATTCCTGCGTCAGATGCTGCCTCCTTTTCCATGACATCATGTCGTCAGGGGTATAAAACATGCAGCCAACACCATTACATCAGTTTTTCTTGCCCCAGATGTCAGGTGCCCCCATAATGGGAAGCAATTATACATTACGTTACACCTCCAACAAAAAGCAAATACACCAGAAAGCTCAAATACACCAAACAAGAAGGAAAGGTAGACCCAAGAGAAGTCAGGGGGGCTGGAGGGAAGGTAACCAGGACTGCAACAATGAATACACTCGAACATCTATATTTATGTTTAGTGTACACAACTGTACTATGTTCTTCATGTTTCACTGTTGCAGTCATTACATTTTGGTAGATTTCCAAAGCTAACGCAAACTCAGAAAAAATTAAAACCAGATAAAAACCACCAAAAAGAGCTGGAATGCGCACCAATTTCAAGACTTCAAGGCTTTAATCCAAAAAACTTTCCAACTTTAGCTACACGCTTTCGGAGGATACAGTGACCCTCCTTCTTCAGAAAACTAAAACATAAAAACAATGTAACACAGGTTTAAATACATGCTCTGTCAATCATTACCAATAAACTAATTAATAAAAAACACCTTAATATGCTTAATAGATAAGCTTAATATATAAAAAACGAGCCAAAACAAAGGTAAAACAAAACCAAAAGGCAGAGACATAAAAAACATTAGCATAAATACCACATAAACTTTCATCAAAAAAAGTTCTCAACTTTAAAATTACAGTAAAAAAATACATACAAATACTTCAATGAATAATATATTCATCAAACCCTACAACTGTATAAGGAAATGTTGACATTTAAACCACATGGTATTACATTCTCATATTAAATATAAATATTATTACTTAAAATAATAATGATGAATGTACCCAGTAATAGTTGAAAATCAATATTAAACTTTATACAACCTTAATAGGACAGTGTGTCATGTAAATGTGACCAAATGACATTAAACACTTTATAGTATTTTCATGCTTACAGTGTGCACAAGTGCACACTATAATAACTATGTATGATAGTGCATATGAAAAATGGCACATACGAAAGTCAACTAAAAATGGACTTACAATAACAACTGTCACAGAATACACTTATACAACTCATCCACCCAACACAATACCCGTAAACCAAAAAAAGTTTACTCAGTCAAACAACCAGGAAAGAAGGGTTTATCGTTTAGGCTAAATATTTAAGTAAACACCCAATGAAACATGGTCATTAAGTCCTGGATGAATATAAGATGCTACGAATCTGCCAGTACAATTCCTCCATCTCCAATTGGGTTTGCCAAGGAATACCCGATCATCCGGCCTGATTTGTTTCAGGACAGTGAATTTAAAATGATGGTCTTGGTGTAATATGGCGTGCTTAGCCAGGGCATTTGACTCATCTTGTCTAGTGATGGCATATTGGTGCTCATATATAAACTTCTTTAGCTTCGCTCACTTTTACCTATGTAGTAGGCAGCACATGTTTGACACATTGCAGCATATACCACCCCACTAATATGACAATTAGCCTTGACCTTAATATAACAAAGAAAATCCCCCAACTGTACTCTTGGGTTGGTGCAAATATACCTACATTGATTACAACTACCGCATCTGTTTATACCATCACTATTACGGAAACCTTGAGGAGGCATTGATTCAAACAGAGTTTTAAACTTTTCCCTCTCCTAAAGGTAATTTGAGGCTTTTCTCCAAGTCTGTTGATAATACCAATGTCTTCTTTCATAAACGCCCAATTGGGTAACCTCGCTTAAGAAACATGTTACTGAGCTGATCACATTCTTTCAAAAAATCTCCCATTTCCGATACCATTCGTGCGGCCCTAACCATTTGGCCTTTCACCACCGCCTTCTTTTGATGGAAGGGGTGGTTACCCATTCCAGCTAGTGCAAGAAGCTAAAGTTGAGGTCATTCACAAAAGGGTATGTGGTCACTTTAAGCCCATTCTCTCACTACCGCCTGTTTGTTCTCCACCTCTTGTATCGACCAATCAGTTCGATCCAACACCAGACGTTGTTGAAGAAGTAGTAGGGCCTAGTAGTATGTATACTGGTGAAAATCCCGAACGGTCCTCTAACACTGGATGGTCAACAAGATTTTTGTGTACGTTTAGTATCAACCATACACAAATTAGGTCTGTCCTAAATAAAAATTGGGCGTTTATGAAAGAAGACATTGGTATTATCAACAGACTTGAAGAAAAGCCTCAAATTACCTTTAGGAGAGGAAAAGTTTAAAAACTCTGTTTGAATCACACCTCCTCAAGGTTTCCATAATAGTGATGGTATAAACAGATGTAGTTGTAATCAATGTAGGTATATTTGCACCAACCCAAGGTACAGTTGGGGATTTTCTTTGTTATATTAAGGTCAAGGCTAATTGTCATACTAGTGGGTGGTATATGCTGCAATGTGTCAAACATGTGCTGCCTACTACATAGGTAAAACTGAGCGGAAGCTAAAGAAGCGATATATGAGCACCAATATGCCATCACTAGACAAGATGAGTCAAATGCCCTGGCGAAGCACGTCATATTACACCAAGACCATCATTTTAAATTCACTGTCCTGAAACAAATCAGGCCGGATGATCGGGGTGGCCCTTGGCAAACCCAATTGGAGATGGAGGAATTGTACTGGCAGATTCGTACAGCATCTTATATTCATCCAGGACTTAATGACCATGTTTCGATTGGGTGTTTACTTAAATATTTAGCCCTTAAACGATAAACCCCCTTCTTTTCCTGGTTGTTTGACTGAGTAAACTTTTTTTGGTTTACGGGTATTGGGTTGGGTGGATGAGTTGTATAAGTTTCTTCTGTGACAGTTGTTATTGTAAGTCCATTTTTAGTTGACTTCCGTATGTGCCATTTTTCATATGCACTATCATACATAGTTATTATAGTGTGCACTTGTGCACACTGTAAGCATGAAAATACTATAAAGTGTTTAATGTCATTTGGTCACATTTACATGACACACTGTCCTATTAAGGTTGTATAAAGTTTAATATTGATTTTCAACTATTATTGGGTACATTCATCATTATTATTTTAAGTAATAATATTTATATTTAATATGAGAATGTAATACCATGTGGTTTAAATGTCAACATTTCCTTATACAGTTGTAGGGTTTGATGAATATATTATTCATTGAAGTATTTGTATGTATTTTTTTACTGTAATTTTAAAGTTGAGAACTTTTTTTGATGAAAGTTTATGTGGTATTTATGCTAATGTTTTTTATGTCTCTGCCTTTTGGTTTTGTTTTACCTTTGTTTTGGCTCGTTTTTTATATATTAAGCTTATCTATTAAGCATATTAAGGTGTTTTTTATTAATTAGTTTATTGGTAACGATTGACAGAGCATGTATTTAAACCTGTGTTACATTGTTTTTATGTTTTAGTTTTCTGAAGAAGGAGGGTCACTGTATCCTCCGAAAGCGTGCAGCTAAAGTTGGAAAGTTTTTGGGATTAAAGCCTTGAAGTCTTGCAATTGGTGCGCATTCCAGCTCTTTTTGGTGGTTTTTATCAGATTTCCAAAGCTAAGGAAGGGAGGAGGAAGTTAGAGAGCATTAGGACCAGCTATTAAGCCCTGCAAAACTGCAGTGGCATAACCAGCTCTGGATTTTGAAAAGACAGGCATGTGGTAATGCTTGGTAAAGGTATGTACAGAGCTCCAGGTAGCAGCTTCTAGGATGTCCCTGGTAGGAACTCCTCTGAGAAAGGCTGTAGAAGTAGATGCAGCCCTGGTGGAATGAGATCTAATCCCCTGTGGGGTAGGTTTTTTCATGGTGCTTATAGCAGAAATGAATGCAATGGGTATCCATTTAGAAATGGTTTGCTTTGAAATGGCCTTCCCCTCTGCTCCTGCAGCAAAGGCCACTAGCAGTTGCTCAGATTTTCTGAGAAGCTTAGTCCTGTCCAAATAAAATCTAAGTTGTCTGTGCACGTCCAAAGAGTGCAGTATTCTCTCTCCTTTGTTTTGTGGATTCGGAAAAAGGTAGGTAAATTAATTGACTGATTTATGGCCACATTAGACACCATCTTGGGCATAAAGGAAGGACTGGTCCTGAGGGGAAACCCTGTCTGCGTGGAAGATAATGAAGGGCTCCACTGCCATAATGGCCTGTAATTCAGACACTCTTCTAGCTGAAGTGATGGCTAGAAGGAAGGCTGTCTTCCAAGAAAGGAATTTCAACTCTGCAGTTGCAGCTGGTTCAAATGGAGGGAGAGTGAGTTTTTCCAATGCAAAGTTAAGATCCCAGGCTAAAGTTGGGGCTCGCCGGGGGGGGGGGGGGGTCTTACATTTTTAGCCCCTCTGAGGAATTGCTTTAACAGTGGGTATGAAAAGAGGGGTGGTTCAGTATTATAATATACTGAAATGGCAGAGGCATGAATTTTTATAGTCGAGAAGGATAGGCCCTTGTGGAGCATATCTGATAAGTACTAAAAGATATGAGATAATCTGGGCACCGTAGTGCCCATCCCCTGAGCCTGGATCCAGGAACAGTATCTTTTCAACTTTTCAGCATAGGATTTTCTAGTACTAGGTCTCCTTGCTTCCAGAATGACATCTAGCACCTGCTACTGAGGGATGCTACTGGAGAGCTCAAGGAATTAGCCAGGCTGCAAGTTACAGGGTTTGAAGCTGAGGGTGCAGAATCTGGCCAGCCTGCTGGGCCAGCAGGGAAGGTGTCTGAGGTAGGTGCCATGGGTCCAGCAGTATCATACTGCGTAAGAGAGGGTACCAGTGCTGGCAAGGCCAGTCTGGTGCAATCAGTATTGTCCTTGGTTTGTCCTGTTTGATCTTTAGGAGGATGTTCGAGAGGAGAGGCAGAGGAGGGAAAGACAAACTGAGAGGCTTTCCCAGGTAAAGGACAGGGCATCCACTTTCCAAGCTTGACTGTGGGGAGTCCTTGTGCAGAATTTGTCCAATTGGTAGTTCTATGGGGAGGCAAACAGGTCTATCTCTGGAGTCCCCCATTTTTTTCCTCAAGACGTTGAATATCTTTGGTTCCAGTTTCTATTCGTGTGGGTCCATGAGATTTCTGCTTAGGTCTGCCAGTGAATTTAGCTTGCCTGGCAAGAACTGAGCTTGTAGGTGCACTTGGCAGCTCAGGGCTGTGTTACACAGAGCCATGGCTACTCTGCAGAGGGGGTACGAGTGGGTTCCTCCCTGCTTGTTTATGGATCTCGTAACTGTGGTGTTGTCCGTCCTTATCAATAATTGTCCTGGAAGGATATGGTCTTTGAGGGCGGTCAGAGAATTTTGCACAGTGAACATTTCTTTTTGGTTTATATGCAGGTGCATCTGACTCGGGTTCCATTTGTCCTGAATGCACCGCCCTGCCAAGTGAGCCCCCCATGCATAGTCTGATGAGTCTGTAATCAGAGTTTGGGCGGCAGGGGCAAGATAGAAAGGGAGCCCCTTGTTTAGGTGGTAGGCCTCTGCTCACCAAAGGAACTCTGTCTTTATACAAGGAATGACAGGAATCATTGTCTCCAGGTCCTGAGAATGTTGACACCATAGGCTTTATAGATACCATTGTAGTTTCCTCATATGCAGTCTTGCATATGGAATTAGTAGAATGCAACAGACCATGAACCCCAGGGCTTGGATTTTCCTTGCAGATAGCTGGGTCTTTGTGGCCAGTAGTCTGAAATAAGCCATCAAACAAACTTGTTTCTCTGGCGTGAGGTAAGCCATCTGGGAAGTTATGTTCAAGCTTGCTCCCAGGAATACAATTTGTTGGCAGAGTACTAGATGAGATTTCTTTTCGTTTATAGTGTATCCCAGTGAGGTTAGAAGTTTTTGTACAAATGCCAGATGTTTTAATAGCATGTCCTGGCTTTCTGCCTGAATTAGACAATCATCCCAGTAAGGGTATATTTGAATGTTTCTCTGCCTGCAAAATACGATGGCTGGAGCTAGACACTTTGTGAATACCCTGGGCTCAGTAGATAAGCCAAAGGGAAGTGCAGAGAACTGATAATGCATGGAGCCTGCTCTGAAGCATAGGTATTTCCTGCAAGATTCCCTTACTGGAATGTGCAGGTAAGCTTCCTTTATGTCTAAGGTTGCGAAGCAGGCAGCTTTCCCTAGCATAGGAAGCAGATGTTGAAGTGCTAGCATTTTGAATTTTGGGATTACCAAAAAGGTGTTTAGAGTAGAGATGTCCAGGATAGGATGCCAGGAGCTGTCTTTTCTGGGTACCAGGAAGAGTTTTGAGTAAAAACCTTGTCCCCTTTCTTTTGCTGGGACAGGCTGAATAGCTCTGATACTTAGAAGAGAGAGCACCTGCTGTTGAGCCTCTGCCCACTAATTTGGGGGTAGGTCTGGCCAACTGTTTGGGGTTGGTAAGGTGTGGAAGTGAAATCTGTATCCTTGGAAGACTATATTTAAAACTAATTTGTCCTGGGTAATAAGTTCCCAGTTTTTTGCATGCAGGGCCATCTTACCACCTAAGGGAGCAGGCAGCTGAGCAGGGCTTGGAAGGTTTAAGGTTAAGTCATTGTGACATTTTTCCATAGGGGGGCGTCTTACTACTTCCCGCTTTGGAAGTGGGAGCCCCCCATTGCTTAGTCCTGTGTGTGCCTTGAGACTGTAGCCTAGGTGGTCTGCTGCTCATGGATTTGGACTGAGAAGGCCTGGAAGTGACTGGAAAGGACCAATTCTTAGAAGGCCAATGCCTACTAAATCTGGGAGACTGTACTTGCAGGAAATCTTTTAACAGTTTGCATAGATTTAGCTTTTTCCTCCATCTTTTTAAGAACTTCTTCTGCTTTGTTGCCAAACAGGTGGTCTTGGTTTAAGGGAGCATCCAGTAATTTAGCTTTAACATAATCTGGTAGATTTTGCTCCTTACGTCAAGCATGCCTTCTAAGTACAGACCCAGTGACAGTAGCCCTGCAAGATGCTTTTAAAGAGTTAAAACCACATTGCAAAATATGTTTACCAACTTGTTCAGCAGAATGCATTAAATCCTGGAATTCTTCATGTTCAGCACATTCAGGAATCAACACCATTTTCTGTTTAAGTAGTCCCATAATATGCTGCGGATACTTTAGCATATGAAACTGGCAGTTTAAGGCCCTAATGGCCAAAGTAGCAGAAGTGTATACCTTCTTACCCAATCTGTCCAATGCCCTGGAATATCTACCAGAGGGGGTAGGGTTTTTGGCAGTAGCAGCCTTAACTCCTTTAGGTCCTTGGGAAGTGGTCTCTGGGTCCGCAGTAGGATTCTTGAAGAGGAACTTGTAAGAGTCAGGTACTCTGTAATACCAGTTGGGTTTTCTGGGAGATGGAGGTAAATTGTCAGGGGCCAAACTGGATTCCAAGAAGGCATCATCTACAAGGTCTATAACAGGAGGGATAGCTCAAGGCCTGTGCTGAGGGAGGAGCAAGAATTCCTTAAGCCTCTTTTTGGAGTCAGAGTAATCCTGGCTTTCCCAGCGGAAATGCTCCCTAAGAGTGTGCAAGGTTTGACCAAAGGAAAAATCTTCTGAAGGGGAAACAAAGGGAATGGAATCCTCTGCATCAGAATCCTCATAGGTAGATAAGGGCAAATCCTGATAAGAAGCAACAGAAATTTCAGAATCCTGATCAGAAGGAAAATCAATTCTAGGTCTCTTAGAGGGGGAAGGCTTCCCCTAATTAGGTTCATAGATTCATAGGTTCATAGATTAGTACTAGGCTAACTACCCTCGTGGGCCATTTTAAGCCAAGCCAATTACCCCATGTGAGAATCAAACCCTGTACCTTGTGTTTGTAAGGTAAATACCTTAACCATTATGCCATC
This sequence comes from Protopterus annectens, assembly GCF_019279795.1. Lineage (NCBI taxonomy): Eukaryota > Metazoa > Chordata > Ceratodontiformes > Protopteridae > Protopterus > Protopterus annectens. The sequence goes on along the minus strand of NC_056732.1, from coordinate 1,586,751,706 downwards.
TTCAGCCATTCTAATTATTTGTTTTTTAGGCATATGGGCTTGACCGTGCGGTTTGGATGTCGGTTTTCTAGGGGTGGGTCGAGTTTTAGGCCTAGAAGAAGAAGATAGTGTCTGTTTGAAATGCAAGTCTGTAGGCCTGAATACACCTTCAGATACCAGTGCCTGCACAGCGGCTCCGGACCCATCCAAGGTAGAGACATCCGCCGGTTCCACAGTCGAAGAAGCATCTCTCTTTGGAACTCCAAATGGGTCTCAGCAGAGGCCTGTGAATCTGAAGTAGCGAGTATCAGGGGCTGTGAAAGCGCCTCACTGAGTACCGGCGAATTGGCGACTAGCTTAGCGGAAGCGTCGTCAGCAGTTTTGGACCTATGCAGTCTGTCTCCGTCTTTATTTTTATGTTTTTTCGGAAGATCGACAGTTGGATAGCTTATGGAAGCCATTTCAAAAAATGGAGGACAGCGAAAGAATTTAGTGACAAAGATAGCCCCGACGACGAATAGTTCTGGCATTAAACAAGGCACAAAACCTAAAGCGAGGAATGGCGTGGTCTGGGCCTCAACAGATGATGCAGTAAAAATGAAAATCTCTGTGAGGCATTTGCTTTCCACATGCAAGACAATTGTTAAATTTTTCTGACATCTGTTAGAGCAAGAAAAAAGGATCCCCAACGGGATACTTAGCTTTAGAAGACTTAAGGTTTGAAACTCGAAAAAACGAAAATTTCAGGAAGTGGCAAACCGGCACTTGCAAACTGCTTCTACTTCAAGCTCCCATGTGGCAAGAAAAGCTGATGTAATGGCGTCAGCTGCATGTTTTATACCCTTGACGTCATGGAAGAGGCAACAGCATCCGACGCAGAAATCCCAAGACACTGGTATTTGGGCCGACTGAGGGCTACCTGCAGGCAGATAACCCAAGTGTGATAACTGCAACAGTGAAACATGGAGAACATCTGTCCTTGTGGAAAACCATATGTGGAGATTTGACAGATAATGCCTGGAGTTCTGGACACTCTCCTAACCACTGTGATGGCCACTAGGAAGGGAGACTTCCACAACAAAAATTTTAGATCCAGAGAAGCAGCCGGTTCAAAAGGTGGAGCAACCACAGCTTGTAAAACTAAGGTAAGAGCCCGAGGAGGAGAAGGATCTTTAACTGGGGGCCTTAAGAGAAATGTACCATTAATAAAGATTTTACAAAGTCTGGAGGAAGCTAACAAAGCCATGTTCTCACCTATATGGAAGTTGGAAATGGTAGACAAGTGAACTTTTACTGTAGATGAGCTAGCACGTTGCTGGAAAATGTTAGTCAAGAACTCAATGACCACTGGGACAGGAGCTCTGAAAGGATCCAGATCCCGTTGAGCACAGATGGGAAAACGCTTCCATTTGCTATGGCATAGTTTTCTGATGGACGATTTATGAACTGCCATCGGAATAGTCTTGACCGGGGAAGACAGACTGGGAGTCCCAGCAATCAATGGAACTGGAGCAGCCAAGCTGTAAGCTTCATACTGACCAGGTCCAGATGAGGAACCCTCGAAGGGTGTGAGATGAGATTCGATACCGGATCCAAGATCCATGGAGGAACTATCAGATGGGACCAAAGGAAGGGAAACCAGACCTGACGAGGCCAGAATGGGGCAATGAGGATTACTTTGTTCCCCAACCCGAGTACCTTCTGAAGGAATTTTTGTATGAGAGGCAGTGGGGGGGGGGGGTAAGCATAAAGAAAACCGGAAGGCCAAGCATGGACCAGAGCATCCCTAGGGGACTCCCCTTGAGGGGGGATCAGAGCGAAGAACGCGATGCACTTTGTGTTGGAAGGAAACGTGTAGAGATCGCAGCAAGGCTGACCCCACTTGAAGATCTGCTCTGCTGCAGAAAAATTCAGAGAACACTCGTAAGGCATCAGGATAGTCCTGCTCAATTTGTCTGCCAGTATGTTGGATCGACCCGGAATGTGCGTTGCTACCAGAAAACGGCTGGTGGAGATCGCCCATTCCCCCACTCTCATGGCCTCACGACAAAGGGGGTAAGATCTGGTTCCTCCGTGCTTGCTGATGTACCAGGCCAGTGACATGTCTGTCTGAATGGCAATGGTACCCAGAGGAAGAAAGGCATGAAGGGCCTGCAACGCTAACAAGATTGCCCTAATCTCCAGAACATTGATATGCAACTTGGTCTTGTTCAGGGACCACGTGCCTTGGAGTGTTCTGCCCGAGCAATGCCCCCCCAACCCAGTTGGGAGGCGTCCGTGGTCACTGTGGCTTGGGGAGGGGCTGCAATTAATGTTCGTCCCTCGACTAGTTCCGAGATGTGTATCCACAAAAGGAGGGACTTCCTGCAAGCGTTGCTTATATGAACAGGATGCGTAAATGGCAGATCTAACAATGACCACTAGACCACTAGACCGCTAGTGTCCTCTGTAGAATGCGCATATGCAGACGAGCACAAGGCAGAAGAGTAATGGTGGCTGCCATGGAACCTAGGGCTCGTAATACCGCCTCAGCTGAAGGAAGCTGAGACTGGAACACCATGGACACATGGAGTCGTAAGTTTCAAACTCTCTCCGGAGTTAAAAAAAGTACAGTTTTGTACCTACCATAAATGTAGATGTTCGAGTGGTTATACTGCTGCAGTCATCACACTTGGGTTATTCTGTCGTCAGGCGGTCCCGCAGTCGTCCGAATCCCAAAGTCTTGGTCCGGCGTCGGTTGTTGTCACCTCTTCCCTGATGTCAGTGCGACAGGGGTATAAAAGAGGCAGCCGACGCCATTTTCTTCAGTTTTTCTTGCCCCAGATGTCAGGTGCCCCTAAGTAGGAAGGCAATACAATAGCTACGCAACAATACCTTAGTAGATAAGCAACAGTACTAGCTGTTAGCAAATACACCATATAGACATGCATCCCATAGACTGAAGTACATGGAGTTGTAACTAACACCCTGGTATGTAGAGGGGATGGAGGGAGGGTAACCTGGACTGCAGCAGTATAACCACTCGAACATCTACATTTATGGTAGGTACAAAACTGTACTATGTTCATCGTGCTATACTGCTGCAGTCATCACACTTGGGTAGAATCCCAAAGCTATGGAAGGGTGGCTGGTACTAAACTGGGTTAGGTGATGCTAGGATGCCCTGCAGAACTGCAGTGGCAAAACCAGCCCTGGTTTTTGAGTATAATGGAAGGTTGCAGTGCTTGATAAAGGTGTGCACTGAACTCCAAGTAGCTGCCTCCAGAATGTCTTTGGTTGGAACCCCTCTGAGAAAGGCTGCTGAGGTTGCAGTAGCCCTGGTAGAATGGGATCTAATATTGACAGGCACTGCCTTCCCATGGTGCGAGTAGCAAAAGTGGATACAATGTGCTATCCATTTGGAGATGGTCTGTTTTGAAATAGCCTTTCCCTGTGAACCTGCAGCATATGATACAAAGAGTTGGTCAGTTTTTCTGAAGTTCTTTGTCTTATCTAACTAGTAACGTAGCTGTCTGTGAATGTCCAAAGAGTGAAGGAGCCTTTCTCCTTTATTCTGTGGGTTAGGATAAAAGGTGGGTAAATGAATGGTCTGATTCAAAGCCACACTGGATACTACCTTGGGCATGAAGGTAAGGTTAGTTCGTAAAGAGACTCTGTCCTGACGGAAAATGATGAAAGGTTCCACTGCCATAAGTGCTTGTAGTTCTGAGACCCTGCGTGTTGAGGTAATAGCCAGTAACAAGGCTGTTTTCCAAGACAAGTATTGTAGTTCTGCTGAGAATGCTGGTTCGAAAGGGGGTAGTGTTAACTTTTCTAAAAAAA
>NC_056732.1:1585970584-1586008084 GCF_019279795.1 Protopterus annectens | reverse complement strand
GAACTGACTGATGTTCTTCTATTCCTGTGTTGCAGTATTCTTGGTGTGGGATTTCCTGCCTTCAGGCGATTCGTACGTCGGTTCATATACAAAAGCTTCAACTTGGCTGTTGCAGCTGCATGGGACGTCACATGTAGGGCCATAAACCAGGGACCTTAAATATGACATCTGCACGCACAATCCTCAGCACTTTTCAGCCGCAGATGACTTTGCATTGTACGATCGCTCTTCAGATGTCGCTTGACTCGTACGTCAGTCTGCTGTCTGTGTGTTGCTTTCAGATAAGTTCCACGTTGGAGTTTTAATTTTTTATTGCTACTGCCTTTTTTGTTTAGCTCATGTCATCCAGGAAGGGCAAGTGTAGGTGTGGAAGGCAAATTCCACATAACAACACTCACAATCTTTGTCTTTTTTGTCTAGACCCAAATCATGACCACCGTTCCTGTGCTATTTGTCAGGTCTTTGTCCTAAAGACCTTGCAAAGCCATATTTTGGCTTTGAGCCTCTACTTAGAGAACCAGCATTTGAAATGTCTAGCTGAAGACATTATGAAGGGTTCTGTAGGTCCTTTGGCCAAGCAGACTTGGAAGAGCAGTCAGTAAGCATATGCCTGAATCCTCTTCCACTGTGCCTCTTTCCAAAGATGTATCCCTTGACGTTCGTGAAGACCCAGTGGTATGTTCGGAGTTTGGGTCTGGTTCTTTGGCGGGTACCACTTTGGAGGCCGTTAAAGAATCTGACCTAGGTATGTCCTCCGAGGACATGCCTTGGTCATACGGACAAGGGGAACCACTGCTTGCTGTATTGAAGGGTCCAGAGACATACCTCAGACTCTAGTTAGGGAGAAGGTGCTGGTGTCGGTTGTTGAAGACAGGCCTAAATCAGATCCTTCTACTTTCCATCGAAGAGAGGTGCATGTTAAGAAAAAACAGAAAACAAAGCATCTTCCGGACCCTAAATTGCCTCAGTCTGACTTGGATACCTTTTCAAAGGGATTGATTAAGGCTTTAATGGTTCTTAAGCCTTCTGCTGTTGTTTCTGTTCCTGCTTTTACTACTTCTCCTGTTAGGATGGTTAGGGAACAGGAGATGTACTTCTATTCCAGTGTTGCAGTATTCATTTGGTGTGAGATTTTCCACCTCAGGCGATCTGACGTCGGCTCCTATACAAAAGCTTTTGCCTGGCTGCTGTAGGTGCATGGGATGTCATATGTAGGGCCATAAACCAGGGACCATAAATATGACGTCTGCTTGCACAGACCTCAGAACTTTTCAGCTGCAGACTTCGTCACTTTGTTCATTCAGCTCCTACTAAGGATTACTTCGGAAAGATGGGGGGGGGGCTTTGTTTTCTTTTATCATTGCTTGTGCTTGGTTTGCTGTAGTTCTTGGCCGATGTCAACTAAAAAAGGCAAATGTAATTGCGACCGGCAGATACCGCACAGATTCTCATGATAAGTGTGTATTTTGTCTGGGTAGAGAACATGGCAATATGTCGTGTTCCATTTGCAAGTCCTTTGTGCCCTAGACACAGTCATTTGGCTGCATTAAATTTATATTTTGAGAACCAGCATCTGAAATGCCTAGTCCTTAGGATGAACCCTGAATCGGTTGACCAGCCCGAACTGCCCAGGAAGAAGGCCAAAGTTTCCAAGCCTATTTCTACTGCCACTCTGCTATAGAACGTCCTGCTGGCTTCTGATATAGGGGCCCGAGGAACTCCCCATTTCTCCGTCAGCTTCAACGGTTCCCACTGAGGAAGCCGTTTTTGCAGCTACGGAATGCACATTCGCAGAGACAGTTCAGCCGTTGGCACCAACCGACATCTAGGGGGAACCTCTTGTTGGACGACCGACCAAGTCCTCTCCCACTGCAAGCCAGGCTTCAATCCCTAGGCCGTCCCTGAAGCCTACAACTTCCAAAAAATGACAGAAGACAAAACACATCACTCCTCCTTCTGAAGCACAGCCAAATTGGCAGTCTTTCACAACATCTCTGATGCAGGCCTTCTTGGCCGTTAGGCCCACAGGCCCTGCTCCTTCTACCATCCCTGTGCTCAGCCCTCACCCAGCCACTGCCTCTTCTCCCCAACATCAAACTACTCGAGGGAGAAGAACAGCAACATCAGTATGATTCCTCCTCAGAAATAAACTTTCAAAGGATTTGGCCACTTTTGAAAAACAGACCAAAGAAAGAAAAATTCAAAAATTCAGTAGGGACATTTCTGATTACCAAAGGGGTTGTCCATTTGAAACCTCTAGATCCGTTAGATTTAGACACCGGTAGGGGGACAGCAAACAGTAGGCCCAGAAAGAGACCTAGATCGATTCTTAAGACCAATGATAGGTATTTCATCAGCACATCAGGGGAAGAATCTTCGTATACGGACGATAGTAGTAGTTATCGGGAATCGCCTAGCCATAAGAAATCTAATGCAGCACACCCTTTAGACATGGAAAGAGGTGGCAGGGAGGCCGCAAACACAAGCATGGGTACAAGAGCAAACTCTGTGGAAGGGTTAATACAGACACTTCTGAAATAACTGATAACATCTATCAAAATGTGTTGAATTTATCAGATGTAACACTTACAAACGAACAGGAAAATTACTTAATAAAGGTCTTGGTTTTATACCCGTTTTTTTTTTTCTCTGATGAATACAATATAGTCAATGTTGTGTTATCTTTTTGTTGTAACCTTAATCTCAAATTATTTTTTACAGACAAAACCTCTCAAAGATCTGAGGAATTCGGATTTCATAAATCTGAATTCCAACCACCTATGAATAAACATGTCTCCATATTCCTTCAATCGGTACTCGGAGATCTACATTTCCCACATAGGGAATCCTGTATTATGGGCCAAAACATATCTCCATCTGAAAAGGTTGCTATGGACCAATTAAGGAACAATCATAATATTGCTATTTTACCAGCTGATAAAGGAGGTGCAGTAGTGGTTATGAATATGGGGTATTATTTGAATGAAGGCAGGGGACAACTAGCCAATACTCTTGTGTTACATGTATATGCCTATTGATCCCACTCCAATATTTAAGAAGGAAATCGACACTTTTCTAAACCAAGCAGAGGAGGAAGGTATTATTACTAAGAACACTGTGAAATATCTAACTGTTATGGATCCTCGAAAACAATTACTCTATTTACTTCCTAAGATTCATAAATCCCTTTCAAAACCCCCGGGAAGACCAATTGTGTGAGGCATTGGTTCCCTAACTGAACCTCTATCAGCTTTTCATACACAATACTTGAAACCCCTACTTACTTCTGTCAGAGCCAGATTAACGGGACACAACACACTTTCTTCAAATTATACAGGATAAACAATTGGAGCAAGGCTGGCTAATGTGTACACTGAACATGAAATCCTTGTACACAAGCATACCACATTGGGTGGGACTTCAGGCTCTACAGCATTGGCTGGAACATTCGGCCTTGTATCCACCTGGATTTAATACATTATTGGTAAGTATGGCAGAACACGTATTTAACAAAAATGTTTTCTATTTCCAGGGAGAGTGTTATTGGCAACTACAGGGTACTGCTATGGGAGCATCCTTTGCTCCCATATATGCAGATCTATTCATGGCCTTCTTTGAAGAATGCATGATCTATGATCCTCTACATAACCTGTACATGGTGGAGATTGACATTTGGATGATTGTTGGATGGTGTGGCGGGCAGATCAGGCATACCTACAGGAATTTGTGGAATATCTGAATGGAAACATATGGGGCATTGAGTTTACTGTAACATCAAATCATGACACTATTGATTTTCTGGATGTTGCAGTATATAGGAATGAAGATCATACTTTGAATACTAGGTCCTATCGTAAATATCCACAGTACAACACTCTGCTCCATGCCTGAAGTATGCATCCACGCCACACCATCCGGAGTATACCGAAATCCCAATTCATGCGTATTAACCGTATTAGCTCATCAGAACAAGATCTTGAACACGCCAGATTAGATCTTTACAACAGATTTATGGATAGGGGATATAGAGAATCAGATGTACTCATAGCAAGTGAATGGTCAAACACTCAAGACAGAAACATATTATTACAATACAAGAAACGAGCAACTACATTGGAAGAACCCACTCTTAGGTTTGTGACTACATATGGACGGAATCACAATGTTATAAGAAACATTATGGACACCCATTGGAATATACTTTTGGCAAATGAGGAACTCAGGAAACTTTTAGGTCCCAAATGCATGTTTTCTTTTAGGCGTGGAAAAACACTGGGTGGTCTATTTTCTCATTACAAACATAAGGAGAGTGGGGGTGCAATATATCAGCAAATTATGATGACTGGAGACAAACTTTTGGGCACCTTCCCGTGTGGACATTGTGGTTCATGTTCAAATGTAAGTAAACTTAAAGAATTTACCAGTGCCAACACCAACAGAGTGTATAATTTAAGGGTGTTTGGTAACTGTAGTAGTAGTTGGATTGTTTACTTAGCCACCTGCCAATACTCAGCTTTTTATGTGGGCCAGACCTCTCGCTCACTTAGAATTAGAATGACTGAACACAAAAGTGACATCCGTAATAAAAAAGAAACTAATACTTTATACAGACTTACCATGAAACATACTAATGTTTATGATCATAGATAGAATCACAGGGGACAGGAGGAACCAACAGGGTTGGCACACTATTTTAAATCATAAGGAGAAATATTGGATCATTAACCTTGGGGCATTATTCCCCCAGGTCTCAATGATCATTTGTAAAAAGCCTGGAGATGACATATTTATGTGGTGAATCCACCAGCTATTAGTAGCTGTGGGTTCATCATCTTCTGAAGCCTAAATATGCTCATAATCAACTTGAACGTAAGTGTATATCTATTATTTGTGGAACATGCTTTCTGATTAATTATTGTACATACCAGGTACTCCATTGGGTATGCAGGAATTTTACATTATATGTAAAACTGGAGTATTGGATAAGACATATGTCCTCTCAGATTTCATGTTTATATATGGTATGTCTTACATATACATAGACATATATACACATTAACAAATTCTTTATACTTTATTCATAATATATATTTGTTTTCTTATATATTACAATACCTAATATATTCTATATATTGTATGAAGCTTATGGGATATGCCCCCCAGGTAGGGTCGCACTTGGCAGTTATGATTCATTTTATGTTATCGTTTATATAAAATTGCATATTTATGTTATTTATATAATTCCTTTTTGTTTCATTCATTTATTATATTATATATTGTCTCATGTTTTCATGCTAATTTTGTTTATTAATGTCTATATATTCAACAATGTAGTTAAGCAAAACTTTTATGTTTATAATATTACATTGCACTTTAAACGTTATGCCGGGCTATACCATGTTTTCTATTGGCTGAGGATGAGTATAAATAATGACTGTTCTCATTGGAGGTAAAATTTACCCACTGATGAAGGCTGGATAGCTGAAACCGGTTTGGAGATATTTATAATATGTATACTTAATAAATACAATATTTGACTTTCATTCCAGACATCAGTATCTTTGTATTGCAATTGCTGGCCATTGGTGTTTTGGTTGTTAATGTTTGGGCCGAGCATATCATACTTGCAAAGCATAGAGTTTCTCCTCAGAAGAAGAATCAGTCTCTTATGTGTCTCAAATTGCTTCCCCTGTTGACTATTCCCCATATGAAGACTCCATTGAAGGGGATGCCCACCTGAAGATTTAACTTTTGGGGAGACTATAAAATGAAGGAGTACTTCACATGGGACACTACCCTGATGCTCTTCATGTTTCACTGTTGCAATCATTACATTTGGGTAATCTGCTGGCAGGTTGCCCTCAGTCGGCCTGAATATCAAAGGCTTGGGTCCTGCGTCAGTTGCTGTCTCCTCTTCCATGACGTCAGGTCCTCAGGGGTATAAAACATACAGCCGATGCCATTTTATTCAGTCTTTCTTGCCGCGCAGTGCCCGAAGCAGTAGTAGTTCGCAAGTGCCGGTTGGCCGACACCTGAAATTTTTGCATCCGAGTTTCAGAACCGAAGTCTTCAATTAAAGCTAAGTACCCCATTGGAGAAACTTTTTCTTGCTCCTTACCGATGCCAGTAAAAGTTAATAATTGCATTACATGTGGGGAGCAAATACCTCATAAGGATTTTCATTTGTACTGTATTCCTTGCCTCGAGGCAGATCATAACGTGCCTTACTGTCGGTTTTGTGCTAGATTTAACCAACGCACTATTAAGCGTCAGTATAGTTTTGCTTCACAATATTTTGGATCCAGATTTAATTACCCGGACATGTCATCGGATAGCAATCCGACTACCGGAGTTCACAAAAAACGCAAAGAAAAAGACGGAGACAGACTGTCGAGGTCCAAACCCGATGACACAGCTTCTCCTAAGCCAGTCGCCAGTTCGCCGGTACTCAGTAAGGCGCTTTCGCAGCCCCAGATACTCGCTACTTTTGAGTCGCAGGCCTCTACCGAGACCCATGCGGAGTCCGGTATGCCGCGAGATTCTCAGAGTATTGTACCCGTGGATGTCTCTCCCTCGGATGGGTCCGGAGCCGCTGAGCAGGCATCGGCATCTGAGAGTGTCTTCAGGCCTCAACATTTCTATATAAAACCGACGCCAGCTTCAAAAACAAAAACAACTTCTAAGACTAAAAAACTGACGCATGAGCTATGTGCTCAGGCCCCTGTGCCTAAAAAACAGATGATTAAATAGGCTGAAGACTTAATTACCTTGATCAGGGGTTCCCAACCCCCCGCTAAGAGGCCTTGGCAAGGCACTGATTATGAATCTACAGATCAGGTTTCCATTTCTTCTGATTCCTCTTCTAATCAGGAATTTTCTATACCACCCTATGAGGATTCAGATGCAGAGGAATTCATCCCATCTGCATCTCCTCCTGAGGATTATTCTTTTGGAGAAACCCTGCATACTTTAACACTTTCAATGAATCAAAAAAGAGACTAAGGGATTTCCTTTTTCTTCCTCAGCATAGACCTTTGGCTATACCTCCTGTATTAGACATTGTTGATGATGTGTTTTCAGAGTCAAGCATGGCTCCTGATTCCCTACCTCCGGCTTCTAGAAAGCCAGGCAGATATTACAGGGTTCCTGACTCCCACAAATATTTATTCAAAAATCCTGCTGCTGATCCTGAAACTGTCTCACAGGGACCCAAAGGTGCAAAGGCTTCTACAGCCAAAAATCCTACTCCCTCTGATAGAGATTCCAGGGCATTGGATAGATGGGGAAAGAAGGTTTATACGTCTGCAACCTTGGCAATTAGGGCCTTAAACTGCCAGTTTCATATGCTTAGATATCAATAGCATCTTATGGGCTTATTGAAACAGAAAATGATGTTGATTTCTGATTGTGTGGAGAATAAAGAATTACAGGAATTATTGCATGTAGCAGAACAGGTTGGAAAGCATACTTTGCAATGTGGTTTTGATTCCTTGGAGGCCTCTTGCAGGATCTGTGATTAGAAGGCATGCCTGGCTCAAGTAGCAAAATCTGCCTGATCATGTTAAAGCTAAATTGTTGGATGCACCTTTACAGCATGATACTCTGTTTGGTAATAAGGCGGAAGAGGTTTTAAAGAAAATGGAAGACAAAGCTAAATCTATGCAAACTATAAAAGATTTCTTACAAGTACAGCCACCCAGATTCAGTAGGCACTGGCCCACTAAAAATTGGTCCTTTCCTGCATCCAACAGAGCCTCACAAGGCAAATCCAGGCGCTCAGAAGGCTCTGGATACCAATCACAGGGTTCTTACAGGTCAAAGCAATGGGTGCCTCCACCTCCAAATCTGGAAGAAACAAAGCACAACCCTACAGTAAGCAGTCTCAATGACTTCCCTCTTCCATCACCAAGTACTTATCTTTTGGCAGCCCACTTGGGAGGAAAATTAGCACTTCATGCTCAAAATTGGCAGTTAATTACCCAGGACAAATGGGTATTAAACATAGTATCCTAGGGGTACACATTTCATTTCCATACTTTGCCAGTTCCAAACGGTTGGCCAGATCTGCCACAAAATCAATGGGCAGGGGCTCAGAAACAAGTTACGTCCCTCATGGATATGGGGGCTACTCAACCAGTACCAGAACAGGAAAAAGGACAAGGTTTTTATTCAAGACTGTTCCTAGTACCCAGAAAAGACAATGCCTGACGTCCAATACTGGACTTATCGATTTTGAACACCAACTTCTTGGACATTCCAAAATTCAAAATGCTGACTTTACAACAGCTACTGCCCATGCTGTGCAAGAACGCTTGGTTAATGACTCTAGACTTAAAAGAGGCATACCTGCATATCCCAATAAGGGAATCGTGCAGAAGATACCTCCGCTTCAAGGCAGGTTTTATGCATTACCAATTCTCTGCACTGCCCTTTGGCTTATCTACTGCGGCCAGGGTCTTTACAAAGTGCCTGGCACCAGTAATTGCATTTTGCGGACAAAGAAGCATGCAAATCTGTCCTTACTTGGACGATTGTCTCATTCAAGCAGAAAACAAGGACATTCTTCTTCAGTATCTGGCATTTGTAAAAAGGCTTCAAACATGCCTAGGGTACTCAGTAAACGAAAATAAATCACAACTGGTACCCTCTCAAAAAATTACATTCCTGGGTGCAAGCTTGAATACAACTGCCCAGATGGCTTACCTTATGCCAGACAAACAAAGGCAACTGAATATATACTTCAAACAGATGGCAACAAAAACCCAGTTCTCTGCAAGACAAATTCTGCAGGGTTTGGGGTTCATGGCATCCTGCATTCTACTAATTCCATATGCAAGACTGCATATGAGGAAACTTCAGTGGTATCTAAATCAACATGGTCACAGTCTGGAAACAATGATTCCTCTCATTCCCTGCCTACAACAGGAGTTTCTTTGGTGGGCAGAGACGCATCACCAAAACAAGGGACTGTCTTTTACCCTACCCCCTGCCACCCAAACCCTAACTACAGACGCATCAGACTATGCCTGGGGGGCCCACCTGGCAGGGAGATGCATTCAGGGCATGTGTAACCCAAAACAAATGCATCTGCATATCAACCAGAAAGAGATGTTAGCTGTTCAGAATGCCCTGACAGCCTTCAAGGACTTACTTCATCCAGGACAACTACTGATACAGATAGATAACACCACGGTTATGTGGTACATAAACAAGCAGGGGTTTACACTTTCCTACCCCCTTTGTAGACTAACCATGGAATTGTGGGACAGAGCCTTGACTTACCAAGTACATCTTCAGGCACAATTCCTGCCAGGAAAACAAAATACTCTGGCAGACGACCTAAGCAGAAATCTTATGGACCCTCACGAGTGGAAACTAGATCTACAAGTCTTCAACATGGTAACACAGAAATGGGGGAGCCCAGACATAGATCTATTTGCCTCTCCCCACATTTATCAACTGGGCAAATTCTGCACAAGGACTTATCACAGACAAGCATGGAAAGTAGATGCCCTATCCTTCAGCTGGAAAAACCTATCAGTCTACGCCTTTCCTCCTCTGCCTCTTCTCCCCAAGGTCTTACTAAAGGTCAGACAGGAAAAAACAAAAATGATCCTAATCGCCTTGGACTGGCCTCGCCAGCACTGGTACCCAATTCTAAGGAATATGTCTCAACTCCCTCCTTGGTACTTGCCTCAAATACCTCATCTACTGTCTCAGCAGAGCAGTCGAATTCTGCACACTCAGCTCCAAACTCTGAACCTGGCAGCATGGCTGATCATGTAATTATTCAGACAACACCTCTAAGTAAATCTGTGATGGATGTCATTTTGGAAGCCAGAAGGCCTAGTACTAGAAAATCTTATGCTGATAAATGGAAGAGATTCTGTGCTTGGAACCAAGCACAAGGAATGGACACAGCAAAACCAAATATTCCCCAGATTTTACAATACTTGATTGAGATGCTTGACAAGGGCCTATCTTTTTCTTCAATAAAAATCCATGCCTCTGCCATCTCGGCTCATTGCAACACGGAGCCTCCAATTTTTTCTCATCCTCTGCTAAAACAGTATCTTAGAGGGGCCAAAAATTTAAGGCCTCCCAGAAGATCACCAATCCCTGCATGGGACCTCAGTTTTGTGCTGGAAAAACTCACCCTTCCTCCTTTTGAACCAGCAGCTACTGCGGATATAAAGTTTTTATCTTGGAAAACAGCTTTCCTTTTGACAATCACTTCAGCAAGAAGGGTTTCAGAACTACAGGCCCTCATGGCTGTGGAGCCTTTTATTGCATTTCACCCGGACAGGGTGTCCCTCAGGACCAGTCCTTCCTTTATGCCTAAGGTGGTATCCAGTGTGGCTCTTAACCAAACTATTCACCTGCCAACTTTTTACCCAAAGCTGTAGAACAAGGGGGAGCAGATTCTGCATTCATTGGACGTACACAGACAACTAAGATTCTACTTAAACAGGACCAAATCTCTAAGAAAGTCTGAGCAACTACTGGTGGCATTTGCTGCAGATCAGAGGGGAAGGCTATATCAAAGCAGACTATTTCTAAGTGGATAAGCCACTGCATTTGTTTCTGCCACTTGCATCGTGGTAAACCGGTGCCCAAGGGGATCAGGTCACATTCCACCAGGGCTGCCTCTACCTCAGCAGCCTTTCTCAGAGCAGTTCCAACCAAAGACATTCTAGAAGCTGCTACTTGGAGCTCTGTTCATACTTTTACAAAGCATTATCATTTGCCCCTCTTCTCTAAGTCCAGGGCAGGCTTTGCCACTGCAGTCCTGCAGGGCCTTATAGCCACTCCTAATGCTGTTTAGTTCCATCCTCCCATCCATAGCTTTGGGATTCTACCCAAATGTAGTGACTGCAACAGTGAAACACAAAGAACATAGTACAGTTGTGTACACTTGCCATAAATGTAGATGTTCGAGTGTATTCATTGTTGCAGTCCGGGTTACCCACCTGCCATCCCCCTATTTTTTCCAGAACTTCTCTTTCTTTCAATATATTCTAAAGCCTTTGTGGTGTATTTGCTTTTAGATAAAGGTAAAGTTTATGTTGCTATAAGTACCTTTACATATATATTGCTGTTTATTTATATTTGTATATACTTTTGCTCCCCATTTGGGGGGCACCTGACATCTGGGGCAATAAAAACTGGATAAAATGGCGTTGGCTGCATGATGTCATGGAAGAGGAGACAGCAACCGACGCAGGGCCCAAGACTTTGATATTCAGGCCGACTGAGGGCAACCTGCCAGCAGATTACCCAAATTTAATGACTGCAACAGTGAATACACTCGAACATCTACATTTATGGTAAGTGTACACAACTGTACTATGTCTGACACCCAGAAGTGATATTTTGCAACTGGAGTCTCCCTCTCCTTCAGCAATACTGTCTGTGCTCCCAGCCTTCCTGGATGCATTCAACTCTGTCTGTAAGAACCCAGACTCTCAGCCCCCAGCCCCTAAAAGACCAGACAGGTTTTATAAGGTGCCTGATGACCAAAAATTCCTGGTAAAACACCACTGGCAGATCCCGCTGTCATTGCTGTGGCTCCTGACAGAAAATCTAGACAGGTACCCGTCTGCCTTTCTCCTACCCACAGGTAAGGACAGTAAAACCATGGATAGACTGGGCAAAAAAAGTGTATACTTCCTCCACCTTGGCTTTCAGAGCCATTAATTGCTAAAGACACATGGTAAAATATGGTCTGTACCTAGTGTCCCAAGCCTCTACCCTGCTAGCCTCCACACCTGACTGTCCTACAAAATCTGACATTGCATCAAATCTCCCCGTAGCCAGCCAAGTAGCCAGACACTCCATCAGGTGTAGTTATGATGTAGCAGAAGCCTCTGCCAGGTCTGCAGATGTCCTTCAAGGATGCATCTGCAGTCCTAACATATGGGTTGTCCTGCCTCAGGCAGCCCTTCGGTCGGCCGGATTCCAAAGTCTGGGTCTGGCCTCGGCTGATGTCGCACTTCACCCGACATCATAGCTGCTGTGAATTGGGTATAAAGGCATCAGCCGATGCCATTTTCCTCAGTCTTTCTTGCCGCGCGGTGCCCGAAGCAGAAGCTGTTCGCAAGTGCCGGTCGGTCAGATCCAGAGATTTCTACTACCGA
Organism: Protopterus annectens; assembly: GCF_019279795.1. Taxonomy (NCBI): domain Eukaryota; kingdom Metazoa; phylum Chordata; order Ceratodontiformes; family Protopteridae; genus Protopterus; species Protopterus annectens. The sequence goes on along the minus strand of NC_056732.1, from coordinate 1,585,995,947 downwards.
AGACTTCTAAAAAGCTAAGTACCCCGTTGGGGACTCTTTCTTGCCTCAGCCGATGTCAGAAAAAGTAAATAATTGTTTAACTTGTGGGAAACAAATACCTCATAAGGATTTCCACTCTTACTGCCTTCCTTGCTTAGGCCCAGACCACGACGTATCAGCTTGTCTAGCCTGTGCTTCCTTCAACCGACGGACACTTAGACGTCGGTCGGAGTTTGCGGAGGAGTTTTTTGGTCCCGCTTTTGCTTACAAAATGCCATCGGAGACTCCGACTCCACAATCAGCTAAAAAGCGTAAGGAAAAGGACAGACACTCACGGTCCGCGGTTTCGGCCGAAACCACGGTTAAGCCAACCGCGAGTGTCTCGGTTTCGGCTGAAACCGAGTCCTCGGTTCTTCCTTCGGCCGAAAACATTCCTCCGACAGCCGAGGCCTCGCACAGTATGGCTGAATCTGCTACTGAAATTTCTCCTGCTGTAGCAGGCACCCAGGATTTATCAGATACTATTCCTTTAGACATATCTACTCCTGCACGTGGAGCTGCTAGGCCCCCTGCATCTATGTCCATCAAGGCTTTTTCTAGGGCTAAAGCAGCTAAATCTTCTAAGGCCTTGCCTGCTAAAACCCCACACAGGCCTACCTCTAGTTCCCAAATGCTCAGCCTGGCTGAGGATCTCATTTCTTTGATCAGGGGATCCCAACCTCCCCCAGACAGGGCCTCTCAGCCCCCTCCAGAAAAAAGGCCTAGAGCAGAGCCCCCCGATCCAGTTTCCACTGACTACTACTCGGATGAGTCAGAAAACTCAAATCCTCCAGAAGGCCCTTATTCTCCATATGAGGATTCTGATGCAGAAGACTCCATTCCTTCTGCCTCTCCTCCTGAGGAATTTTCTTTTGGGGAAACCTTACATGCTATGAGAGAGCAATTTCAATGGCAGGGCCAGGATTTTTCAGATTCAAGGAAAAGGCTAAGGACCTTTTTACATTTACCACAGCATAGGCCTTTAGCCATTCCTCCAGTACTAACAGTTGTGGATGATGCATTTAATGATGCCTGTACTGCTCCTGACTCTCTTCCCCCGGCCCCTGCTAAACCCGACAGATATTACAGGGTCCCGGACACACACTTTCACTTGTATAAGGCTCCTATTGCAGATCCTGAAACCATTTCACAGGGCCCCAAAGCTGTAGCAGCTGCCTCTGCCAAAAACCCTCCCCTCTGAAAGAGAATCTAGAGCATTAGAGAGATGGGGTAAAAAAGTTTATACTTCTGCTACTCTTTCGGCTAGGGCCTTAAACTGTCAATTCCACATGATTCAGTATCAGGAATTTTTGTTAGACCAGCTAAATAAAAAACTGTCCTCTCCTGAACCTATAGACCGTAAGTCCCTTCAGGATTTGGTACATAACGCTCAGCAGGTCAGTAATCATTCTTTAAAATGCGGCTATGATGCACTGGAGGCTTCCTTTAGATCAGCTATGACTGGAACAGTGATCAGAAGGCATGCATGGTTAAAAGAGCAATCCTTACCAGATCATGTAAAGTCAAAGCTCCTAGATGCTCCCATGGAGAAACAAAGTTTGTTTGGCTCCCCTGCACAGCAAGTGCTAAAGAAGGTTGAGGAAAAAGCAAAATCTGTCCAAACAGTCAAGGATTTCTTACAGGTCCAACCTCCGCGGTTTAGTAGAAATTGGCCTTCGAAGACTTGGGCCTTTCCAGACACCTCCAGAACACAGAGAGGCAGAAATAGGCGCCCAAGAGGCAGGGGCCAATCCAGAGGTGCCTACAGGGGACGTCAGTGGCAGCCTAACAACCAGAGAAGTATTGCCACAGATCCAGCTACTACCACTTCCACAGGACAGACACAATGACTTGGCTCTGATACCGCCTACCAGGGAACAACTGGAAGCACCCTTAGGCGGAAAGCTAGCCTTATTTTCCGTAAACTGGCATTACATTACAGGAGACAAATGGATTTTACAAACAATAGACAAAGGCTACAGGTTTCACTTCCACACTCTACCAAAAAAGAGAGGAATGCCAAACCTTCCACCAAACCAAAAAACAAACGCTCTAGGACAAATCAACCACTTACTAAGGATGCGAGCTATAGAAAAGGTACCACCTATGGAACAAGGACAAGGGTTTTACTCCAGACTTTTCCTAGTACCAAGAAAAGGAAACCAATGGAGGCCTATTCTCGACCTGTCCGCTCTGAACACATATCTCATTGTTCCAAAAATCAAAATGCTGACCCTCCAGCAACTTCTTCCCATGCTGGGCAAGGAGTCTTGGCTGGTGACTCTAGATCTCAAGGAGGCATACCTGCACGTCCCTATACGACCAGATTGCAGGAGATACCTCAGATTTCTTGCAGGATAAGAGCATTATCAATTCTCAGCATTGCCCTTTGGCTTGTCTACTGCGCCCAGAGTATTCATGAAATGCCTGGCATCAGTAATTGCTCATTGCAGGCTCCAGGGAATTCAGATTTACCCATACCTGGACGACTGCCTGATACAAGCGGACAACAAGACCAAATTAACACAAGATTTGGAAAAGGTTATACAACTACTGCAAGCCCTGGGATACACAGTCAACATGAAAAAGTCAAGGCTGGTACCATCCCAAAGGATAACATTCTTGGGTGCAGAACTGGACACTTCAAATCAGATGGCATTTCTCACAGCAGAAAAGCAAAAGCAACTACCACTCTATTTCATGGCATTAACAACACAGAACCAGCTTACAGCAAGGAAAGTCCTGCAAGCTCTGGGTTGCATGGCATCCTGCATAATATTGATTCCACATGCCAGGCTGCATATGAGGAAGTTGCAATGGTACCTAAGGAATATATGGTCTCAACACAAGCACAGCTTAGAAGCCCAGATTCCAATAATCCCATGCCTGAAGCAAGAATTCCTGTGGTGGGCTCAGGCCTGTCAGTTGAACAAAGGACTGCCTTTCCACAAACCTCACCCAAGCCAGACTATCACCACGGACGCCTCGGACCTAGGCTGGGGGGCACACATGGTGGACAAGTGTATACAAGGCCTATGGACACAAGACCAGCTGAACCTACACATAAATCAAAAAGAGATGCTGGCAGTGAAACAGGCAATTCAGACATTCAGACCGTTTCTTCAACAGGGTCATTTGCTGATAAGGACGGACAACACCACAGTCATGTGGTATATCAACAAACAAGGAGGCACTCACTCATATCCTCTATGCCGGATGGCAATGGACCTGTGGAATGTAGCCCTGAACCTCAACATTCAGCTCCAGGCCATATTTGTGCCAGGAAAAGAAAATATACTAGCAGACACCTTAAGCAGAACTATCACGGATGCCCACGAATGGATGTTGCATCCAGACATCTTCAAATCCATTACAAAGAAATGGGGACTACCAGAAATAGACCTGTTCGCATCCCCACACAACCACCAATTGAGGAAATTCTGCACAAGGGCATACCACCCACTTGCTTGGAAGGTGGACTCCCTCTCCTTCAGTTGGGAAAACCTGACAGCATATGCATTCCCACCTCTTCCTTTGATGCACAAAGTGCTACTGAAGATCAAAGAAGATCGCCCAAGGATCATCCTGATAGCTCCAGACTGGCCGAGGCAACATTGGTACCCGCTACTGAGGAGTATGTCTCGGACACACGCATGGCCTCTACCTCTAGTTCCTTTACTGCTAACACAGAACAACTTCAAGATCCTACATCCAAACTTGAAAACACTGCAGCTAGCTGCTTGGAATATTACATAAAACAAAATAACCCAGATTTATCCCAGAGGGTTAAAGACATTATACTGGAGGCTCGCAGACCCCTCCACAAGGAAGACTTATTCAGCCAAATGGAAAAGATACCTCATTTGGAGTGCAGCAAAAGGAGAAAATGTATCATTAGCAAACATAGCTAACATCCTGGAATATTTAGCAGAACTTTTCCACAATGGCCTGTCTTACTCCTCCATTAAGATTCATGCATCAGCAATTTCAGCAGAATACAACGTGGATCCTCCAGTCTTCTCTCATCTTCTACTCAGGCAGTTTCTGAGAGGAATTAAAAATGTAAAGCCTCCAAGGAAGCCACCTTTACCTACATGGGACCTTAACTTTGTGCTGGAAAAGTTAACACTTCCCCCTTTCGAGGCAGCAGCATCAGCAGAATTACAGTTCGTATCTTGGAAAACTGCTTTCCTGCTTGCAATCACTTCAGCAAGAAGGGTTTCTGAATTACAGGCATTAATGGCAGTACAGCCCTTCCTTATCTTCCATCAGGATAGAGTGTCCTTGAGAACTAACCCTACTTTTATGCCAAAGGTGGTCTCCAGGGTATCATTGAACCAAGCAATCCACCTACCAACATTCTTCCCCAACCCACAGAACAGGGGGGAAAGACTACTACATACCTTGGATGTGCACAGACAATTGCGCTACTATCTGGACAGGACCAAGAACAATAGAAAAACTGACCAGCTTCTGGTAGCATATGCAACAGGAATGGAAGGAAAAGCAATTTCAAAACAGACAATCTCAAAATGGATAGGAAATTGCATTAGATTTTGTTACTCTTTTCATGGAAAGACAACTCCAGAGAACATCAGACCTCACTCCACAAGAGCTGCAGCCACTACTACAGCTTTCTTACGAGGAGTGGCTACCAAAGACATTTTAGAGGCTGCTACATGGAGCTCCGTGCATACATTTGCCAAGCATTATAATCTACCTTTATACTCCAGATCCCGAGCAGGTTTTGCAACTGCTGTTTTGCAAGGGATCTTAACTACACCATAATCATCTTAGTGCCTCCTCCCCCAGTTTGGCTATGGTATTCTACCCATATGTTAGGACTGCAGATGCATCCTTGAAGGACATAGTACAGTTTTGTACCTACCATAAATGTAGATGTCCGAGAGGTATGCATCTGCAGTCAGGATTACCCACCCTCCTTCCCCTCTGTGGTACTCCTAGGGTATTTGACCATCTTGTAGCTAGCTGGGGGAATCTATTATGGTGTATTTGTTTGTATATATGTATATACATGTTTATTTTTGTTTGCTCTCTACTGTTTGGAATCATTTGCATTTATCCAAATTTAGCCTTCCTAGAGGGCACTTGGCATCTGGGGCAAGAAACACTGAGGAAAATGGCGTCGGCTGATGCCTTTATACCCAATTCATCAGCCGAGGCCAGACCCAGACTTTGGAATCCGGCCGACGGAAGGGCTGCATATGTTAGGACTGCAGATGCATACCTCTCGGACATCTACATTTATGGTAGGTACAAAACTGTACTTTTCTGCATCTGCCCTACGCAGATATTCCTGGCTTACGCCTACAACGTCTTCCAGAGGATTTCAAATCCAAAATTATGGATGCTGCACTGGACCACAGTCTGCTTCTTGCCAAAAAAATCAGCTGAGCTCTTCAAAAACTTGCAAGAGAAAAGCAAAGAGCTGCAAGGTATCAAACATTTGCTGGTGCCCCCCTTCCCTAGGTACTGCAGGAATTATCCTGCAAAAACGTACTTTGCCAGGAGGATGCCTTCCACATCTCATCCCTCCTCCTCTAGACCAAGAAGAGGATCTAGGAGACGGCCTTACTTCAAACCATCTAACAACCTTCCCCCCTCCAAACAACCCTTTTCCGACAGAGGGGTCCCCTCTTTGGAGTGACTGCCTTGCCCACCTTCCCTTGTCTGCCCGCCTACCCCACTGCCTCCCCTTCTGGAAAACCATCACCTCAGACCAATGGGTCCTTTCCATCATTCAGAGAGGATACTTCCTATCTTTGAAGGAAATACCAGTTCCAAAAAACATTCCCTTCCCACCAAAAAAAAAAACAGCTCCACCTATTCCCACATAATTTGCAGGAGCTACTCTCCCTAGGAACTATAGAACCAGTCCCTGTGGGCCAGGAAGGAAAAGGATTCTATTCTCGTCTATTCCTAATCCCAAAAAAGGATGGTCCTTGGAGACCCTTACTAGACCTATCCTTCCTAAATCAGTTCCTAAAAGTTCCATCCTTCAGGATGCTCTCTCTGCAAACCTTCTTGTCCCTGATACCACCCCAAGCATGTGTGGTCACTCTGGGCTTGAAGCTCATTTCCACATTCCTATCATGCCCTCCCACAGAAAATTCCTGAGATTTACTGGCATTTCCTCACATTTTCAATTTACAGCCTTGTCCTTTGGCTTATCTACTGCTCCACAAGTGTTCACAAAATACTTGGCTCCTGCCATTGCATTTTGCTGAACCAAGGGCATAAAAATATACCCTTATCTGGATGACATTGTCCTTCTAACGAAATTAGAAACCATGCTCATAAGTCACCTAAAATTCACCATGACCATACTGCACAAGTTCATCCTAAACCTTCCAAAATCTTCTCTGCACCCACAGCAGGACAAAGTTTTCCTGGGATGCAGGATCAGATCAGGTTTGATGAGATCCTACCTCCCACAGGACAAAGTGCAGTCTCTCTCAATTCACTTCCAAGACCTTCTGGGGGTATCCCACCTTTCTGCAAGGCAGTTCTTACAAGTTCTGGGACTCATTGCAGCCACGATCCTCATGCTCCCTCTAGCCAGGTTGCACATGAGAAAATTTCAGTGATACTTAAATAATGTATAGTCTCAGCACCAACACTCACTAGACAAACAAATCCCCCTTCTGCCCTGTCTAAAGTCATAATTCGGGTGATGGATCCAACAAATCCTCCGCAACCAAGGCATTCCCCTGCAACATCCTCCCCCTACGCAATCCATGCACACAGATGCATCGTATCTAGTGGAAGGGGGGGGGGGCAACTCTAAAGGGTTACAAGGTTCAAGAATCTTGAACCCTTGCCCTTCAAAAACAACACATCAACGTCAGGGAGATGACTGCAGTCTTGCTAGCCCTTCAGGCCCTTCTTCCCTTTCTTCAACCACACCTTCTTCACATTCTTACAGACAACACCACAGTCATGTGGTACCTGAACAAACAGGGAGGGCAAAAGCCTACCTCTTATGCAGGATAACCCTACAGATTTGAGAGCTAGCCACCCAATACAATCTCTTTTTGCAGGCCTCTTACATCCCCTTTCAGGAAAACAAACAAGCAGACTTGCTTAGCAGAACATCCTCTCGCCTTCGCGAATGGATGCTAAACAAGGAAACCTTTGTAGACATAGTCCACCGATGGGGCACACCTCAAGTGGATCTGTTTGCCTCCCCCCAGAACAGACAAAGCAAATTCTGCAGCAGGGATCACACTCCATCAGCCTAGAGAGTGAATGCCTTCAGCTTTCCTTGAAAGAGGATGTTCCTTTATGCTTACCCCCCCTTTCCACTAAAGCAAAAGACCCTTCTTAAAATCAAGAGGGACCAACCGAAAAGCTTGCTGGTGACTCCCCTACTGGCCAAGGCAACACTGGATGTTTTTCGTGTTTCACTGTTGCAGTCATCACATTTGGGTTATCACTGCGAAAGTAGCCCTCAGTCAGCCCGAATACCAGAGGCTTAGTATTTCTGCATCAGTTGCTGTCACTTCAGGACTAACGTCAGGTCGTCAGTAGTATAAAGTAAGGCAGCCGACACCATTACATCATTCTTTCTTGCAGAGGGGCCCAAAGCAGAAGCAGTTTGCACGAGTGGCAGTCGGCCGCTACCTGAGTTTTCGTTTTCCAAATTGAAGTTGAAGTCTTCTAAAGCTAAATACCCCATTTGGGATCCTTTTTTCTTGCTCTAACTGATGTCAGCAAAAGTTAATTGTCTCGCCAGTGGAAAGCAAATACCACTCTGAGACTTTCATTCTTACTGCATCACTTGCTTAGGCCCAGACCATGACGTCCCCCGCTGTTGCTTTTGTGCTTTGTTTAACGCCAGAACTATACGTCGTTGGGCCCTTATTGTAGCTATATATTTTCACGCTCAGTCCTCTATTTCTGATATGGCTTCAGTAAGCCATCCGACAGCAGATCTTCTGAAAAACAACATATACATAAAGACTGCACAGGTCCAAACCAACCTTCAGACGATGCTTCCCTTAAGCTAGTCAATTCTCCGGTCCTCAGAGAGGTGCTTTCGCAGCCCCTGATGCCCTCTTCTGTGGATTCGCAGGCCACTACTGAGACCCTTTCGGTGTCTGGTATGCTGCAAAACTCTTCGACTAAGGATCCTGTGGTTGTCCACTCTTGAGCCAAGTTATACCGCAAGATGGACTTACTGTCTCAGCAAAAGGGATCTCTTATTCACCCTCAGCTGCAAATGCTCAGTCTAACACTTTGGGTGATCAGCTTTTTATCCCTTACAAACAGCTGTACTCTGAGGATGTGCTCTCAATCCTGAGGGAGGCCAGGAAACCAACTACTAGAAAGACATACCTATCGAAATGGGAAAGATTCTCAAAATGGTGTCTTTTTAAGGACAGGGACCCAATGCCGGCAGACCCCTCCCTAGTCCTTAGCTATGTTTGTGATCTCATTAAGGATGGGCAAACTTAGTCCTCGGTGAAAGTCCACCTTCCAGCCGTTTCAGCCTGTTTACCCTTACAGCCTCCCCTGCTTTTCGGGCTGGACGTTTCCGGAGAGGGGTCCTTCATATCAGACCACCAAGAAAACCCATTTCTCCTCCCTGGGACCACAACTTCGTATTAGAAAAACTCACCTTACCTCCTTTTGAGCCAGCTAGATGTTCATCGTGTTTCACTGTTGCAGTCATTATACTTGGGTTATCCTGCTGGCAGGCTACCCGCAGTCGGCCTGAATTCCAAAGTTCTGGTCCGGCGTCGGTTGCTGTTGCCTCTTCCCTGACGTCAGTGCGCCAGGGGTATATAAGATGCAGCCGACGCCATTTTCTTCAGTCTTTCTTGCCGCGCGGTGCCAGAAGCAAAAGCAGTTCGCAAGTGCCAGTCGGCCAACTCCTGAGATTTTCGAATGTGAATTTCAGATCCCAGTCATCAATAAAGCTAAGTTCCCCGTTGGGGAACCTTTTTTCTTGCTCCAGACCGATGTCAGAAAAAGTTAACGATTGTATTTCTTGTGGGAAGCAGATACCTCATAAGGATTTTCATTCTTAATATATTCCTTGCCTAGGCCCTGACCACGACGTTGCTAGCTGTCGGTTTTGTGCTAGATTTAACCAACGCACTATTAAGCATTGGTGCGATTTTGCATTTCATTACTTTGACCGAAAGTTTAACTATGTAATGCCGTCGGAACAGCCGACGACTGGAGTTCATAAAAAGCGCAAGGAAAAAGAAAAGGACAGGCATCTGAGGTCCAAAACCGACGACGAAGCCTCGTCTAGACCAGTCGCCGGTTCTCAGTGAGGTGCTTTCGCAGCCCCTGACACCTGCTACCTCAGAGCCACAGGCCGCCTCCGACTCCGACGTGGAGACAACTAGGCCTCTGGATACTCAAGGTATTGGGCCTTCTGAAACTAATCCCTCAAATGGGTCCGGAGCCGCTGAGCAGGCATCGGCTTCTGAGGATGTTTTCAGACCTACACAGCTTTATATCAAGCCAACTTCAGCATCCAAGACAAAGACTAAAACAGCTTTAAAGACAAGGAAACAAATACAGCATTCTCCAGGACAGACTTCCATGCTTAAGAAACAGATGCTCAAAATGGCCGAAGACCTAATTACTTTGATCAGGGGTTCCCATCCCCCTCCTGATAAGACACTGAATATGATTCCTCTGATCAAGTTCCATTTCCTCCTACTCCTCTTCAGAACAGGGATACTCTCTTCCTCCCTATGAGGATTCTGATGCTGAAGAATCTATTCGTTCAGCTTCTCCTCCTGAGGATTATTCCTTTGGGGAAACCCCTGCATACCATGAGGGAACATTTCCACTGGGAGAGCCAGGATTACTCAGAATCTAAGAAAAGGCTCAGAGACTTTCTTCTACTACTTCAGCACAGGCCTCTTGCTGTTCCACCTGTTCTAGACATTGTAGATGATGTATTTTCAGAGTCCGGACTGTCTCCTGACTCTACCTCCTGCACCTGTTAAGCCAGACAGATATTACAGGGTTCCAGATTCTCATAAATTTCTATATAAAAACCCTGCTGCTGACCCAGAAACTATTATCTCAGGGTCCCAAAGGGGTCAAAGCCTCTAATGCAAAAAACCTTGTCCCCTCAGATATGGATTCAAGGGCACTGGACAGATGAGGGGAAAAAAGTTTACACTTCTGCTACCTTGGCTGTAAGGGCTTTAAATTGTCAGTTTCATATACTTAAATATCATCAATACTTAATGTCACTGCTAAAACACAAAATGTTGACAAATTCTGAATGTTCTGAGAACAAGGAAATGCAGGATTTATTGCATGCAGCTGAACAAGTGGGAAAGCATACTTTGCAATGTGGTTTTGATTCACTGGAGGCCTCTTGCAGGGCCACTGTTACAGGTTCTGTCATTAGAAGGCATGCTTGGTTAAAGGAACAGACTCTGCCTGATCATGTTAAAGCAAAATTATTTGATGCTCCATTTCAGCATGATTGTTTGGTGTTAAGGCAGAAGAGGTGTTGAAGAAAATGGAGGATAAAGCTAAATCTATGCAGACAGTAAAGGATTTCTTACAGGTACAGCCACCCAGATTTAGCAGGAACTGGCCTGCTATGAATTGGTCCTTTCCAGTGTCAGACAGGCCACAAAGAGGCAGATACAGATGCCCTAGAGGCAGACAACAGCCCCAGGGCTCATACAGGCCCAAACAATGGGGTTCTTCTACTTCCAAAAGTGGAGAAGACAAATCACAGCCATATAGGAAACAGTCCCAATGACTTCCCTCTGCCAATGCCAAGCACTTATCTTTTATCAGCACCCTTAGGGAGAAAGCTAGCACTTTTTTCACAAAATTGGCACATGATCACCCAGGACAAATGGGTCTTAAATATAGTCTCTCAGGGCTACTGGTTCTACTTTCACACCCTTCCAAAGGCAAAAGGTATGCCAGACCTACAACACAATCAATGGGCAGAGGCACAAAAACAAGTTTCATTTCTCATGGACATGAGGGCTATTCAGCAAGTACCACAACAAGAGCAGGGACAAGGATTTTACTCAAGACTTTTCTTAGTACCAAGAAAGGACAAAGCCTGGAGACCAGTTCTGGACCTGTCTATTCTAAATACTTTTCTGGACGTTCCAAAATTCAAAATGTTGACTGCAGCAGCTTCTGCCCATGCTGGGCAAGAAGGCTTGGCTTGTAACTTTGGACCTCAAAGAGGCATACCTACATGTCCCAATCAGACAATCTTGCAGAAGATACCACATATTCATAGCTGGCTCAATGCACTACCAATTCTCTGCACTGCCCTTTGGCTTATCTACTGTGCCCAGGGTCTTCACAAAATGCTTGGCACCAGTAATTGCATTTTGCAGACAAAGAGGAATTCAAATATATCCCTACTTGGACGACTGCCTTATTCAAACAGAGACCAAAGACATTCTACTAAAGCATCTGGCGTTTGTAAAAAGATTACTAATTTGCCTAGGGCACACAGTAAACGAAAATAAATCAAAACTAGTACCCTCTCAAGAGATAATATTCCTGGGTGCAAGCCTAAATACAACTGCCCAGATGGCTTATCTCACGCCAGACAAACAAAGGCAACTGACTTCTTACTTCGAAAGCATGGCAACAAAGACCCAGTTATCTGCAAGAAAAATTCTGCAGGCTCTGGGCTACATGGCATCCTGCATTCTGCTAATTCAATATGCAAGACTGCATATGAGGAAGCTACAGTGGTATCTAAAAAGTGTTTGGACTCAACATTGCCACAGCCTGGAATCATTAATTTCACTCATTCCCTCCCTGCAACAGGAGTTTCAATGGTGGACACAGGCCTGTCACCACAACAAGAGACAGCCATTCACTTTACCCTCAGCCAGGCAAACACTAACAACAGATGCATCAGATTATGCCTGGGGGGGGCCCACGTGGCAGGAAAATGTATTCAGGGCACATGGCCCGCAAGCCAAAGGCATCTTCACATCAATCAAAAAGAGATGCTAGCTGTACAAAATGCCCTGATAGCCTTCAAGGACCTACTTCATCCAGGACAACTGCTGATAAAGACGGACAATATTGCAGTCATGTGGTACATAAACAAGCAGGGAGGCACACATTCTTACCCCCTCTGCAGACAAGCCATGATTTTGTTGAACACAGCATTGACTTACCAAGTTCACCTGCAAGCACAATTCCTGCCAGGAAAAACAAATGCTCTGGCAGACGAACTAAGCAGAAACCTCATGGATCCTCATGTGTGGAAACTAGATCAACAAATCTTCAACATGATAACAAGGAAATGGGGATGCCCAGACATAGATCTATTTGCCTCCCCTCACAACTGCCAACTACAGAGATTCTGCACAAGGGCTTATCACAAACAAGCATGGAAAGTGGATGCTTTGTCATTCAGCTGGAACAACCTTTACAGTATATGCCTTTCCTCCACTGCCTCCCCCCCCCAAGGTACTCCTAAAGGTCAGACGAGAAGCCACAAATGATACTGATTGCCCCGGATTGGCCATGCCAGCACTGGTACCCAATCCTAAGGAGCTTGTCTCAAGGCCCAGCCTGGACATTGCCTCAAATTCCTCATTTACTGACCCAACAAAACAATTAGATCCTGCACGGCCAACTCAGAACCGTAAATCTGGCTGCATGGCGGATAGTGTAACCATTCAGAATACACCTCTCTCTAAAGCGGTTATGGATGTTATTTTGGAGGCCAGGAGGCCCAGCACCAGAAAATCTAATGCAGAAAAATGGAAGAGATTCTGTGCTTGGAACCAGGCACAAGGAATGGACACGCTTGTACCAAATAGTCCTCAGATTTTACAATACCTAACTGAGATGCTGGACAAAGGCCTATCCTCCTATCCCTTCTCATCAATTAAGATCCATGCCTCTGCCATTTCAGCTCATTACAATACGGACCCACCTATTTTTTCACATCCATTGCTTAGGCAGTATTATTTATTTATTTATTTTCAGTTTTGATTACCGGGGAACTCCACTGGGCCAAGAAGTGCCCATTTTCAGTGGAGGCCCGTGGAGAAAAGCTCCATAAGCAATACAATGAAATAAAGGTTACATAATGTTAAAGGTAAAATACAAGAATAAAATTCATACAGTCAGGAAATACAAATACATAAAATGTGCATAATAAGACAGTGCAAATTCAGATTTTTTTTTTTTTGTGGCAATACAGATATTTACAATATTTACATACTTGGAGTCAAGTGAATGAATGTCAGCTGAGTTTGGTTAAGCTTGAGGGTAGAGAGGAGCAGAAGTATGGAGAGCTCAGTGGAGAGAGATCCCTAGAATTTATATCAGGTGAAAGCAGGAACATTTCCATTTGGATGACAGGTATAAGAAAAGTTGGGTCTTGAAGGATTCAGAGTTGGGTATAGTCCTAAGAGAAGGAGTGAGGGAGTTCCATTTTTTACCTAGAGAGAAGGAGAGTAGAAGCTGGCTGGCGGGACGTTTGGGTTTGTGGATGGAGATTAGGTTTTGGTGTTCAGATCTCGGAGATCTGTTTGGGGTGTATGGTGGAAGGATGTTTGTTAAGGCTGGACATGAATCTGGGTATAATATTAGTTTGTGAGCGGTGGTTAGTTGGAGATAGTCTAGGTGGTTAGGGAGTTCTAGCCAATTTAGAGATTGTAGGGTAAGGCAGTGGTGAGTTGAGGTTTTAGATTTAGTGGCGAATTTAGAGATCTTATTATAGCAATTTTCAAGTTTTGAGGTATTGGAAGTAGACAGATTGGTTAGAAGAGGGGCTCCATATAGTAGCAAGGGTAGAAGGTATGTAATTGCCAGGGTGTGCCTAGAGGAGTAGGAAAGCAATTGGTTATTCCTGTAGAGCATACCTAACCTTTGGTGGGTTTTCTTTGTTTTGCTCTATGTGGAGATCGAATTTTAGGTGTTTGTCTATGGTAATGCCGAGGAGTTTTGCAGAAGGGACCACTTCTATAGCAGTGTTGGTTTGGCTTAGGACTTTGAAAGTATTTTTGTCAAAGGAGGAAACCCTGGTAGGGGTGAAAATTAGTATTTTAGATTTATTACAGTTGAGGGAGAGATGGTTTTGGTGCATCCAGTTCTCTGTAGTGGAAAAGGCTATTTGTGTTTTAGTCAGTAGTTCAAGAACGTTAGAGGCGGCACAAACTATGGTAGAGTCCTCAGCGTATTGGATGACAGAGTGAAGATTATTTATAAAGATGTTGAAGAGCATGGGTCCGAGGATGGACCCCTGGGGAACGCCAGTAGGTGTAGGCAAGAAGGAAGAGGTAGAGTTCTTCCATCTGACAGCTTGAGATCTGTCTAATAGGTAACTGGAGAACCAGGATAGAGTATTAGGGGAGAGATTAAGGTTGGCGAGATGAAAGAGTAGGTGTGTATGGGAGATGGTGTCAAAGGCTTTAGAAAGATCTAGCAGTACTGTGGATACAAGAAGTCCAGAGTCTCTGGCTCGATTGACTGTTTCAAGGAAAGATAGTAAGGCAGTTATGGTGCTGTGGCCAGGGCGGAAGCCGTGTTGGGTGGGTGTAAGGTGATTCTGATTTAAGAAAGGCAAAAGTTGGTGGTGGACACATTTTTCTAGAATTTTAGATATTGGAGAGAGTAGGGAGATGGGGACGGAAATTAGAAATAGTGGTGTTTTTACCTCCTTTGTGGAGAGGTAGAATGTAGGCTGAACACCAAAGTTTGGGTACATATGACTCATTTAAGGATCTGTTAATCAAGATGCTAATTGGAAGAGCAATACCTTCTGCTGCGCATTTGAGGAAGGAGGAGGGTATGTTGTCAGGGGCATTAGAGCATGGCTTAAGTTTAAATAAGAGCCTTTTTATGAAGTTGGTTGAAACTGGTTTGAACTGGAAATTTAAAGTGACATTTATTAAGGTGGTTGGGTGTTGAGGAGAGGGAGTTGGGTGGACTATTGTTTGGGAATGTTTTGGTTAGTTTAGCTATGGATTCTGTGAAGAAAGTATTGAAGTGAGAGCTCAGCTCCTTGTCAGTTAAGCTAGGGTCAGGGCAGGGATTATTCCTGGACCCTGGGTGGAGAAGGGAGTTTACTGATTTCCAGAATAGTTGTGGGTTCTTATTATTTTTGGACTGAAGTTTATTATAGTAGTTTTTTTTTGTCTAAAGTGATTAGTTTTTGTACTTGGTTGCGAAGTTGGGTGTATTGGAGCAAGGCAGAAGGCAGTTTATTTTTCTGATAAAGCTTCCAGAATTTGTCTCTGTGATGCATGATTTGTTTAGTTTCTTTTGTCAGCCAAGGAGCAGAATTAGTTTTGATTTGTTTGTTTCTTAGAGGGGCTAGGGAGTTGAGTATTTAGGAAGATAGTGTTAAAATGTTCTACAGCATTGTCTAGGGGGAGAGTGTTTAGGATTTGCCAGTTAATTTGTTTGAAAGTGTTTGTGAAAATTGTGGGGTTAAAGTTGCTAAGATTACGAGTTTGAATGTACTGGTGATGATATTGGGTGGAGTTATTTAGCTGACCGATGAGTGAAGGCAGGGAGATGGTCACTGAAAGTGTCGGGGATGGTGCCTGAGAGAATTATTTTGTTTGGGTGGGAAACTAGAATCCAGTCTATGATGGATCCTGGAGGGTGGATTTTGTTAGGACGAGTTGTTGAATGGATCACTTGGGTGAAGTTGTATAGGTTAATGGATAGGTAGGGGGAAGGCGTGTTGATTTTATTCCGATCAATATTAACGTCACCTAGAATGTAGGTTTCATATTTTATTTCAGTCGAGGCCCACTGAAGAATATTTTCAAGGGTAGAGATGTTGTCACCTGGGGAGATATTTAAGGAAATAATGCAGATATTCTTATGTTTATTCATTCTGAGGAGACCTGCTGTTAGTTCAGAATTTTTGAATTGTGGGGTTGGGATTTGCAGAGGGATTAGAGAGAAGACGGTTAGAGTAGATTAGAGCAGAGCCTCCACCTGTTTTATTTAATCGGTCACTTCTGAGGATGTGGAAACCTGGAGGTAAGATTTCAGAGTCAGTAATATGGGGTTTTAGCCAGGTTTCAGAGATGGCTAAGATGTCAGGTTGGTTGTGATTAATCCAAGCTTGTACTAGGTGGATTTTGTTGTTAAGGCTCTGGGCATTGATAGTGAAGAACTTAAGAGTGTTAAGAGAGAAAGTAGAAGAGGAAGGGGGGAAAGGGTTAATTGTAGTAGGGGAAGAAGGGGGTGGAGGGAAGGAGTTTGTATTGAGGCAGGGGCCAGGGTTAGGATGGATATCTCCAGATAAGGCTAGGGCATTACTGGCAGTAGCTTTTGGCCTTTTGGATTTTTATAGTAGGAAGTTGTTTGGGGTTAGCAGTAGTTTAATTTTGAAAGTTTTTGTTGAGGTGGAGTAGACTTTGGGCTGGAAAAGGTGCAGTAGTTTAGGTGGAATAAGGCAGGAGGATATGCAGTGGAAGTGATTGAGTAGAAGAGGATGCAGGTGAGTGTAAGGGATAGTTTGAGTAGAAGGTAGGTATGGGGGAGCTTTGGAAGAGTAAGAAGTAGCATGATATAGGGGAATTAGTAAGATAAGAAGGGAGCAGGGGAGTCGGGCAATATATAGGATTTGGGAGGGCATGTTTAGAATGGGTGGGTTAAAGAAGGGGGAGATATGATGGAAGTGAACAGGCTAGTTGAGGAGAGGAGGTGAAGAGGTAGAAGGGGTGTTATAATTTAGCAGATTGGAGAGGGGGAGATTAACTGTAGGGAGGGTGTAGGAAAGTGGTAAGGGAGGAATTAGAGTAGGAGGGGAAATAAGAAGAGGGCTGAGATTAGATAATTGATATAGGAGGGAGGGGTAAAAGAGGAGGACTGTGATTGGTTAATTGATATGGGTGGGAGGAGTTTGTGAGGAATAAATGTAGAGGTGCTGGGGGCAGGGTAGGGGAGCGGAGTGAGCCCGCAGGGTGAACGGAGCGGGTAGAGCCAAAGGAGGAAAATGTGAGGAAGACCATCAGAGTGTGATAGTCAAAGGTGAGTTTGCAGTGATTTGTGAGAGGTAGAAAGACTTAGAGAGAAATGGAGTAGTGGGTAGATATATAGATGAAGGCCAGTAGGAGAAGGTAAGAGGTTTTATAAGGGGTAGAGAAGGGGTGTTTGTAGAGTGAGAATGGATAGGTAGACCTGGGACAGGAGCGCCACCTAGTGGCAAGTCAGTCTAATGCAGTAGAGACCCCAGAAAGAGATATCAAGTAAGGGGGAGGAGGGAGCTATCGTGGTCCAGGACAGGGGGCGTAATTATAAAAGGTAAAAAAGGATTAATTAAGCATCGAAAGAGAGGGGAGTTGTAGCTGCTGGCTAGCCTGGCAGGGAAGCGCACTGCGACATAGTAGAAATTAAATTAATTACTACAAAGTGTTAAGCAGTACACATACTTTTACTTAAAGTCCTTGCTGGGAGAGGCACTCAGGGAGCAGTATGGGCTTTCAGTTTTGGTGTAATTGTCCTTTTTTGTGGATTCTTGGCAAGTACGTCCAGGAGGGTACTTTCAGTGGGTTAGAGCAGGATAGGCAGGAGCCCAAGCTAGAAGATGCAACGGAGAGAGAAAAAATGTAATGAAACAGGCAGTGTAGGAGCCAAGACTTCACAGGCTGACAGTTATTAAACATTCATATTTTAAGTGTGGAAATTAATGTATGTAGTAGCAGAGCTAGAAAAAAATGTTACACTCTTACAAATACCTTAAGGTACAGACAATGCACAGATAGGTGAACTAAGAATAAAACAGTTCCTTGTGCGCAAGGTTATTTTAAGTGAACAAACAATTGGTTAAATAGACTGACTGTAAGCAACTAATAACAAAGTACAGATAAGTAAAACTATGAGTGAAACAGTCCCTAGTATGCAGAGTAATTTGGATTAGGTAGACAGTAATTAATTACAGACTAAATATGCGCAGTTGGAACAAGTTGCAATGACTGGACCTTGGCTAGCGACTAAGGCAGCCCCAAAACAGCTAATTAGGAATCCTCATGCAAGCGACGAAACCATACACTGTGGTTTAAAAGCTTTAGAGCAACTAACATAGATTCAGATTAACGATAAAGCAAAGCCCCAAACAGCTATTGCAAGCCACATGCTAAACGCTAGAATAAGCTGAGTGTTTACAGATGCAATAGGAAGTAGTCACAAAAGTACTGCTTACTAAGCAACTAGCACTAATTTAGAATAACAGAGTGAACTATCCCAGTAATGCAGTTAAGTATCAGTTTAAACTAACTAGTGCATATTCAGTAAAACAACTAAATAAACAAATCCCTATCGGTTAAACACAAGTTCCGCGTGCAAAGCGCTTTATTAATTAAGCGTTTGCAGCAGGAAACTACTAGCAGTATTTTAGATTAACAGAGTAAAATATCCCAGTAATGCAGTTAAAGTAACAGTTTAAACTAACTAGTGCAGATTCAGTAAAACTACTAATAAACAAATCCCTATCAGTTAAACACAAGTTCTGCATGCAAAGTGCTTTATTAATTAAGCGTTTGCAGCAGGAAACTACTAGCAGTATTTTAGATTAACAGAGTAAAATATCCCAGTAATGCAGTTAAAGTAACAGTTTAAACTAACTAGTGCAGATTCAGTAAAACTACTAATAAACAAATCCCTATCAGTTAAACACAAGTTCTGCATGCAAAGTGCTTTATTAATTAAGCGTTTGCAGCGGGAAAGCATGTACATATAATTCACACTTTAGTAAAGCCAGTAAAGTAAAGGGAAGCACATAGAAAAATTCAGAGTTACAGTTAGCAGTGGAGTCCTTCGGACAAACATACAATAAGGTGCGGACGCTGGAGCTAGGGATGCACAGCAGCCAGGGGCCGGACTAGAGAATTAAGATGGCATTAGCATGGATGTGGGAACTATATGGAGTAGGAGAGGAAATGGGCGGAATGGGAGGAGTGAGTGGGCTGGGGAGGGCCCCCTCAGAGGGGCCAAAAACATAAGACCTCCAAGGAGAGCACCAATACCTGCATGGGACCTCAGTTTTGTCTTGGAAAAACTCACACTGCCTCCTTTTGAGCCAGCCAATACAGCTGAGATAAAATTCTTATGGAAAACAGCTCTGCTCCTAACAAAAACTTCAGCAAGAAGAGTCTCTGAGTTACAGGCATTAATGGCTGTGGAACCTTTTATTGTCTTCCATCCTGACAGGGTTTCTCTAAGTACAAACCCAACATTTATGCCTAAGGTAGTGTCTAGTGTGGCTCTTAACCAAACCATTAATTTGCCTACTTTTTATCCAAACCCACAGAATAAAGGGGAGAGACTTCTGCATTCTTTGGACATACACAGACAGCTACACTTCTACTTGGACAAAACTAAAGCTTTCAGAAAGACTGAGCAACTTTTAGTGGCATATGCTGCAGGATCACAAGGAAATGCTATCTCAAAGCAGACTATTTCAAAATGGATAGGACACTCCTTTCATTTCTGCTATTCACAACATGGCAAATCAATGCCTAAGGGCATTAGACCACATTCGAACAGGGCAGCAGCCACCTCAGCAGCCTTCCTCAGAGAAGTACCAACCAAGGATATTTTGGAGGCTGCAACTTGGACTTCAGTGCACACTTTTACTAAGCACTACCACTTAACTCTTTACTCTAAATCCAGAGCAGGCTTTGCCACTGCAGTTCTGCAGGGCCTTATAGCCACTCCTAATTCTATTTAGACCCAGCCGCCCAACCTCAGCTTTGGGATTCAACCCAAGTGTAATGACTGCAACAGTGAAACACGATGAACATAGTACAGTTGTGTACCTACCATAAATGTAGATGTTCGAGTGTATTCACTGTTGCAGTCCAGGTTACCCACCCACCATCCCCCTTTCTTTGCTGGGACTTTTCTCTATTCTATACAACTTATGTGGTGTATTTGCTTGTAGATGAAGGTAATGTTTATTTTAGTGCATGCTTTTTATAAGCAATGTTTTTAGCCTACCCTTTTGGGGGCACCTGACATCTGGGGCAAGAAAAACTGAAGAAAATGTCTTCGGCTGCATCTTATATACCCCTGGCGCACTGATGTCAGGGAAGAGGCGACAGCAACCGATGCCGGACCAGGACTTTGGAATTCAGGCCGACTGCGGGTAGCCTGCCAGCAGGATAACCCAAGTGTAATGACTGCAACAGTTGAATACACTCGAACATCTACATTTATGGTAGGTACCCAACTGTACTTTTGGCCTCCTTACAAATGTACACTTGTAAAACCATTCTTTTAGTGGCCATTTCTTCCACTAGAAGAGTGTCAGAACTACAGGCCCTCATGGCCTGCCCTCCTTACACTACCTTCCATAATGACAGAGTAACCTTATGCAAAAATCCTTCCTTTATGCTCAAGGTGGTAAATGAACTATCCCTAAACCAGTCCATCCACTTAGCCACCTTCTTTCCAACTCCAACAATGCAGAGAGAATCCTTCATTCTCCGGATGTACACAGACAGTTGAGATTTTACTTAGACAAGACTAAGTCCTTCAGAAAGACCCCAGGACTCTGGGCAAGGCAGTCTCCAAACAAACCATTTCATGTTGGATTAGGAAATCTAATCTTTTTTTTTTTGTTCACACCATGGCAAGGTCTTACCTCAGGGTGTAAGAGCTCACTCCACCAGGGCCATAGCTATTTCCAGGGCCTTTCTCAAAGGCCTGGACACAGCTTCCGTCCTGGAAGCAGCTACCTGGTCTACAGTTCACACCTTCACCAAACATTACAAACTAGATCAAGTCGCCAGGGCAGGCTTTGCTAGTGCAATCCTACAAGGATGCATTGAATCCTCTACCTCCTTCCATTTCTCTTCCTAATCTGTGGTACTCTCATAGGTTCATAGGTAAGTACTAGGCTATCTGCTCAAGGGCATTTATAAGCCTAACCAGAGTGTGTTGGTTTTCGTCACCTCCTTAGATACATTCCCTGTGCCTCTGACCAGCAGAGCCATTAGTTTCCTGCTCCTCTGTCCAGAAGAGCCACTGCAGTGATCCCAGGGGTAAATTTTCTGTTTCCCATCCACCCAACAAGGTTTCTCTTGAAGAGTGCTAGTGAGGGGCTCTCCCACACCAAATGAATACTGCAACATTGGAATAGAAGGACATAGAATAGGTGTATAAAATTTTACCATAACCATAGATGTCCTTCTCTTCCATGTTGCAGTATTCCTTCTCACCCTCCATACCTCCTATTCTTCTCTTACTACAGGGTCTAGCCTCTGGCCACTACTTCCACTCCCTAAGACTTATCTGCCCAGCCTTACAATGGCATTTGCTACCTTTGTTGGCATCTTGTTCTCCTGATAGGCCACTCCTCTGGGCTTCAAGTTCTGAGGTCTGTGCATGCCAAAGTCACATTTATGGTCCCTGGTTTATGGCCCTATGTATGATGTCCAACTCACCTACAGCAGCCAGGCAAAAGCTTTTGTATAGGAACTGACCAGATTGCTTGAGGCAGAATATCCCACACCAAATGAATACTGCAACATGGAAGAGAAGGACATGAATAGTTATGGTAAGATTTTATGCAACTATTCTTTTTCAGAAGAGGAGTCTTCATCTGTTAAGGAGTCCTTGGCATACTCGACTCAAGTACATGTCCTTTAAAATATGCTTCCCTTGAGGAAGAATCCAATGGTGTAGATTCTCCCATGGAAGAGATATCTTTTGGGGAGACTGTTAAGATGAGGAAATTCTTTAAATGGGACTGCTTTCAGGTTTCTGAGGTGCAAAAAAGGTATTATGGCCTTTTACAAATGGAATCTGCTTCTGCTGTGCCACCTGTATTGCCAGTATGTTTGGATGCTTTCTTTTCTGCTTGTAAGTACCCAGATTCACAGGCTTCTGCTCCTGAATGGCCTGATAGATTTAATAAGGTGCTTAACGATTGCAGATTCCCTTTCGAATGTCCTTCAGCTGATCCAGCTTTGGTATCCATTGCCTCAGACAAAGTCTCTAGGTTGTTGCCTTCTTCTAAGCTTCTTCCTTCAGATGAGAGCAAAATAGTGGAAAGACTTGGGAAGAAGGTTTACACTTCTGCCACTAGCTTTTCAAGCCATAAACTGCCAAATTCACTTCTAGGTATTCCTTCTCTTCTTTCTCAGGCCTCTCGAGCTTTTTCAGAGCTTTCAGATTCTGACATTAAAAATCAGGATCCTATGTCATTTTCATATATTCCTCAACCTGTGGGTCTCAGATCCAACTCAGCCACTTTCCAAGCTTGAGATTGGAAGCTTGAGCTCCTCCTTTACCCACAATGTTTCATTCCCCAGACTACCTCCAATTTTGTTTGCCGCTCGTCGAGTAAGCATCGAGGTGTCATTGCTCCAGAGCTCCTCTGAAGTTCTTGAGTAATTAAAAAATAAATAAATAAAATAAAAACAGAGTCAATTTAGTGACGACTTATCTTGCATATCTTCCTACCCTGTTTTTTCCCTGTTAGAGAATCTTTAGCATAGTTTAGTATTTAGAATTTATTTGGGTTTCTGGCCGATATAACTTTCTCCTCTCTCTCTCTCCTTTTTTTTAAAAAAAAAAAAAGCTTTTTAGTTATGGCCAATCCTACGCCTGATAACAGATCAGACAAACCATTAGGTTTTAAAAAATGCTCTTCCTGTGGGAACAAGATCCCGTTGACTGATGCCCACAGGGAGTGAGTGTACTGTTTAGGCCCTGCTCACCTAGACAGTTCTTGTACCATGTGTGAGAGCGTCCATCCGCATGCTGTCACAGATTGGAGGGACAAACTCATCTTAAAGGGTTTGCTTCCTTCGTCTTGTACTTCTGCTGTTTCCTCCACTTCAGGGGCTCAAACCTCCTTCAAGAAACATAAGGAAACCCAGGATTCCAGAAAATGCTCCCCTGATAGGTCTTCTTCTTCTGCCTTTGAGCCTACCAGGAAGGCACCAAAATCTTTGGATCCAAAATCCATGGAACTCTTTCTTTTTGACCCAACATTGCCCTTTTCCCCCTCGTGTTCCATGTGCCAGCTTGGAGCGAAGCGTGTCGGTGCAGAGAGATCCCCCTCTGGGAGGTCTCCCCTAGAAAAACATCCAGACCACCCTCCGCATCCTGTTCCGTAAGCTTCTCTCGTAGCTTATCTGAGAATGACATGGGTAGGCTGATGAGGAGATTTCTCAAGGCATAGATTCAAATGGGAGTTTTGCAACTCCACCCACCACTGAATCCGTGAGCAGACTTCCCCTTTCTTCCCTGTAGCTCCTTCTCCCGTCTGTCCTTTGGAGCCTTTGGGTACATTGGTTCTCAAGAACCGAGATGTTGGAGCTGATGGATGTTATCAGTTCATGACTGACTGCCTCCCCCATGCGCTTCCAAGCGTGTCTTGGAGCTGCAGCCTTGACGTAGAGTCTGGGTGGGTTGACCTCAACTCCAATGTTTTTGAAGCCGTTGCTTCCCCTCAGAGTCTCGGCGTTTGACAGCTTGGCACCAATTCCTCATTCGAAGCAGAGGATTCTGGGTGCTTGGGAGATGTCTGTTCCAATAGCTTCAGCTCCAGAGGGACAGTTGTCAGGTACTCTGAATCCTTCTGCCTTTGAAGTGATGGAGAGGGTTTTCTCCCATCCTAGGAGACCCTTGGTTCTTGCTCCTTCAGAACCATTTCCCACCCCCTATGGAGTCTGTGTCTGAGGCTTGTCGTCTACCATGGAGACAGCCCTAGGAAGCCTCCAACTCTTTCCATCAGTGGAACCCCAACTTTCTTCCAGTACCCCTCCGGAGCATCCCACCAAGTAGGTTCCTTGGACGAGACAGTGTAAAATGAGGCACCCTGATTTCCCCCAGGAATCAGCCACTACTGACACTGATTGTGAGGAAGGGGAGGGATCCCTAAGATGATCTCCTGATCATGTGTCCTTCGCAGACGTCTTAGAGATGCTCTGCCAAAGAGGTGGTTGGTTTACCCAAAACCCCACCCAGAGAAAACTGTTCTTTTGGAGGCTTTCGGGTCTGACCCATCTACATTCTAGATGCCACACACACACACACACACACACACACACACACACACACACACGCTCTTATTTACCCTGTATCTACCAGAACATGGAAGGAACCGGACACTGTGGAATCCATCCCAGAAAGGGATGACAAAATTCTTAGTGCTCCCACAGATAGGACACATTGGACAAAAGGGGTTCCATTAGATGCCATGGTAGTTGCGGCAGCCACTAAGAAGGAGCTGGCTCAGGAAGGCTGCACTGTCCATCCCCCTAACAGAGAATCTAGGGCTATGGACAGGTTTGGCAAGAGAGTTCACACTTTGGCTAACTTAACTTTATGAGCATTAAACTACTTATCCCACTTTACTAGTCTACAGAGGGACCTTATCAAAGAACTCTCTAGCTCTACCCCCGGAGTCCATGTCTCCCAAGAAGCAGAATGCATTTTCTTCCAGAATGGTCACTCTGCAATCAATATCCAACGTGACCTTGAGGTTGATTTTTCACCCTGCAGACGGAGCCTCTAGGGCTACCGGTTCGGGCATTACCATTAGACGTCATGCCTGGATGCAGCAGTGTGACTTTGCAGAACCTTTCAAGGCATTATTTGTCAGTAAATCTTTTGTCAAATCATCTTTGTGTTCTCCCCACAGTCAGAGAGAGACACACTCATAGTGAGAAAAATGGGAAGATCTTGTCTGCCATCGGCATCTGTTTTTCTACCCTACAGAGATTCTTCTCCAGGAACCAGTATGGGGGAAAATTCTAGTTCAAGAAATTTCAAGGTCCTTTTCAGGAATCTCAGTAAGACTTTGTCCCCAGAGGTAGGAGGGAGTAATGGTTATAATGGGAGACACCACCCTAGTGGCAGAAGGGGTTCACAGAACTCGGTATCTCAAGATTCCTTCTCGGACAGACCCTTCCATCGCTCCTTAAAGATTGCCTGACTGTCCTTCTCTGGAGGTAGTCAGGGGTGCTTTTCTTTGCACCCAGAAGAGCGGACAGCCATCACTAAGGATCATATCCAGAGGATACTTTACTCCCATTTCAGAAAACCCCAAACCAAAGGCTCACCTCCCCAATATTCCACCCAGTCAGAAGGGGACAACAGCTCAAGAAACTTCAAAACTGCTCCAAAAAAAGTCATCCAGGCGGTCCCTCCCGACCAAATCAGATTGAGCATTTAATCAAGATTCTTTTTAGTACCAAAAAAGACAAGGGGACCTGAGGCCAATCCTGGACCTGACATCCCTGAACAAATGGGTAAAGAATTCAAAATCCAGGATGGTCACTATCCAGTCCATTCTACCTCTTTTGAGAATGGACAACTGGATGTGCTCTATAGACTTGAAGGATGCATACTACCACATCAG
>NC_056732.1:1585763084-1585965584 GCF_019279795.1 Protopterus annectens | reverse complement strand
GGACATCCTTTTATGGCTGACATTTGACAAGCGATATGTGAATCCCACATACTTGCAGTAGCTAAAAGCTGTTGTATGCTGGCCAGACATTGGGTCGCTTGGGGAGGAGGACACCCATATGTTAAGAATACTGCAACATAGAAGAGAAAGACATCTAAGATTATGGTAAGATTTTACACAACTATTCTTTCTTCCTGAAGGAGGGAGAGTAGAACAAGGTCCAGGATGTCTTTATTTGATGAAGTACATCTAGTATGCTTGGAACTTGGTGGATGACCTCCTGAGAAAGGAGCAGACCCTCACCTCTTTGGAGGACCATTAACTCTTACTCCCTGAACTAAGTCATTCTACTAAAACTGACTAACTCCAAGAAGAACTGATCTTCAGCAATATGACTACTTGAGATGTCCATTCTTGGATCACTGTTGCAGTATTCCAAACTGAAGGGTTATCCTGCCAAGGAAACCTGACAATCCAGCTGGTGTACCAAAGGCATAACCTTCTGGAGACTCCATATATTTGACATATGACCTCAGTCCATGGGTGCAGGTGGTACGTACATGAACGTTTAAGCACAAGTCTTGTTGCCACTCCAAATGCTGGGTCTTTACTTCCATTGGCCTGTACAGTATACTATCCTTACTGCTACTGTTGTGTATAGACTTACTGTGCTAAGTACCCCATTGGAGAGCCTTCTTTTTTTTGCCATTGCTACAGAAGATTTATTAATGTCATCTAAGAGGGAGAAGTGTGATTATGGTAGACAAAGCGTTTATAAAGACCTCTACTCCCAGTGTTTGTTTTGTGTAGGGAGTGAACATTATTACAGAAATTATAAAATATGCCAGTTCATTCCTAAAACCCCACAAATGAGACTTTACTCTTTAAGTACCTACTTAGAGATGCACTATCTAAAGTGCCTCATGCATAGCAGTATGGCAGAACTGCCAGCCTCGGCCATCGTGCTCGCACCCAAAAAGTTGTTCAAGAAAGCTAGGCCTGAAATTTCAGCTGCTCAAGCTGATTTGGATGTTCCTGCTGAGATGCAGCAGGAATCGGTGGAACATCTGACTCCATCAGTACCCACCACTGGGACCTTGCTAGTGGCAGATATTGTGTCTGTTACTAGCACATCCAAATAGACTGAGTCTACAGTGACAGTAGAGAAGGGGGAACATTGAGTGATTATTTCCGAGGGACCACAGGGCATACCTCAGATTCTGGTTAGGTAAGTGGTTCCTGGCACTTTATTCAAGATTCATCAGGGTTCTGATCCACCACACTTTGTTATAACAGATGTCACACCTCAGGTAAAGGAATAAAACTAAGCGTGTTTGTCCATCATGGACATCTCAGGAAAAGGAATGTCTGGAATTCTCTCAAGGTCTCCATAAAGCCCCCCTCCTTCCTCATGAGTTACATCTGAGAAGGAAGGGGAGTCTGTTTTGGATGACGATTCCCTGACGTACTCATCTCGGATTAATTCTTCCAGACAGCTTGCTTCAGATGAAGAAGACATCCTGTCCCCATATTTCCCTATAGAAAACCTTTCATTTGGGGTAGCTATTATTAGGATAATGCAACATTTTGAATGGAAATCCAGACAAGTCACTGATATACAAAAAAAGTTATGACTTGCTTTGAGGTAGGGATCCCCTGTCCCCTAGAATTGGAGACTTTTCTAGATACATTTGCATCCATATCTTCTCCTGACTCCCAACATTCAGCTTCCAGAAAGCCTGAAAAGTTTTAAAGAGCTCCTGAAGATATGAAGTTTCTCTATAAAACACTGTAGTAGACCCTTCAGTCTTCTCTATCTCAACTGATAAGCCCACTAAACTGTTACCTGCAGCTAATGCGTTGCCTTCTGATAGTTAGTAGGACCATGGACAATTATGGCAAGAAGGTCTACACCTCTGCCACCTTGGCATTTTTGGACCTTAAATTATCAAACTCAAATAGCAAAATATCTTCAGTCTGTTAAACTATGGCTAATTGGGATTATTGCAGGCATAAGCTAGAAGTGGTTCTTATGCTCAGTCAGGCTACCCAAGTAGCCAGAAATTCTTTTAAATGTAGCTGTAATGCTGCAGAGGTTTCCTCCAGAGCTGCAGCCACTGGCTCTGTCATAAGTAGATTTGCTTGGCTTCACCTGCTGTCCCAGAGGATATCATTCTCCCCTTCATAGGAACCCTTTGTTTAACCCTACTGCAGCTGAACTTTTCAAATCTCTGCAGGAGAAGGGAAACATTATTTAGGATTTAAAACAGATTATTTTGTTTCCAAGGTATCAAAGGAATCACTCTTCCAAGCCTCCTCCTTTTGTATTAGTGAACAAAATCTAACCGAACGGCAGGAAACAGCCTAGGAATTGATTTCAGGTGAAACCCCCCACAGATCCCAAATCTGGAAAACCCTTTTTTTTTTTTTTTTTTTTTTTTTTTTGTGGACAAGTCCACTTCAGCCTATTTCTGCCCCCCCCCCCCAGTGCAAAACCACCCTTGTCCAAAGGACTTGCTTTGTCTCTCCCAGCTTGGGAATTCATTACCACAGGCAAATTGGTGTTATCATTAATCCAACAAGGTTACAAAATGCCCTGGCTAGGAGTGCTCTCTCATGAGGAGAATCCTTCCACCTCGGCCCAACTTCCTCCCACCCTTCATTCATCGCAGAGGGCTATAGAACCCATACTACCCCTAGACCTAGGAAAAGGTTTAATTTAACACTCTTTCTGGTTTCTAGGAAGGATAGTACTTGGCGACCAGTACTAGACTTGTCTCATCTTAACATCTTTCAAAATGCTATTCCTACAAAGTCTACTTCCTTTATCCTCGTTCAAGCTTTTTAGTATCCCTGGACTTAAGAAGGATGCATCCCTGTCCACCCATTCTGCTGGAAATTTATCAGGTTCTCTGTTCTCCGATTTACCCTTGGGTTTGTCCACATCCCCCAATGTCTTGACAAAGTGCTTCATACCAACTATTGCCCTTTTCAGGATACAGAGAATACAAATATATTCATACATGGATGATCATATCATCCAGACCTCTCCCAGGACAACCTTCTACTACATCTAAGGTACACTTTCTCGCTGCTGGAAAGGCTAGGTTTCACCCTTAACTTCAAGAGGTCTTCCCTGACCCCCCCCCCCCCAACACATGCACAGAATCTGGTCCTCTTGGGTTGCAGGCTGGATACTCTTTCTATGACTGCCTTCTTCCCCAAAAAAGAGTTTCATCCGTGACCAACTACTTCCACAATCACAGCTCACCCTGGAATTCAGCTCTGTAATAGACATCCTAAGAACTCTGAGCTATATGGCAGCCACTATACAAATGGTGCCATTCACAAGACTACACATAAGAAGGATCAGTTGATATTTAAAGTCCCTTTGGTTTCAAAACTGCCATCCTCTGGACTTCCAAATTCCTCTCTTGCCTTTCAGAAGAGGTTTCAGTGGTAGATCTCCCAAATGCTTTTCAAAGCAGACCTACCTTTCACCCACCCACACCCACACAGGACATTCACACAGATGCTTCAGATTTTACTTGGCTTGTCTGGACCAGTGACACGAGTTCAAGGTCAAGGTACACCCAGAGAGATAAGGGAGTACATCAGTGTCAAGGAAATGAAAGCCCTTAGTCAAGCCCTTCAGGTGTTCATTCACCTCTAAAACCCAGGGTCACTCAGGATTTTCACAGGCAACACCGCACTCATGTACTACATCAACAAGCAGAGGGGGGCAAAATCATACCTGCTTTACAGGGTGGCTCTAGTGGCATGAAACTTTGCAATAAAAGCAAGTCTGTCCCTGTAAGCTGTTTACATTCCATCAAAAGACTCTCTTATCAGGTCCACGGAAGACTCTCATGAGTGGATGTTGAACACAGAGTTTTTTTGGATGTAGTCCATAAATGGGCTCTTCCTGAAAAAGATCCCCCCCCCCCTCAGAACAGACAGCTCAAGCTGTTCTGCTGCAGGATCCCTTTCCATTGGGCCTGGAGAATAGATGCCATGTCCTTCATCTGGGGGGGGGGGGTCCCTCTGCTCCCTCCCCATTAATCCCAGAGGTTCTGCTGCAGATCCAAAGGAACAAACCAGAAATCTTGTTAGTGACTTCCTTCTGGTTTAGGCAGCATTGGTTCCCCTTCACCTAACCATGAACCATCACTTCTTTACCCCCCCCCCCCCAAGTTTGGACTTGCACAGAAAAAGAGCTGTGATACAGCCCAATTTGCAGGCTGTCAACTTGACACTTTGGGTGATAGAACGTGGTAGAATTTTAATACCTTTCAAACACCATTTTGTGGAGAATGTGCTACAGGTGCTCCAAGATGTGAGAGAACGTACCACTAGTAAATCCTATATCTCTAAGTGGAAGAGATTTTTCTATCTGGGGTGTCAAGAAGAATGAGGGCCCGTTTTCTGCAAGTCTTTCTCTTAATCTGTCTTACTTGTGTGATTTACTTAAAAATGGACTAGCCCACTCTTCCATTAAGATGTACCTCTCTGCCTTTTCTACTTGCTTGCCTTTAGACCCATATTTACTTTCCAGGATCAAAGTCAAACATTTATTAAAAGGAGTCCTATGTCTGAACCCTCCTAAAAGGATAGCCACCCCCCCCCCATGGAATCTAAAGCTTGTCATGGAAAAACTTACTTTGCCTCCATTTAAACTGACAGGCACTGTTCCAGTGAAATTCTGTACCTAAAGAATGTCTTACTGGTTGCTTTTACCTCTCCCAAAAGAGTTTCTGTGCTTCATGTCCTTATGACCATCCCTCCCCCTTTCCTTATCTTTCATAAAGATAGGATCATTTTAAGGGCTAACATGCCTAAGGTAGTAAATTAACTCTCTCTCAGCCAGACCATCCATTTACCTAATTTCTTCCCTAATCCACAAAATATGGCATGAATGACTCCTCCACTCCTTGGATGTGCACAGGCAGCTGATATTCTTCTTGGACAGGATAAAAGTTTTCAGGAAGCAGACCAGCCTTATGTCTTCTTTCAGAAAGGCAAGCTTGGTAACCCTGTCGCCAAACAAACAATATCCATCTGGGTCTTCAAATCCATCTCTTTTTGTTACAACTCACATGACAAATTCCTGGCTTTATCCGCAAAGGCTCATTCTACTAGAGCCTTCTCCTCATCTAGTTCCTTCTTCAAAGATCCATTTTTGAGTCAGCCACCTGATCAAGCCTCTTCCTAAGCATTACAGAGTGGATGATTTTTCTAGCTCTAGAACTTCCTTTGCTAGATCTGTATTGCTAGGCCTAGTAGACATCTGTCATGTCTCTGATCCATCTACCATTAACATCCTCTAGCTTTGGGAATCACCCACCAGTTTGGAATACTGTAACATTGATCCAAGGAAGTGCATAATACAGTTGTGTAAGAACTTAACATAACAGTAGATGTCCTACTAATCACTGAGGCGGTATTGCTTCTCTCCTTCTACCCCTTTTTGTCTTTGCTTTTTGGCCCTCTTCACCTTGTTGATGGTCCTGACTCTAGATAGTCTGAAGATATTAAGCCCATACATCCACTATGTATTGCGATGCTCACGGGCTAAGGTCATATGTCAGTTAAGTGCAGCATGTAGAAGGTTTCGGCTTTGGTATGCCAGCCAAACATCAGGTTGCCTTGGCAAGATAACCCTTCAATTTGGAGCAGCATCCCTAAAGATAAAGGTCTAAGTCCAGTGGTTGGGAATGCACTTGCTAGAGCCTGATTAACTAGCTAGGGTGGAGGGGGCAACAAAAAGAGCATCAGTGCTCAGAAGAAGTTGGACATAGAAGTCGAGAATGTTAGATGAGATAAAAAATAGAAAAATGGGTGAAGTTGTGGCAAGGCTGGCATTTGTACAAGTCAGCTTTAATTCATAGAAGTTGTATAGGGCAGCGATGATGGGGATGAATAGCTGAGTACCATGGCAAGAAGAAGTGACTGAAGGAAAAGGTTGTGGGAGGGGCCAACTAAAGAGCAGATGAGCAAACAGACTTGGACTTGAGAGGAAAATGGAAGGACAGAGCATGGTAAAAGACACTGGAGCAGCAGCTGAGGGGAGGACATGTTTGGGTGGCATACAAAAAAGTAGATGTTATGATATGAGGTAGTGCCATCTGTGCCAGGGAGAGTAGGACAGTGCATGTGTAACATACTCCAGCATAACTATCTGGTGTTCCGTAAAGAATTTTGTCATTTGACTATCACTGATTTGTACAGATGCTTGTGTTTAAAATGTATTTGTAAAGTTGCATGTGTTAAAAAATGCATCAACTGAGAGTCCTACAGTATTATTATAACTGATTAGATGTATATGTTTTAAGAAGGAATTCTGAAAGGGAAGAGGGTAATCTCTGTCCAGCTAATTTTCAAAAGTAGGTTGAAAATTAGGGTCTATATTATAAGATCGACGGTTGAAAAAGAAAAAAAGTACCCTACTGGGTTTAAAGCAGGGGGGCAAGCCCCCCTGCACCCCACACGTGGGGGGCAAGACCCCCACTACTTAAATATACCAACTCCGAGACCGCACTACATTGCAGTAAATGGAAATCACCCCGTATGGAGATTTCCGCTTACACACTCGAGATTCTGAGCGTTTGCAATTCTTGTGTCGACAATGTCAGATTTGACATTGTCGGCATTAGAGAAAATAATATAGACCCGAAAATTAAATGGGTTGGTTTAGGCCATAAAGATTTTATCTTTTAGGTATGATTGCAGCCAGAGAGAAAAATATTTGGGAAAATCAGGACTAGGAATCATACTGTATTGTCCTTAGAGGTGAACTTATTGCTACCCTGGAAGGGTAGACATTTTTTAAATTGTTTTATAGCTTTCAGATGCTGCAACAGCTCTTAGCAAAGCTCTGGGTGTGTATTGCATCATAGTCAGGTGACCAGATGTGATGTCATTCTATAACCAGCACTGAAAAGATTTTTTTTTTAGATATTAATGAGAAATATTCCTGAACTCTTGAAGGAGCGCTTTGTTTTTTGGAACCTGACAGGAAAGATCTGTCACAGATGTCTCACACAGCAACACGCCTCATTTTACTTTGATGTAGTAAGCAACTCAACGCACTTCATCTTGCCTTGTTGTAGTAAGTAACCAAGGAACAGTAATTCTTTAGTTAGGAAAATATAGTGAGATTAGTTAATTATTGTTTTTCTGCATTTGTCTGAATCTGTCCAACTGTTTTTTTTTTTTTATATCTCCTGCGATTGAAACTCTGGCGTTTATTGTAACTAGATATTCAGTATTCTCATGTTTTCTAGTTTATAGGTTCATAGGTTCATACTAGGCTATCTGCCCTAGGGCATTTATAAGCCTAGCCAGAGTGTGTTTGGCTTCAAACCCATTTTAAATTAATTTTGCTATGCGCTTTTTCGAGGTTAGTATACTGTGCCTCTGTCTAACAGTGACACAGAAGTGATACCCGGAGTAAACCTACGATCTCCCATCCACTCATCAAGATTCCTCTTGAAGAGAGTCAGTGAGGGACTCTGCCTAACCTGGACTGGGATTTTATTCCAGAGTGAAGGGAGCCTCTAGGTTATGAATCTGTCCCTCCAGCATGTCCTATTTATTTCAGTGCTGAAGTTCAAGTCTCTCGAGCGCATAGCTCAATGGGATTTGGATTTTCTGAGGTGCAGCATGTCCATTAATTCTGGGTTGGACATGGCTTTATACGTCAGGCACAGATCGCCTCTGAGCAGGTGGTATGCCACTGAGTAGAGCTGGAGTTTCTTTAACCGGGCAGCATATGGCATCTGTCTGAGTCCTTTGATCCTCTTGGTGAGGTACTTTTGGGGTCTTTCCAGTTGCTGCAGGTGTCTGGTAAGGTACATCCCAAAAGGGGCATTGTACTCAATTATGGGCCTGATGAGGGATGAGTAAAAAGGCACGATGACCTCCCCTGATCTAGATGTGAATCCCTTCATGATTAGGTGGGCTATATAAAATGTTTTTCTAACCACTTTGGCCACGTGGTTGTCAAATGAAAGATTGCTATCAACTTGGGTCCCCAGGTCCCTAATTACTTATTCTGTACTTAATTTACCACCTATGTGGTAATTTGTGGGCACTTTGTTTTTGCCAAAGGGGATGACCATACACTTTTTGGCATTTAGCTTGAGGCCATGGCTCTGGCATCAGTTGTCTGTTTCTATGAGGCCCTTTTGAAGGATGCTTGTGTCGGCTGGAGAGTCGATTATGGTGCCCAGTTTGCAGTCATCTGCGAACTTGGTCAGCCACAGTCCTTCTGTGTTGGCCTGTACCTCCGAGAAATATATACCGAACAAGAGAGGTCCCAGGACTGAGCCTTGTGGGATGCCACTTGTAACTGGTTTGGAGTCTGACATGGCTCCAGCAATTCTAACCATGTGGGTTCTGTCCTTGAGCCAGTTTGCAACCCCATCTAGTGACATAGGGGTTTATATTTAAGCTGGTGAGCTTATCTATAATGCCCGAGTGGGGTATTGTATCGTAGGCTTTTGCGAGGTCCAGGTAGGCTGTGTGGACCACCTTCCCCTCGTCAATGGCATTGGTGACTGTTTCAAAGAAATTGACCAGGTTTAAGAAGCAGGATCTGCCCTTAACAAAGCCGAACTGGGTAGGATCCAGTGTCTGTAGGTCCCCAATATCTTTATGAGGTCCATGATGATCATTTCCATAGCTTTGCAGACCAAGCAAGTCAGGCTTATGGGGCGATAGTTTCCAGGATCCGTTGAGGCACCACCTTTGTGGAGAGGGACCACTGTTGCTGTACGCCACTCTTTGGGTACATATCCTGTAGTAAAGCTGAGATTGAACAGTAGTTTTATGCTTGGGTTTAGCTCTTTTTCGAGTTCATGTAGGACGCAGCCCGGGACACTGTCTGGTCCCATTGATGCTGTGTTTTTTGCTTTGGAGAGGGCGGCTCTTATCTGAGCATCTGAGATGTCAGGGGGGCAGCACTCTGCTGGGATAGATATTTGCCCTTTTGGTGGGGGGGGGGGTTTGCGCTGAACCTGTCAGCTAGGATGTTGGCAATGTCTGTGGGTTCAGTGTATTTTTTGTCATTTTGGACTAATTCTGAGCATATCTGGGAATTCCCACCCAGGTTCCTAACATAACTAAAGAAAGCCTTGTGATTATCCTTAGTGTCCTGTGCAATTTTTCTCTTGAAGCTGGCCTTCGATTTTATGAGTGCCCGTAGTTTTTTGCTAATACTGATCAGAGATGCCTTCCCTTTTTGGGATTTTGCTCTATCATGTAGTAGCTTCCTCCTTTTATTGTATAGTTTGTTTATGGCTGGGGTCCACCAGACAGGATGTCTGCCTTTGGAGGATTGGGTCTTGGTTTTATTTGGGATTGCATGATCCATGCATTCCTGAAGTTGTTCATAGAATGCGTTTATAAAGGATTCTTTGGTCTGAGACATATTTTCCACAGGCCCGGGGGCTTTGAAGGATTCCACCTTGGTTTTGAGGAGTGTGAAATTTGCTTTAGAGAAGTTTTTCACTGTGGTTTTCTGGGCAGGGGGTGGGGTCAGGATGTGAATATCCAGTGAGATTAGTTTATGGTCTGATCTTACCAGTGAGGGATACACTTCTGGTCTGGAGCATAGAGTCCCCATGTTGGTGATGATCAGGTCCAGTATGTTTTCCCCTCTTGTGGGAGTGGTAACAAGTTGTTCCATAGCATTTGAGTTTATAAATTCTAGGAGCCTTTGGGCTAGGGTGCTGGAGCTAGAGTAATGCTCCCAGTCTATGTTTGGGTAGTTGAAGTCGCCCAATATAATGGTGTTTGGAGATACCTTCATATTTTCCAGTGTTCTCAGGAAGGCCGAGTGGGGTTCCTGGGTTTGGGAGGGTGGTCTGTAGCAGGCTATAAACTGGAAGGCAGTTTTACCCACTGTTAGTTGCACCTGGATAGTCTCTGATGCTTTGTGCTGTGCCACCAACCTGGAGGTGTGGGTATCTTTGACAAATATTGATACTCCCCCTCCTTTTGTGGTTCGGTCCAAGTTTTGGGGCCGAAAAGCATGGTATGATGTATAACCGTAGTGCTGGGGTGCTCTCGGGACCCTTGAACCAGGTTTCTGTTACTGCACAGATATCGATGTTCTCCATGCTAATGGGGCCGCAAAGCATGGTATGAGGTATAACCGTAGTGCTGGGGTGCTCTCGGGAGCCTTGAACCAGGTTTCTGTTACTGCACAGATATCGATGTTCTCCATGCTAAGGAGAGTTTCGAGTGCATGCATCTTGAGGTTTAGACTTCTGGCATTGAGTAGCATTACTCTTAGTTACTTATCCCTTGTGATACCTATGGAGGTGGGTTTGTCTTTTGAGCCTTGCCTAAAAAGGGCACTATGGGGGTAGCAAGGGACTTTGCCAATATACGAAAGCCCAGGGGCGACAGGTGCAAGCCGTCCCTAGCGAAGCATCGTGGCTTGTCGAGCATGTCATCCCAGGCTGACAGGCATTGGATCCCCTTTGAATGACACCAATACTTAAGCCAGTTGTTGAAATTGATCATCTTGTCTTCATATTGTGGCATCATTCTTGGTGAGGGTAAGATGCTACTCAAGGTCAGCGTCATACCGGTCTGGGCAGCATGCTCAGAGAGCTCCTCTATGTCTCTTTTCATGTAGTCCAGGGAGGTACGTTTCAGGTCATTCACACTAGCATGGACAATGACTAAGTCATATTTGTACTTGCCTTGGAGTGACCTGAGTGCTTGTGTTATGTGGCGGATCCTAGCGCCCGACAGGCAGCTCACCGTGACCTTCTCCTTGTTCAGCCTGGTGAGCGGGATGTCAGTGTGCCCGACAATGGAGTCACCTATAACAAGTGTATCAGGTGTGTTGTTTAGCCTTAAGGGCTGTGACTGTTCGGCACACTGGCTTTGTGAGCTATGTGTTGCACGTGTTTTGTTTTGGGGTAGCGGTTGCTTGGGTGTCTGCTTTGGAGGTCTCTGCTGCTTAGGCAGATTTTTATTTAGAGCCTCCAAGTATGTTTTTGTGTGTTTGTGTTTGGTTTGCTGTCGTGGTAGGTCTGTGTGAAACTGGAATTGTAGTGAGTGTGGTTTCCTTCTCCTCCTGACTGGTTACGCTAGTACTGAGTTGAGAGAGCTTAGCCTCCAGTTTGGCTATATGGTTGCATCTCTCACATGTGTTGGAATTTGTTGGGAGGAGGAGAGGGTTGTCTGTTTACATGAGGCAGTTGTAACATTGCCTCAAGATTCCCAGATTCACCAGCTGGACCGGAGAAGAGATTGTCAACTGACCTTTGGACATGCTAGAATAGTATTGGGAATTCCTTTATAATTGAAAAAAGGGCCAATGGGGAACAAGGTACTCAAGGGGAGTTTGTGAGGGTGTAGTGCTTTTAATTTTTTAGTGCTGACTTATATAATTGCTTTAGTGAGCAAGTGCCATGTAACTTAAATGCAGTGTGTTACAGGTAACTTAAATGCAAAAACAACAAACAGTAACTTTCTTTCAAGTGAAACAAGGAAATAAGTACAGTAAGCAATGCAGATATTACTCGGGATCCACAGAAACGCTGAAAAGCAGCATTTTGGGTGGAATTAGCGTTTCAGGGAAATAACAAGTAAACAAACAACAAGCAGGCCTGGATCTAGTCTATGCTACAGCAAACAAGGTGTACCAATTTCAGTAAGAAACAGTTCAAATATGCAGGCACTATAAGCTTCAAGAACACTTCAGCCCAGCACAAGGACCACAGTCACAGACCAAGTGAAAAGATTTTAATGAATGGTTTACCGCTTTCTTCCCCTGATAGTGACTTCCTCAGAACAACATACATTAATTTACCCAGCCCTTAAATACACTTGAAATAATTAATTACATAATTACATAAAGACATAAATTAACACATGATCTACTAATACCTTCCATTTAAAAACATTTAAAATTCTGAAATGTTGTATATGTATACACATATAAATACAAATACATAAACTTTAATTACTCATAAAAATTCTAACAAAAATATATATTCAAACCTAATAAATGTTTCATCTTTAAAATACGTGATATATTGGTAGCTTCTTTAATTCCTGGATACTGAGTTGCATCTAATCTCAATTGCCATTTCAACTCACAAATATCCAGGTGCAAATCCACAAATCTGAAGTAGTTAACTTTATTTATCTGCAACCTGTGGGTATTCGGATCCATAATGGATCCGAGCCGGCAACATTTTTCCAAGCATCTGCTCCAGGCTCCTCCCCTTACCCATAATCCCTCACATCTCCTCCCTTCCCTCAGATCTCATTTGCCACTTCATGCGTACGTATCATGGTCTCTTTAGCTCCAAGTTGGGTGTAGTAAGTGGAAGCTTTTTCTGATATATTTAGTTTGTGTGTATGTGGTCGATAGTCAACCCTTTCCTCCCCTTCGCTGTTCATTTTTTTCTGTAAAAAAAAAAATAAAAATTGTTTAAAAGTCAAAGTTAGTTAGGTAGTGTGTAGGCCCAACCCGACCTTAGTGTGTGTGTGTGTGTGTGTGTGTGTGTGTGTGTGTGTGTGTGTGTGTGTGTGTGTGTGTGTGTGTGTGTGTGTTATTTTTGGGTTCAGTTTTGGCTGAGTGGATTTTTATGATGGCTGAGCAACCAAAACCAACTTTTAAAAAATGCAGTGTGTGGCCACAAGCTTTCACCAGCTGATGGCGACACACTGTGTGTTATTTGCCTGGATGTTCCCCACCTATCTTTGCCTTGTAGTGTGTGTGCAGGGTTCAACCCTAGGGCTTTGAAGGAAAGGAAGGCAAAGCTGGTAGCTAAGGGCCTGCTACCAGTTTCTGCCTTGGACACGGCGACCTCGGCTCCAGTAGCCGATCAAAACCCCCCCCCCCCCCCCCAGGCTGGGACTCAACCTCCCTCTAAGCCTTCTGATGTGGGGACTAAAAGTAAAGAAAAACAGGACAAGAGAGAGAGAAGGACAAGAGAGGGGAAAGGCACCGCTAGAGGTCCCCAGAGCAGGAGCCTTTTCCTAGCCCACTTGCAAAAGTTATCAGGACTACCTCTCCTCGGCTCCACTCCCCAAGGTTCTCCCCAGAGCCAATGGAGCCTTCGGACCAGAGGCCTTCTTCGAGGTCGTCGCACCGACCAGCCAGATCCAAGTCGGTCGCCACCTCGCGTTCGACTTGGGAGTCTGTCGGAGCTGGACATGGACAGGATGATGCGGAGGTTCATTCGGACCCAAATCCATATGGGAATCTTGCCAGGCCCCTCTCCAGCTGGAGAGGGGACCACCATGCCCTTCTTCCATCCATTCTGTCCTTCTCCGATCCGACCTGCGGTTTCGGGGTTTATGGATCCGAGGAGCTGGGGGGTTGGCGCCGATGGTTCTTCCAACCTCGACACTGACTATTACCTTTAGTTCCTCAGATCAGACCTGTTCGGATCCGAGCAACTCTCAGGGCCGAGAACAGGGAGTTGGATCAGAGGGAACTGAGGTGTCTTCGGCTCTGACTTTCAGATCCCAGCCGTCCTTCAGAACCCCCTGCTACCATGGCCTCAACCCCAATCCTCACAGTAGAGCTGGGGAGAGCTTCCTCCTTGTTGGTTGTTAAGGAGGTGCACTCTCTTTCAGTGTTTGATGTGGTGGAGAGGGTTCTCTCCCAAGGATTGAGACCCCAGCCCATTGTCTTGGACTCTGCCCAGGCTCCCGTGGATTTGGTCACGACTCCCATCAGCTTGTCCCAGGGACAGCCCATGCCAGATGACCCCCAGGTGGATCCCATCGTAGAACCCTCTGTGACTTATGAGCCCTCTTCAGAGAATCCCACTGAAGAGGTTTCCCATAAGAACTCATGTAAGAGGAGGCACATGGACTCACCCGAGTCCCTCACTGAAGATACTGACTTAGATGAAGGTGAGGGTTCCCCCAGGTCACCTCCCGAGGATGTCGCCTTTGGAGACATCATGGAGATCCTCCGCCAGAGGGGAGGTTAGTCAGCCCCAAAACCCTCTACGGATGAGTCAGTATTCCTGGAGTCCTTTGGCATGGGCCCATCTACATCCTGCGTGTCCCCTCTTGTGGATCCCTTAGTGGATCTCATTACCACGCAGGCATGGAAGGAGCCTGACACCATAGAGCTAATACCCAAACGCTTGGACAGGATCCTCTCTCCTCCCACAGACAGATAGGCCTGGTACAAGGGATCCCCGGTGGATGCTATGGTGGTTGCAGCTGCCACCAAGAGAGAACTGGCACAGGAAAGTTCTTCGGTCCACCCTCCAGATAAGGAGTCTAGGGTGGTGGATCATTTTGGGAAGCGAGTCTTTTCTTCAGCGACATTTTCTATTAGAGCACTGAATTATTTGGCACAAGTCATACGACTTCAAGGAGACCTAGTCACAGAGTTCGATGTGTTGCACCCAGAGTCTTTGTCGCCAGAGGACAAGCGGCTGTTCTCAGCGAAAATGTCAACTCTAAAGTCTGTTTCGAACATGTTCATGTGTCTTCTTTCCCATGCAATGGAAGGAGCGTCTAGGGCAGCTGGGACCGGCGTAGCTATGAGGCGTGATGCTTGGCTCAGTCTGTGTCAATTTGCGGACCCCTTCAAGGCGTCATTCACAAATGCTCCCTTTGATGGTTCTTCACTGTTTGGGAAGGCAGTACGTGACACCCTGGTCCAGAGCGTGAAGGATGGGAAGATTCTGTCTGCCGTCGGAGTCCACTTCTCTAGCCCTCAAAGATCCTTTTCTAGAAATTAGAGAGGGCAAAAGAAGATGTGGTTCCAAAAATCTCAGTTTTCCCGGGACTCTAAGGACAATTCGTCCCCTAGAGGCAGAGGGTTACAAGACAGACACCACCCCAGAGGCAGAGGGAGGCCGAGAAACTTTGGGTCTAGGGAGACCTTCTCGGACAGACCCACGCAGCAACCCTGAGGGGTTGCCCGACTGTTCTACTCCGGAGACAGTCGCGGGAAGATTGTCATTACATTTAACGTCTTGGGAATCCATTACGGCAGACCGTTGGGTGCTCCAAATAATTTCCAGAGGCTATTCCATCCCGTTTATTGCCCCACCCATCCACCCAAAATGCCTCACGGATGTTCCACCTGCTCAAAGGGAGGCTGCAGCGCAAGAAATTTCAAAGCTGCTTCACAATCGGTCCATCGAACTGGTCCCCCCAGATCAGTCGGAATTAGGCATTTACTCCAGATTCTTTTTAGTGCCAAAAGAGACGGGGGATATCAGGCCCATATTGGACCTGTCAACCCTGAACCTTACCGTAGCCAAGTAGAAATTCCGGATGGTCACCTTGCAGTCCATTCTTCTTTACCTCCAAGAATGCGACTGGTTGTGCTCGATAGACTTCCAAGATGCTTACTACTGCATCAAAATTCGCAGAAGCTCCAGGAGATTCCGTCACTTCCAGCTGGGAGCCAATCATTTCCAGTTTAGAGCCCTACCCTTTGGTCTCACCACAGCCCCCAGGGTGTTTACCAAGGTTATGGCAGTTGTAGCGGCTCACCTGAGACTTCAGTGGATTCAGGTGTTTTCTTTCCTAGACGATTGGCTCTTCACTGCTGCCACCAAGCGTCTACTTTGCATGGCCAGAGACTCCTTCCTGCATCTTGCAGTCAACCTAGGGATTACCATCAACATCTCCAAGTCCCGCTTGAACCCAACACAG
This sequence comes from Protopterus annectens, assembly GCF_019279795.1. Classification (NCBI taxonomy): domain Eukaryota; kingdom Metazoa; phylum Chordata; order Ceratodontiformes; family Protopteridae; genus Protopterus; species Protopterus annectens. Next base: position 1,585,949,921 of record NC_056732.1, on the reverse strand, counting down.
ACCCTGAGTTTATAGGGGCACGGCTGAACACTCTACAATTGCAAGTCTTTCCCACACTAAACAGGGTCCAGAGCCTACGAGCCCATATATCAGTGATCCTCGGCCCCAGGTTACCAATGGCGAGCGATGTTTTCTGAGCCCTAGGCTCCATGGCTGCAGCAATCTCAATCCTTCCCTGTGCACGTCTTCACATGCGGATGCTTCAGTGGACCCTGGCAGTACAGTGGTCTTGGCTAGACCTCCCCATGGACTATCCAGTAAGAATCAGCAGAGCCTGCAAGATGTCTCTTTTTTTGTTTGCTCCAATTGCCGGAAATCTTGGCAGGTCGACCCTTCATAACACCCACAGCCAAAGCTACAGTGACCATGGACGCCCCCCAACTCGGGTAAGGTGTGGGGCACTGTTTGGGGAGGATGGTCCAAGACTGAGACTAGATTGCATATCAATGTTTTGGAGATGAGGGCAGAGCTTTTAGCGTTGCAAGCCTTTCACGCTGTTCTTCCCCTGGAGACGATTGCAGTTCAGTCAGACAAAATGTCTGTTGTCTAGTACATCAACAAACAAGGAGGAACCAGATCTTACCCTCTCTGTTGCGAGGCTTTGAGAGTGTGGGAGTGGGCGATCTCCACCATTCGGTTTCTGATTGTAACGTACATCCTGGGACGCTCCAACATTTTAGTGGACAGACTGAGTTGGGCTATTCTAATGCCATACGAGTGGTCTCTGAAACAATCGATAGCAGAAGAGATCATCCTTGCGTTGGGGTCAGCCTTGCTGCGATCTGTTCGCATCTCCTTCCAGTGCGAAGTGCAGCAAGTTCTTCGCTCTGATCCCTCACCAGGGGACTTCCCCAGAGACACACTCATCCATGCTTGGCCTCCCGGGTTATTGTATGCTTAGCCCCCGTTACCTCTCATTCCGAAGCTTCTTCAGAAAGCTTGCTGACTGGGATGCAAAGTGATCCTCATTGCCCCGTTCTGGCCTCGTCAAGTGTGGTTCTCTTTCCTCTGGTCTCATGTTCTAACTCCTCCTCGGATTCTGGATCCTTGCCCGGATCTCGTATTTCATCCCTCGGGCATCTGTCCGCCCGACCTAGACAGCCTCAAGCTGACTGCTTGGTTGTTCCAGTTCCCCTGATTGCTAGGACTCCCGGTCTGTCATCTTCAGTAAAGACTATTCTGGTGGCATCCCACAAAGCTTCCACTAGGAAGGTTTATTGTAGCAAATGAAAACACTTCTCTATTTGGGCTTCTCAGAGGAACCTAGATCCCTTTACAGCCCCGGTTCCTGTGGTGTTGGAGTTTTTGTCCAATATTTTCCAACAAGGGGCTAGTTCTTCCACAGTAAACGTACAATTGATGACCATCTCTTATTTTCATGTCAGCGAAAATATGAATGCTCTGGCCTCTTTGAGACTGTGTAAAGCTTTTCTGAAGGGCACCTTTCTTTTATGTCCTCCGGTTAAGGATTCAGTCCCTCCTTGGGACCTTACCCTAGTTCTGCGGGCACTATTTGCTCCCCCCTTCGCACCAGCAGCATCAGTAGATTTCAAATTCTTATCCTGGAAGACAGCTTTCCTAGTGGCCATTACTTTGGCCAGAAGAGATGTTCTTCGTCTCACATTGCTGCAGTCATAACCTGTGGGTAGTCCGCTGTCCTCGGTCGGCCCGAATACCAAAGAGTTAGGCTGGCGTCGGTCATGGGCCCGAAGCTGACGTCAGTACGTAGTAGTACTTAAGCGCATGACCGACGCCATATCCTCAGTCTTTCTTGCCGCGTGGTCCGAAGCAGAAGCAGCGTTTGCAAGTGCCATTCGGCGTTCTGAAATTTTCAATTATCGAGTTTCAGACCGAAGACCAAGTTGGGCTAAGTACCCCGTTGGGGAAACTTTTTGTCTTTTCTTGCCTCAGTTAATCCGGATGTCAGAAAAAGTTAATAATTGTATTTCTTGTGGGAAACAGATACCTCATAGGGACTATCATTCTCTCTGTATTCCTTGCTTGGGGCCTGAACACGTGAGTCGGGTGTCGCTTTTGCGCTAGATTTAATAAGCGCACCATTAAACGGAGATTAGACTGTGCCAGGCTAGTATTCGGTAAGCGGTGTAACTACAACATGCCGTCGGATCCTCCGACGCCCGCTACCGCTAAAAAGCGAAAAGATAAATCTTTAAGGTCTAAACCGGATGAGTCGTCCGTTGCGGATGCCGGTTCTATGGAACCTACGGTTGAATCTGTGGATCCAGCCAAGGTCTCGGCTGAATCCCAGGGGGAACCTTTACTTTTACAGGAGTTGGCCTCTCAGGAGTTAGGCCAGGCCGAGGGTGCTTCTCAGGTATCTGTAGTTCCATCCTTACAAAAGGTTATTAGGCCTTCTACCTCAGTGACTAAAGGCTATGCTAAAGCTAAACCTGGTCTTTCTGGTACTGGCCATAGCCCTAGTTCTTCAGGTTCTGTTCCTAAAAAACATATGTTGAAAATGGCAGAGGATTTGATTACCTTGATCAGGGGTTCTATGCTCCCTCCAGAGAAGAGGCCTAGGGTGGAGACAGATTTAGAGGGGATGGAGCATTCTTCAGACTACTCTGAGTCCTCGGCTGAGGATATTCAGGATTTCACTCCCTATTCAGATTCGGATGCAGAGGATTCCTGTCCTTCTGCTTCTCCTCCAGAGGATTTTTCCTTTTCTGAAACTTTACATTCCATGAGGGAACATTTCAAGTGGGAAGGTCAGGATTTTTCAGATTCTCGAAAAAGGCTTAGAGAATTTCTGTTTTTGCCACAACATAGGCCTTTGGCTATTCCCCCTGTCTTGGATGTTGTTCAGGATGTTTTTTCTGAAGCTTCACTTAATCCTGATTCTTTACCTCCTGCCCCTGTCAAGCCAGACAGGTATTACAGAGTTCCAGAGGCACATAAATATTTGTATAAGAGTCCTAGAGCTGACCCGGAAACTATTATTCAAGGGCCGAAGGGTGTCAGGGCTTCTGTGGTTAAGAATCCAGTTCCTTTGGATAAAGATTCTAGAGCGTTTGATAGGTGGGGAAAAAAAGTGTACACCTCCTCTACGTTAGCTATGAGGGCTTTAAATTGCCAGTTTCATATGCTGAAGTATCAGAATTTTTTGTTGGGACAATTGAAATCTAAGGTAGATGCTTTATCTGAGGGTATAGAGTGTAAGGAATTGCAGGAGTTGGTTCATGCTTCAGATCAAGTTGGTAAACATTCCTTGCAGTGTGGCTTCGATGCTCTTCAGGCTTCATCCAGGGTGGCTGCTACTGGTTCGGTTATTCGTAGACATGGCTGGCTTAAGGATCAAAATTTGTCAGAGCATGTTAAAGCTCGGATTTTGGATGCTCCTCTTCAATCTGAAGTTCTTTTTGGTTCCCTTGTGGAGTCAGTTTTGAAAAAGATGGAAGATAAAGCTAAGTCTATGCAGACGGTTAAGGATTTTTTTGCAAGTGCAGCCCCCTAAGTTTAGCAGGAATTGGCCAGCTAGAGGATGGTCCTACCCTTCTTCAGATTTTCAGTCTAAGGGCAGATCTAGACATGGTAGAGGCAGGGCTCACGCTCAGGGTTCTTTCAGGCCCAGGACTTAGAGTTCTCCTGCACAGTCATCTGGTGAGGGCAGGGTCAGCCTTTTCGTAAACAAACCCAATGACCTGTATTTTCAGCTGCCAGATCCTTCTTTTCTGGCAGCTCCTCTAGGAGGAAAGTTGGCACTTTTCAAACAAAACTGGCATTTGGTCACCCAGGACAAATGGGTGTTGGAAATAATAAATCAAGGTTACAAGTTTTATTTTCACACTTTTCCTCCTTTCAAAGGCATGCCAGATGTACCTCCTCAGCAAAGGTTGGAGGCTCAGGGACAAATTTCTTTGCTTTTACAGATGGGAGCAATCCAGGTGGTACCTCAGTCAGAAGTGGGCCTAGGGTTTTATTCCAGTCTATTCGTAGTGCCAAAGAAAGGAAACACTTGGAGGCCAATTCTGGATTTGTCCGTTCTCAATACCTACCTAGACATTCCAAAGTTCAAGATGTTAACATTACAACAACTTCTGCCTATGCTAGGCAAAGATCACTGGATGGTAACTCCGGATCTCAAAGAGGCCTATCTTCACATTCCTATCAGGCCCAGCTGCAGGAGATTCCTGCGATTTCGGGCTGGTACTTCTCATTATCAGTTCTCTGCATTGCCCTTTGGTTTATCTACTGCGCTCAGGGTGTTCACAAAAGTTCTGGCTCCTGTAATAGCTTTCTTCAGACAGAGGGGAATACAAATGTATCCTTATCTGGACGATTGCCTGATTCTGGCTCAAGACAAAGACAAGTTACTTCAACATCTACAGTATGTAATGGCAGTTTTAAGGTGCCTGGGGTATTCTGTGAACGAAATAAAGTCCAGTCTAGTACCCTCTCAGGACATGTGCTTTCTGGGTGTGAGACTGAATACAGCTTCCCAGATGGCTTTTCTGACCCCGGACAAAGAACTCTTCACCTATACTTCCAGCAATTATCAGTACTGTCCAGGCTGACTGCAAGGACAGTCCTTCAAGCCTTGGGGTTCATGGCATCTTGCATTCTAGTACTTCCCAATGCCAAACTGCATATGAGGAAGCTACAATGGTATCTCAAAAGTGTATGGACTCAACACTGCCACGATTTGGACACTGTCATTCGGATAATACCTTGCATCCAGAAGGAATTCTTGTGGTGGGCGCAGGAATGTCACCTAAACAAGGGGCGCTCTGTGACCCGACCAGAGGCGAGTCAGATCATAACGACGGATGCCTCAGACTTGGCTTGGGGAGCACACTTCAGTGGGAAATGGATTCAAGACACGTGGCCTCCCAGACTACAGCATTTGCATATCAACATGAAGGAGATGTTAGCAGTCCAGTTTGCCCTGTTGGCTTTCAAGGGCCTACTTCAACCAGGACAGGTGTTGATTCGAACAGACAACACAACAGTCATGGGGTACATCAACAAGCAGGGGGGAACCCATTCTTACCCTCTTTGCAGACAAGCAATGATATTGTGGGAGACTGCTCTGAGTTTGCACATCACTCTTCAAGCACGGTTTCTGCCAGGAGCACAGAACTCCCTAGCAGATGTATTGAGCAGACAAATTGTGGATCCCCACGAGTGGAAATTGGATCCTTAGGTATTCCAACAGTTGACAGTGGCTTGGGGAACTCCAGACATAGATCTGTTCGCTTCTCCTCTAAATTTCCAACTACCAAAATTTTGCACAAAGATGTTTCACCCAAAAGCTTGGAAAGTGGATGCTCTATCTTTCAGTTGGAACAACCTTCACGTCTATGCTTTCCCTCCTCTGCCTCTCCTTCCCAAAGTACTCTTGAAAGTCAGGCGGGACAGGCCTTGCATGATTCTAATAGCACCAGATTGGCCACGTCAGCACTGGTATCCTCTGCTGAGGAGTTTAATTCAGGAGCCCCCTTGGCCTTTGCCACAGCTTCCTCACTTGTTGTCCCAGTCAAGCAATCATTTGCTCAATGTCAGGGTGCAGTCCCTGCATCTCACAGCCTGGCGTATTCTGTTTTAGAGCCGGTGGGGTCTCAGCTTCCTCAACAGGTTTTGGATGTCATTTTGGAAGCCAGGCGGCCCAGCACTAGAAAAGTTTATGCTGATAAATGGAGGAGATTTTTTCTCTGGAGCACAACAAAGGGCTTTGATGTCTCGGTGCCTAATTTGAGTTTTACACTACAGTACCTTACTGAATTACTAGACAAGGGTTTGTCTTTTTCCTCTGTGAAGGTGCATGCTGCAGCCATTTCTGCTCACTATGATTGTGACCCTCCTTTGTTTTCTCACCCTTTGTTTAAGCAATTTCTTAGAGGGGCAAAAAATATAAGACCCCCACGTAGAGCTCCTACTCCTTCCTGGGATCTCAATTTTGTGTTGGAGAAGCTTACTTTACCTCCTTTTGAACCTGCAGCTACTACTGAATTGAAGTTTTTGTCTTGGAAGACTGCTTTTTTGTTGGCCATTACTTCTGCTAGGAGGGTATCTGAATTGCAGGCTCTCATGGCTGTTGAACCCTTTCTGATATTCCATAAGGATAGAGTTTCTTTGCGTACTAACCCTACTTTTATGCCAAAAGTCATTTCTAATATGGCCTTGAACCAGTCTATACATTTGCCTACTTTTTATGCTGATCCCCAAAATAAGGGGGAAAAAGTCTTGCATTCTTTGGATATCCACAGGCAGCTGCGTTATTATTTGAGCAGAACTAAAGAGTTCAGACAATCTCAACAGTTATTTGTTTCCTTTGCTTTGGGTTCACAAGGGAAAGCTGTTTCAAAGCAGACTATTTCTAAGTGGATTGGTCAATGTATTGCTTTTTGTTATTCTCATCATGGGAAGAATGTTCCCGCTGGGATCAGACCTCATTCCACTAGGGCTACTGCCACATCTACTGCCTTTTTGAGGGGGGTAGCTACTAAGGATATTTTGGAGGCAGCTACTTGGTGTTCAGTTCACACTTTTACTAAGCATTACCATCTCCCTCTTTATTCCAAGTCTAGGGCTGGGTTTGCCACTGCAGTCTTACAGGGCATGTTAGCAGCTCCTAATGCTTTTTAGTTTGCCAGCCTCCCTTTTCCTTTGCTTTGGGATTCTACCCACAGGTTATGACTGCAGCAATGTGAGATGAAGAACATAGTACAGTTTTGTACCTACCATAAATGTAGATGTTCGAGGATCCACATTGCTGCAGTCCTATTTTCCCTCCCTCCTTCCCCTCTATAGTTTGGGGTTGCTGTTGTCTCTTTGGGATAATGGTTATTTTCTCACTTGTGGTTGTAGGGTATTTACTTTTTTGGCTCTGGCCTTTGTTTTTTAAGGACTTCTGACATCTGGGGCAAGAAAGACTGAGGATATGGCGTCGGTCATGCGCTTAAGTACTACTACGTACTGACGTCAGCTCCGGGCGCCCATGACCGACGCCAGCCTAACTCTTTGGTATTCGGGCCGACCGAGGACAGTGGACTACCCACAGGTTATGACTGCAGCAATGTGGCTCCTCGAACATCTACATTTATGGTAGGTACAAAACTGTACTTTTCTGAGATCCAAGCTTTGTCTGCCGTGCCCCCCCCCTACTTGATCTTTCACAAAGACAGGGTTTCGCGCCACACGAATCCTTCTTTCTTACCGAAAGCTGCCTCTGTGTCAAATATTAATCAGACAATTAACCTGCCTGTTTTCTTTCCAAATTTTCAGAACAAGGGTGAATATAGACTGCATTTGCTAGATGTTCATAGACAGCTTCATTTCTGTTTACATAGGACTAAACCCTTTCATAAGTCTGACCAGTTATTCATGTCATTTTCTAGACCCTTTTTGGGCAAAGCCATATCCAGGGTCGCCTTAGCTAGATGGATTACCCAGTGTATATTGCAAGTCTTTAAGGACAAGTGTCTGTCCCCGCCTGGTCCTGTTAAAGCTCATTTTACAAGATCTATGGCAACTTCTGCTGCTTTTTGGTCTAGGGTTTCATTGGATGATATCTGTGCAGCAGCGACCTGGGCAAGGTCACATACATTTATTTCTCATTATAAGTTGGATTTGATCTCTAGAGGGGGAGAGCATCCTTTGGCTCTGCGGTGCTCAGGAATATCCTTCCATGAGGGCCTCCCAGGAGTTTTGGTAGCTGGGGACTCTGTCCCACAGGTTGCAGATAAATGAAGTTAACTACTTCAGATAAAGAAGTTATGTACTCACCATAACGTTCCATCTGAGTAGTTATACTTCATTTTCTGCAACCGTCCCACCCTCCTTCCCCCGAACCTGTTCTAGGTTAGCACGGTTATTGAGTTGTAGATAGTTTGGATAGTGGCAAACTCGATCTGAGGGAAGGTAGGAGATGAGGGATTATGGGTAAGGGGAGGAGCTTGGAGCAGATGCTTGGAAAAATGTTGCCGGCACGGATCTGATATGGATCCGAATACCCACACGTTGCAGAAAATGAAGTATAACTACTCAGATGGAACGTTATGGTGAGTCATAACTTCTTTTTTTCCCCTATGGATCCTTCACTAACTGTTCAGCTACCAAAAACTTAAAATAATGGTCACCATATTCTTTAATGTGCCTGTATAAAGCATTGGTGAGTCTTCTTTTTGAAGTAAGTAACACTTTAAATTTTTTACAATGAGCCAGAAATTACTGGGTTATGTATTCATGCTGTGACGCTTAGGAGCTCCCCGCGTGGGGCAATTATGGATATTAAAAATGACTTTGATGCTGTAAATGTTTTAAATGTATATGATATAAGCAATAAAATGGCAGTGGAAATTGGGGCATTTATTGTAGAAAGTAAAAAAACAGGAACTAGTAGCAGACGAACTAATGGACATTGTTTTAGCTGATTTTTTCAAAGTAAGTGAAATGTGCGAGTTGGAAAGATTGATTTAAATACTAGTATAGTGGCACTTGGGAGCTCCCCGAGTTGAGCAACCGTGGATATAGTAAATGATTTAAATCATCTAAATGATTTAAATGATCTAACTGATTTAAGTATTTTAAGTGTTTTAAATGTATTAGATGTGCGAAATGATGTTGTAATGGAAGTGGATGGGTTTACTGTGTAAAGCAATGCATGTCATTTCAAATTGAAGGCCCGGTTGATTTTTTTTATCCACGTCCACAATGGGTGATTATATTGAAACTGATTCACATTTTGTAAATGATAATATGGAGCCAGCCACATTTATTGAAGGTAGTGGTTTCAGTGTCAATGAGATATTGTTAAATGACACTGGTGAAACTAAAGTAGACGGTTTTGAGTATATTGTAAATGGTGATGATTCTGATCTTTTGTTGGCCTAATATGTGGAAAATATGGACAATAGGGATGAATGTAGTTAGCCATGTATTATCAATAGTGAAAACGATTTCAAGATTTATAATTATTCTCCAGAAATAGTGGGTGTGGATCATGCAAACCTTTTGGCGAAGGGCTTTATTTTTGTTCCTTCAAGAAGGGGGAATGTAGCTGATGCATTGATTTAAAGTGCTTTACACGTAAGTTAAACCTAAAAATTTGGTTTAATGGACACAAGGGCACTTGTGAAACAGGAGAATGTAAACCAAGTACTTTTAATCCTCCTTTAAATAATGTTATGCGTGTATATGAAAAAATATGTGAGAAAGAGATTAGGCAGTTATATAAACACCCCCATTTGGATCATGGTAGGAAGAACTTTTAAAAGAATTCATTAGTGATAAAACAGTGCGTATAATGAAACCTAATAAGGGATGTGGGGTGGTGTTGATGAATAAGAGTGACTATTTAGATAAAATGAATTTGATGTTAATGGATGGAACTTACGAGAGTTCCTTAAATGAGATTCATATAGCCTATTGGAAGATTGGTTTAGCCCTGGATGTGATGTATTATATCAGGGCCAGATAAGCTTGGATGAATTTAAATATATGAAAAATAACACCCCATGGTACCCAACATTTTTGGAATACCAAAAATTCACAAGGGCCTATTTAATTTGAAATTTCACCCTATTATGGACAGTGAAAGATCAAAAACATGTTTCATTAGTAAATTTTTAGATTATAGTATGCAAAAGTGTTTAACAAAATTCACATATATCACTAAGGATTCATGGCATTTTTTTGAGAAATCCCCTGGTGTGATAATGGTGACTATTGATATTGTCAACCTTTTTCCCATTATACCATATGATGAAGGGTTGCAATGGCTGGAAAAACAGTTGCTTAAGATGAGTATATATGATCAGGACTCGATTAATAAAATCACTGCCCTCATGGATATTGTTTTCGGTAATAATTGTATTCATTTTGAGGGTCAGTACTTCAAGCAGTTAACCAGAGTAGCAATGGGGGCAGCGCGTGCCCTCATTTTTGCAAATCTCATCATGCCCTTTTGGGAACAGGAGTACTTGATTAATAGTGTACATTGGTAAATGTTTTGCATTATACTATGTTTTTAGATGACTTGTTTTTTTTTGTGGAAGGGCACTGAAGGACAGCTTAATGAATTTTTGACTTGCATTAGTAATACCATGGAGTTTTTGCAGTTTACATACCATTGTAAAGAGCAAATATCTTATTTAGATGTGGATTTGATTTGGGGCAATAATAAGGGAATGTTACGTTCCAAAATTTACAGAAAACCCATTTTTTCGAATTCTTATTTAGAATTCAGTAGCTGGCACCCCACACACCAAAAAAAGTCAATAGTCAAGGGACAACTGGTGAGAGTGGCCAGAATGGTTAGCCTGGACTGTGACTTTTTGGATGAGGTTGTGTTTATAGTCAATTTGTTTTTTAAAAGAGGGTACCCCGATGAATTTTGGGGTAAGATAAGTAAGGAAGTTATAGGAAAACATATGGAAGGCATTTATAGGCCAATATTGGGTGATCCTCTTAATACAGATGGATTGGTGCCTGTTATAGGACAAGATAATAGTAGAGGGCAGGCTTGTAAAAATTATGGGCTAAGCTTTATTACAACATTTAACCTACATGCAAGTAAGGTATCTGAGATTATTATTAAAAATTGGGATATTTTAAGTTACGGTACAAGTGTTGAGCAAAAAGTGGGGGAAGGCCCCCCCAAAGATAGTGTATAGAAAGGACAGGGCATTTAAAAACCTTTTTGAAGTAAACAAGCGTAATTCAGGTAGAAGCACCAATAGACCAAATGGGAATTTTAAGTGTGGGATGTGTAATTTTTGTGCACATATTTTGGAATCCAATGACAGATTTAAACTTAATGGTAAGGACATTATTATAAAGGGACATTTTAATGGTGGCAGTGCTAATGTTGTTTTCCTGGCTAAGTGCCAAATGTGTCAAATTTTTTATATAGGAAAGACAAGTAGATTATTCAAAAATCGTATTAGTGAACATAATACAGATATAAGAAAAGGGAGAATCACCAATGCTTTATACAGGCATATTAAAGAATATGGTGACCATTATTTTAAGTTTTTGGTAGTTGAACAGTTAGTGAAGGGTCCACAGGGGAAAATTGTGGATTTGCACCTGGATATTTGCGAGTTGAAATGGCAATTGAGATTAGATGCAACTCAGTCTCCAGGAATTAATGAAGCTACCAATATAGCATGTATTTTAAAGTTAAAACATTTATTAGATTAGAATATATATTTTTGTTAGAATTTTATGAGTAATTAAAGTTTATGTATTTGTATTTATATGTGTACACATATACAGCATTTCAGAATTTTAAATGTTTTTAAATGGAAGGTATTAGTAGATCATGTGTTAATGTATTTATGTAATTAATTATTTCAAGTGTTTTTAAGACCTGGGTAAATTAATGTATGTTGTTCTGAGGAAGTCCCTATCAGGGGAAGAAAACGCTAAACCATTCATTAAAATCTTTTCACTTGGTCTGTGGCTTTGGTCCTTGTGCTGGGCTGAAGTGTTCTTGAGTTGGTCTACATTACTGTTTCTATGTTGTTTTGTAGTTTATTATTTATTAAATGGTTCTATACCTTTTGTTGTGGCTGGTCTTTTAGAGAATCCTTTTAACATTTTAAAAGTACTTATGCTTATTTTAGTGACACTGTGGCCTCTCCCGAAAGCATTGCTCAAATTCTACCATTTTTGTTAGTGTTAATTTTACTCCGTATAATTGGATATCCTTGTAAGAGCCTTAGAGTAGCTGACTGGTGGCAGCGTAATTACCTTATAGTCTAGCAGAGGGTCACAGCTGGTAAATCTGTGCCATACATTCCTGTGTGTGTCAGTGTGACAAAATCAAATATCCAAGTGTGTGTGTCAGCTACTTGGGACAGGGGCGCAGAACTTCAAAGTGGTCATTGTGGAGTCTTGTTTGGGGCTTAGAGAGACAGTCCAGCTCCAGATTTAGAGCGTGCTACTGATGCACTCTTAAGGGAAATTGTGCTTGGTGCAGAGAGCTGTATCTGAAAATACTGTATGTATCCATTTTTGCTTCTAGTGGGGCCATCCCTCACCAGTATCAGTGGTGATGATTGAGGCTCCTCAATTACTGGCCCGGATTAGGGACAGTCTCGGGTAAACTTGTTTGGATGAGGAGTCACTGAGGAGAACTAAGTGAAATGAAGTGAGGGCATGTACTGGAAGGGGCAAAGGAATAGAAAAGAGAGGGCATATAGGAAGGAAAGACCACACCAAGATGGATCCATGAACAAAAATTTGCAAAGGTTGCAGCATTATGCAGAGGCACCAAGGGTAGGGAAGACCCATCCAGCTCAGGCAAAGGTAGGTGGGAAGGGAGAAGAGAGAGATTGGGGTCATATGGGAGATGGAGTTATAAAATCCAGTAAAGAGAGTAGACGTACCCAAAGGTACAGAAAGGATATGATGGCATTGACCAGATCCAGGTAGTAAAACTAGAGGTAGAGAATTGACGGAAATTAAGGCAATAAAATTTCCAGTTATAGAAGCAGCACATGTTCTGGGGAGTTGGGAAAGGGAGGATTTGCTGTAATATTTAGGGACAATGACAGACATGAGTTCCTAGAAACAGGACTTAAGATGTTATATCTTGCACAGAGAGACTGGTTAATACAAACATGCACTTGAGGAGCTTCACATAATAATGTAATCCATTTGATAACAGATAGGCCCATTGGACAGAATTGCTTTTCAGGGGTGACCTGGGAGCAATGTGTGGTTAAGTGACTTGCTCTCAGGGTTGCACAGAAGACAGCTGGAATCTGTGGGAATGAAACCCAGGATGGCCACATAACAGTACATTGTCTTAACTCTCTGCTCTAAACTGTCATTCTCTAGTGTTTGCAAAAAAAAGTTAAAGGGGATCTGCAGAAAAATTAGATGGCTAATGACTTTAGACAAAACAGAGAGGAAGGGAAGGAAAACAGGCAGAGTCCATAGGAGCTTAAGGGAGCAATGAAAAATGAAGGGTGGGTCAATGTTTGAGGGAGAAACACGTCAAAGAGAGAGAGTTCATGTTCAGCAAGGGATAAGACGTTTAATGCAGATTAAACTGGTTTGTTGTTAGAAGAGTAACATGGATGTAAGGATATGGACGTAAGGATTTAGGAATGAGCGGTGTAAGACTATGCACCAAGAGTCTTAGTACTGTCAAAAAGGTAGGTGGAAGTACAGGCCAGCAGAGATGAGACAAAACTGTTTGAGAGGGTGTGGGGGAACAGTTAAAGGAATTCAGCAAATTGTAGAGAATAATCAGAGGGGTAGAGAGGAGATAGGAGTGATTTGTTGTGGCAGAGTTACAGCAGTAAGAGGATGGGTGATGAGGGACACACACAAAAAAGAGCTGCAAAGGAGGATGAGGTGTAGCTTTTGGAGAAATGATTGAAAGATCTTCAGATGGAGAAAACAGCGGAGAAGATGTCAGGTACATACTATGATAAGAAAATCAACCATAGTTCAGGCAGAAGAAAAAAAGGGAATACAGGTAGGAATTAGGCAAGATAGCGAGGATGCTGAAGGAAAGAAAATAATGTGTTTTGTTGAAAAGAGTAATAATAAGTTAGAATAGGAAAGAGGAGCATAAGTTTTATGAAATCAGAGCAAAGAAAACATTTTTAGTGGTGTACATGTAAGGAGACAGGTAGAGGTGGAGGTAGGATATGGGAGAAACTAGAGAAGAAGGAAGTGGAGAGACTAACAGAATGAAGAGTTGGAAAGCAGCAGCAGGGCTGGATAATTAGGTTATTGGGTGGAACTTGATAAGTAGGTATAGAAGGGGATTCAAGGAAGTTCCCCTTGAGCTTGCAAAAGGCATGGGAGAAGGGCTGGATTATTCCATCAGCGGATAAAGCCAAGGTAGCACTACTGCTAAAGAAGGAAAAGGAGGCACTTGAGCTTGGAATTTGAAATGCATTTTTCTAGGAAATGTAGGTACTATGATTGTAGCAAAAATACTCGCAATCAAATTGGACAAACTGCTGAGACGTATCCAAAGAAAGTCAATTGGATTCATACAGGGAAGATTGTTATATGGAGTCATACAAGAAAGGATGTCCATAATTGCTGCTGTCATCCTTGGTTAGCTGTGCAACGTAGGGGATGCCGGAGTGGTGCTGGGTGTCATCAGGAAGGGTTTTACTTTGTCAGATGGGGTTGTTAGCTGAAATACTTGAATAAGCAGAGACAGGTGACAGAGTAAAGGTCATATTTAAAAATTGCAAAGCAGCACTATTGGTTAATGGGAAATTTATGAAGAATTGAAAATATTGAAATTCACTTGAAAGGTATATTCATTGCCATCAGGAATTTTTGTTGTTAATGATGGGTGTAGTAGCCATATGAGGGAAGACCTGGTTAAGCTGAAAAGAATAAGGGAAAAAAATATTTCTGTTCTCCGATAACTGCAACCTGGTGACAAGGAATTTGGAGGAAGTAGGGAACATTGTGAACAGCCATGTTAAGGAATTCCTAAAGCAAATAGAATCAGAATGCATTATAAAAAAGTCAGTCAGGTTTAGTACTAGGGAGAAAAGGGTTTGAGATGAATATGTGGATGTGGAGAGGTTTGAGATGAGGTAATCAGTGGATAGAACAAAAAAACTAAAACTGTAGGAAACTCAGAAAAGGTATGAAGGTGGGTCCAAAGAGAGAAAATGAAAGGAAGTTCAATTATATGCAGGATATGTGTTGTGAAAGTGGTGATAATTTCTGAAATTGAGTACTTTTTGATTTGTATTTTACTAGGTAATAAAATATGTAAAGAAATAAAAAAATTCATATGGGGGGCCTGGGTGACAGTGTGACCAGAAGAATGTTGTTGAGGAGGATGGAAAAAGCCTGTGAAAAGTATGCCAGTGCATATGGCATCCCCAACTGAATAAGTAGAAGTAAAAATAAAAATGCAGATTGGAAGGAAACAAACATTGACAGGAGTGTTAGAAGTCTGGAGGGTACAGTAATGGAATTAGGGAGTAATGGGAAGGGACATGACAGAACATGGAATAAATGTCTGGAAAAAAAGAGGGGAGTATAAAAGCTGAGCCAGATATTCAAAGATCAGTATGAGGAGCCACCGCCAAAGAAAGACACCACCACCGCGTTGAAGAGGAAAGGATAGCTAGGACTGGGGTGGTTGAGAAAAAATAGACTAGAAGATATCCTGAGAACCATTTGATGGAACAGGTGCAGACAGAAAACAGGTCGAAGAAGATAGTATCTTACTTGGGTAAAGATGAAACTGAGTATAAAGGATTAGTCCAAATAAAATCACTTTAGCTAGCAGCTTTAGGAGATTCTTTCTCCTCTGATACCCTCTCTGTGGGAGGAATAAAGACATCTTGTTGAAGTTTCCAGTAGTTTATTCAATTAAGCAGGAAGATGGACGAGTGTTCTTGTTCTGATGAAATGACTTGGGTAAACATGGAGAGAATGGTGACGACAAGAAGAAATAAGAACAGCAGAATCTGAAGCTGCTACACTTCACTTTGGACCAGCAACCTTTGATCATTCACAGATGGTACTGCACTCTAAAGAGGCTAGGCAGATGAATGAAGCAAAGTACAAATGCTGGAGATGTGGACAGGGTGCAGTTATATTGCACATTATGAGAATGCAACTGGACAAAGAACATCTTGAACAGAATAGTGAAAGAATGGAAGGAGAATGAGGATATGAAAACAGCCGAGAGCTGTGTCGGTTAGTTCTAGAAAGTCGTTAAGGTATGGATGGAAAATAAAGCTGTATGTGTGCAAACTGGAAAGGGGGGTTGGAAAGTTTGTAAAATTTAGTAAATAAGAAAATAATATAACCAAACTGAGAAAGGTGAAAGTAGAAATTAAAGTAATGGGAAGAGAGGGTTACAAGTTAAATAATGGGAAGAAATATGGCATAATGGTAAAAGGGGCAGAGAATGAAGAGAAAAACAGGTTGGAGAGGAGGTAAAGAAAGAGACACCGAAAGAAAGCAGTATGCTGTCAATGTATAATGATGTGGTGCACTACACTACTGGTGCTGCTCCTGTATCTTTTTTTTTTGTTTGTTTGTTTTTTTTATTTTACTGGAAATGCAATAAAAATAGTTGAAAACTAACCAAATTCAGAAGAGAAAGCGGCTCTTCTCAGTGTCTGTGAAAGGCCCCACAGCTGTTTGGGCATGGTTTCCTTCACTCCAGTACTTGCAGAGTCACTCTGAATGACTCCCACAACAGCTTTTCTGCAATTTTTTGCACAGTCACTTTGACCACTTATTAAAACTCGTAGGTCTATCCCCAGGAAAGGCTGTGCTGGTGAACCTTTCATGTCAGCACGGTCCTTTGTACATATCCATGCTGTCTTACTGATAAGGACCATAGAGGCTCTCAACAGTGTGATGAGGGGCAGTGGTTTTACTCTTCTCTGTTCATGATATTGAGAGTATGAGCAATTTCTTTTCTTTCTGGATCTGAGCAACTTCTGTTGTATTTGAGTGTAGATAGTCACAGTACAGATTATCATATCCTTCACAGAATGTCTAGATGGTGTCACTGGACATGATGGGTACCTTTTTGGCACATCATTACATAGATCCTCCTAAAAGAATTCTTTAAGTGGGCATAATGTATTACTTCTCCTTCCACTACTTACATCACTTCTGCCCCCCCCCCCCATTCAAACATCACCTAAGCAACTGGCCAAAACATCCCTCCACTAGAAAACCTGCTCAGCTGGTCTACCCACCATCTCCCACAAGAAACTATCATTTTAGATGATTTCAGTATTGACTGGCAATCCTGCTCTGGCAACCATCCCAACTCATCATGTAAACCTTCATGGTTTCACCCAACTAGTCCAGTCGCCAACCAGGATAAATAAAAACTCCCGCAAGCACACTACCCTGGATAGGATACTAGTCAGTAAGAGCCCCCAGTCATATATATATAACAGGCTGCTTATCAGATAGCCTCGGTGATCACTCCCCAACATTCCTACTCAAAAAATACCTATACCAAGCTAAACCTGTCATCTACCGTCAAATACGTAAAAAACTAAACTTTAACCCACTCACATTCATCTCATCCCTCAAAGAATGTAACTGGCATCCTCTAAAGTACCTTAGTCTTGATGTCGCAGTTGAATTTTTTACTGCTACCTTCCTGAGCATCCTTAATTACCGTGCCCCCATAAGACTTTCCAGAATCAAAGCACAACCCTCCCCATGGCTCCAGAAAACCACTAAGTCAGAAATGAAAAATGGGGATAAAGCCTGGGAGCACTGGTGCAAAACCAAAACCCCCTCCACTAGACAGAAATTCCTAAAACTACGCAATAAGAGTCAAAAAGCTAATAAAACAGGACAAATTCCAATACTACCAGTCTGCCCTAGACTCCTCCCAACACAGCCCCAAACAATTCTGGTCCTCCATAAACTCCATCCTCCACCCAGGTAAAGTCAGTACCCCTCCTCCTAACATCCCTCACTCCTCAGAAAATATTGCTACCTCATTCAACACACACTTCACACAAACCATACTATCACTAGCTAAACAATGCAACCCCCCTCCCTTCCAACCCATACCTTCAACTAGTAATCTCCCCACTGCCTTCTCTTTTTCCCCTGTACCTACCTCCAGCATAAAAAAATTCTCAACTAAACTTAAGCCCGCCAAATTAGCAGCAGACAACCTCCCAAGTGAATACCTACAAATCGCAGCTGATGCTCTGGCCTACCCAATATCCATCTTGATTAACCAATCTCTGTCAGAAAGTTACGTTCCCACACTGTGGAAAGTATCACATATAATTACCCTCCACAGAACTAACCAATTACCACCCCATAGCTATTCTCTCTCCACTCTCCAAAATACTAGAGAGATGCATACACTCTCAGGTCTCAGACTACCTCCTTACTAACAACCTCCTTTCCAATACTCAGCATGGTTTCCGACCAAACCATAGCACCACCACTGCCTTACTCTCCTTTACTAACACTATCCTTCAGCATAAAAACAATGGCTCTCTCTCCTCTGCTACTTTCCTAGACCTATCTAAAGCATTTTGACATGGTCCCACACAAACAACTTATCTATGTCCTCAATAACCTGTCCTTCTCACAGTCAGTCACCAACTGGTTTCAGAGTTACCTGTCTGACCGCCAACAATCCGTTGTATGGCAGAATGACATATCTCCCCAACTGTCTCCATAGGGGTTCCCCAAGGATCCATCCTTGGACCCCTACTCTTCTCTGTTTTCACCAATAATCCAACTTCTGCCACCAAACATGGCACACACATACAATACGCAGATGACTCGACCATCATCTGCTCAGCCCAGTCCCTACCCAAACTTCAAAAAGTCACACAGGAAGCCTTTTCCTCTGTTGAAACTTGGTTATCCAATGCCCAATTAATACTCAACCCAGACAAAACTAAACTACTCATCTTCCAACCCACCAAACATACTCAAAACAACTCTCACTTTAACATCACGGCAAAAGACACCACTATATACCCAATTGAACACACCAAATTGCTAGGAGTGGAAATAGACAATAAACTAAAATTTGACATTCACATATCCATGGCCATAAAAAAAGTCTGCAGAAAACTAGGAGCATTATAAAAAAATAAGCAACTTCTCACCAAAGCAGCAAAGATTTCAATAGCAAATTCCCACCTTATCTCTACCCTACTTTATGCCTCTCCAATATATACCAACCTAAGGCAATGTGATCTAAACAAGCTAGAGACCTGCTACAACAAAATCGCCAAATTCGCCACAGGGGCATCCTACCGTAGTCACCACTGTCTCTCACTTGCTGAACTGGGCTGGCTTGAACTCCCTCACCTCCTTCAATGGTATCAACTCTCACTCGCCCACAAACTAGTAAACCATCCACTAAATGTCCCATCCCTCCAGAATCTACTCCAACCCTGTCGCAGCACCAGACCACTAAGATCCAGCAACAAAAATCACTTGCAGACCACTAAAGCAAATAACTCTGCTGGTGAAGCACTATTCTCTTGCACCATAGCTAAATTATGGAACTCCCTCCCACCCACAATTACCTCCGTACCATCATGCACCCACTTCAAAACTTTACTAAAAGCGCACCTAAAAACATGCTGGCTATGCCCTTGCAACTCCTACTCTGTCACCCACCCCATCCAACCACTACCTTTCTTTCCACTCCACTAACTACCTCGATTATAGCAAGCTCATATGCTCATAAGCCTAGTACTTATTATACAGCAGGAACTTCTTATTGTAACATTTGTTAATGTCTGTTATGTACTTCACGAGTAAAGATTCTAGTTGTCTACTGATGTACTATGTTCTTCATCTGTAAATATGTTGCAAGTAATCACTATGTAATCCAATGTAACTACTGTCTGTTTATTTTAAATTTGGAGCTTTTCTCCCCAGGCCTCCGCTGAAAATGGACCTACATCCAGTCGGACACTTCCGGTCAACAAATATAAATAAATAAATAAAATAAATAAATAAAGCAACACACTCTGACAAACCTACCTGCATAATAAACTTACTACTTACTTTCCAGTCACCAATTTCAGTACTCTGGCACTCAATACTCTTACCTGTCATGCCTTTCTCTACTACCTTTTTTTGTTGTACTACCTCCATTACTCCTCCTTCACACACCTCATTTAATATCCGGTTATCTCCTATTCTCAAAGTTCCTACAATACCTCATACTAGGGTTACCTCATCTCCTTTTCATTCATTTGCTATTTTCGCTTCTATCTTCTCTACTGAAACTCCTCTTCCTAAAATCAAAAGTCCCCCCACCTACACCACATTCCCTAAAAATAAAACAAAATATTTTATCTTTAACATATACAAACATAAGTGCCACTACTACCCTAATGTTCTTCTACTTGCAGGAGATATTCATCCCAGTCCAGACCCCACTCAACACAACTCCACCTGTAACTATAGTCCCACTGACCTATACGCCACTGCCCCCCCAAACAAACAAATCTCCTTTTACTCAATAAACACTAGCAGTATATTAAACAAGGTTAGTGAGCTTCATACTTGGATCTCAAGCCACGCCCCTGATGTCATCACCCTAACAGAAACTTGGCTGAAACCCCAACACCATGACAGAGACTTTTTTTCCTGGCTATAGTACACTGCACCTTGTCCACCAAAAGAAAAAGGGTGGTGAAGTTGACATTGATTACTCTAGCCACCTTACTCTGACAACTCCTAATAAAACTATCCCGACCTTTTCCCCTGCTGAAGTACTGACAGCCATCCTTGTACTTAACACCCATACCACCTTCACAATAGTAGCAATCTACATTCCCCCAGGGGATAACTTATCCCTGCTGTAAGACATACTTACATACTTCTCTCAACATATTCCTGATGGAAACCATTGTTCTTGGTGATGTCAGTATTAATTGGTTAACTCTCTGTACCCCAAGTTCTTCCTCACACATTAACTTGTACTGCTTTACTCAGCTTATCACTGATGCCACCCATACCAACAACTCTCATACACACAGCACCCTTATCAACTGGATTCTAGTCTTTCGTCCCTCTAAATATCACAATCCTGAAATCCTTCCCAATACAATAAGTGATCACTCCCCAATAAAAGTACTTAGATATATCCCTCACTTTACTAAACAGCATAGATTTTTCACATGCCGCAAGCTTACTAACTTCCACCCAGACACGTTTAAATCTCTTCTCTTTAAAATTAACTGGAATTTCCTTACCCAGCTCCCCCTAGACGATACTGTCCTGCCTTTCAACTCCACCTTTCTCAGTATTCTGGACACACTTGCCCCACTTCGCAGTCTGCATTAAATCTTTTGCATCTCCATGGCTATCAAATTCCTTCCACATCCTAATGAAAGAGAGAGACAGAGCATGGAAAACATGGACCAAAACAAAGCTCCATGCAGACTTGCTAAAAATACAAATAACTTAGAAATCAGACCAAAAAGTGTAGTAATAAAGATAAGAGACGTCTACTATAATCCACCCTCAGCCTTGAAATCTACTCCCAAAAATTTTGGAACTCATTAAACCACGCACTACATTCTGGTGGTCCCTGCTCTCCCAATACTTGTCCTGATAAGACTCCCAAAGATACTGCCTCCACCTTCAATACATATTTCAGTGACTGTATCCAAACTATGTAACCCCAGTGCCAACTCATCTACCTTTAATAATATTTCAAACCACTCTCCATCAAATCCCACTGTACTCTCATCAAATTATTTTTCCCTCAACCCTGTACCACTAGCTACATCAAATCCCTACTTTCTAAACTCAAACCTTGCACAGCTTCTACCGACATCCCTTCCCTTTTCCTTCAGTTAGCTGCTGACTCTCTTGCTTTCCCTGTATCTATCTTAATCAACTGCTCCATTTCAGAATCCAAAGTCCCTTACATATGAAAACATTTCTTCACTCTACCAGTACATAAAGGAGGTAACTCCTCAGACATCAGTAATTTTAGACCCATTGCCATCCTCTCTCTAAAGTTTTAGAAAAATGCATGCATAAACAAGGTATGCACTACCTACTCTGAAAATCTGCTCACACCTACTCAACATGGCTTTAGACCAAAGCATAGTACTACTACTGCCCTACAATCATTCTTTAATACCATATCTATTGCCAGAGATAACAACAAACTTGTCTCCTACCTATTCTTAGATCTCTCTAAAGCTTTCGACACAGTCTCTCACCCTCTCCTTTTGCACAAACTAACCATCCTTAACGTCTCCCCTGCTACTGTTGCATGGAGTTCCAGCTACCTCACTGACAGATTTCAAGCAGTGAAGTGGCAATCTCTCCCCTCCTCTCCCAGTTAAAATGGGTGTCCCTTAGGGGTTCCATCCTTGGTCCACTACTTTTCAACATTTTCACTAATCTTTGTTCTTCCTGTCCTCAGTCATCACTGGTCCAATACGTTGATGACTCTACTGTCATCACTATTGCTGACTCTCCCTCCGAACTCATCTCTACAACACAGACTTCCTTTAACTCAGTAGAAAATTAGCTGTCTAGAACTACCTCACCAGCTTCTTCTCCCTCAACTCCAGATCATCCACTGTATCCTTTATCAGCCTTCTTACTGTCCTACCCTGTCATCTCCCACTGTTCACCTGCTAGATCCCTCTGGAGCTGTAACCTAGATGTGCTACAAATCCACAAACCTAAAACTAAGAAAAGGATGTATTCTCTATACTTATAATCCTTCCAAGGCCTGGAGCAAACTCCCACTAGAGATCAGGTCACTCAAGCAACTTAGTCAATTCAAGCTAGCCATTAAAGAATACCTGTTAAGCCAGTGGACCTGCTCCTGTACCCACCCCCCCTTAAATAGCTTATCAACCCTAACTGAACACCTCTATCTCCCAACTTATGTAACTTTCTAGACCTTGTCTCACATTAACTTCTCTGTCCTAGACACATTACATACTTTATCTGCATAATGTAAGATTTTACATCTGGTGACAAAACTATTGTTAGTCCTTTTGAATAATGTAGAATTCTAAATCTGACAGATATAATGATTAGTTTACTGTAGTAAATCCTTGTTTTTCATGTATATGTTGCTTTGATTATTTTCTGTAAACCAGTTGTTGATTGTTTACTTATTTTTGTAAATGATAATGTGTAGAACATGTGGCGCTTTTCTCCCCGGGCCTCCTCTGAAAAAGGGCTACTTAGCTCAGTCAAAACAATCCCAGTCAACAAATGTAAAATAAATAAATAAATTCCAGTACAGAGCATTGTAATATGGGCTTTTGCCAGTGATGAGTTTTCACCTCGCTGCCGGCTATTGCAGTTGAATTTTGTTAGAAAAGTCTTTCTGTGCCCCCTTACCTGCTTTGACTGGATTCTGGTTGCCCAGTCCATGAACTCCATAGATGTGGCCTTTCCTTGTGTATTTCCATGGATTGTCATCCTAGGGGTGACTGCAAATTAGAATAACTTCTCTCTGATCCTTGTTCAAGGAATTTGAGATTCTCCAGTGCCAGTCATTCCTAGCCTTGGTCAGGATTCTCGAGATAATGTTGTTACCCTTTTGGTTAACAGTGCAGCAGGGGGCACAGGCTTGGACCTTGCTCTCCTAATAGGCTTGATGATAGCTGTGATCATCATGGTGGGGTTTTTTTGCACATCAAAGGGTAAAGATGTTGCAGTGGACTGTAAGGTGCCACTAGCTGCAAAACTACCATGTGATCATGGGCCTTCTCTTGGTGTCAGACTCTTGTCGGGTGTTTGTAAACTGATGGGTAGCCTCTTCCTATCTTCTGATAGGTTTTCCTTTTCTACATCTAAACCTGTTGCAAATCATAATGTCTAGTTTGTTTTGCAGACTAGAATACCCTCCTAAGTTACCACATGGTGCATGGAGTGTGGTCCACCCTTGAGAAGGACTTTCATTTCAGTCACTTAGAAATAAGGAGCTACTAGTGGGTCCTTTTCTCCTCTAGTCAAGCAACTAGTCCACCATGGGGTATATAAGCAAGCAAGGGAGCCCAAAGTAATGCCCTTTAAGCAAAGAATTGGTATTCGTATGGCATTGGGCTATGCCAGTGGTTTCCTTTTTTCAGCAGTTAACACCCCTGAAGAGGTGAAGAGCTGTGGGTGCTGTGAGCTAGGCCTCCATTTCATCCCTGGGGCTGCATGTGCAGAGACCGTGCTTAAGAAGGATCTTCTGTAAATGCGATACTCTTGAAAGTAACTGGTTTGCAACTCATGAGAATGTACCCCCTTTGATGATGATCGTGTTTCACTGTTGCAGTCATCACATTTAGGTTATCTGCCTGCAGGTAGCCCTCAGCCGGCCTGAATATCAGAGTCTTTGGTTTTCTGCGTCTGATGCTGTCTCTTCTTCCATGACATCAGGGGTATAAAATATACAGCCGACGCCATTACATCAGTCTTTCTTGCCGTGCGGTGCCCAAAGCAGAAGCAGTTCACAAGTGCCGGTCGGCCAACTCCTGAAATTTTCGTTTTCGAGTTTCAGACCCGAAGTCTTCAAAAAAGCTAACTACCCTGTTGGGGATCCTTTTTCTTGCTCTAACCGATGTCAGTAAAAGTTAACAATTGTCTTACCTCTGGAAAGCAAATACCTCATAGAGATTTTCATTCTTACTGCATCCCTTGTTTAGGCCCAGACCACGACGTCCCTTGTCAGTTTTGTGCCTTGTTCAACGCCTGAACTATTCGTCGTCGGGTTAGTTTTGCAGTTAATTACTTTCGTACTCATTCTGTGTACTCCAAAATGGCTTTGTCAAGCCATCCGACTACCGATCTTCCAAAAAAAGTAAGGATAAAGGCAGAGACAGACCGCATAGGTCCAAAGCTGCAGATGGTGCTTCAGTTAAGCTAGTCGTCAGTCCCCCGGTACTTAGTGAGGCACTTTCGCAGCCCCTGATACCCGCTACTTCTGATTCACAAGCCTCTACTGAGACCCATTCGGAGTCCGGTATGCCATGAGATGCTTCTTCGACTATGGAACCTGTGAATGTCTTTACCTTGGAGGGGTCCAGAGCTGCTGTGCAGGCACTGGCTTCTGAGGGTGTATTCAGGCCTACAGACATTCATATTAAGCAGATGCCATTGTTTTCATCCAGGTCTAAAACTCGCACTACGCCTAGAAAACCGATGACCAAACCGCAGTCTCAGGGCCATATGCCTAAGTAACAAATGCTTAGAATGGCTGAAGACCTTATTACCTTAATTAGGGGAAGCCAGCCTTCCCCTCTAAGAGACTTAGAACTGATTTTCCTTCTGATTCTTCTGGAGGAATCTGATATTTCTGCTCCTTCTGATTACCAGGATTTGCCCTTATCTATTTATGAGGATTCTGATGCAGAGGATTCCATTCCCTCTGCTTCCCCTCCAGAAGATTTTTCTTTGGGTGAAACCTTACACACTCTTGGGGAGCATTTCTGCTAGGAAAGCCAGGATTACTCTGAGTCCAAAAAGCGACTTAGGAAATTCTTACTCCTACCTCAACACAGGCCTTTAGCTATCCCTCCTGTTCTGGACATTGTAGATGATGCTTTCTTGGAATCTAGCCTTACCCCAGACACTTTACCTCCAGCTCCCAGAAAACCTGACCGGTACTACAGAGTACCTGACTCTCACAAGTTCCTCTTCAAGAATCCTTCTGTGGATCCAAAGACCTTTTCCCAAGGACCAAAAGGCATTAAGGCTACTGCTACCAAAAATCCTACCCCTTCTGATAGAGATTGTAGAGCCTTGGACAGATGGGGTAAGAAGGTATGCACTTCTGCTACTTTGGCCATTAGGGCTTTAAATTTCCAGTTTCATATGTTCAGAGTATCAGCAGCATATTATGGGACTACTTAGACAGAAAATGATGTTGATTCCTGACTGTGCTGAACATAAGGAGTTGTAAGATTTAATGCATTCTGCAGAACAAGTTGGTAAACATACTTTGCAATGTGGTTTTGATGCTTTAGAAGCGTCTTGCAGGGCTACTGTCACTGGGTCTGTACTTAGAAGGCATGCTTGGCTTAAAGAACAAAACTTGCCGGAGCATGTTAAAGCTAAATTACTGGATGCCCCCTTAAACCAAGACTGCCTTTTTGGCAACAAAGCAGAGGTCGTCCTCAAAAGGATGGAGGAAAAAGCTAAATCTATGCAAACTGTTAAAGATTTCCTACAAGTACAGCCTCCCAGATTTGGTAGGCATTGGCCTTCAAAGAACTGGTCCTTTCCAGTCCTTCTCAGTCCAAACCCAGAAACAGCAGACCACCTAGGCTGCAGTCTCAGACTGCGCACAGATCTAAGCAGTGGGGGGCTCCCACTTCCAAAGCAGGGAGTGGTAAGCCACCCCCTGTGGGAAAAATGGCACAATTACTTCACTGTAAACCTTCCAAGCCCTTTTCTACTACCTGCTCCCTTAGGAGGAAAGCTCGCCCTACATGCAAAAAACTGGGAACTCATTACCTAGAACAAATGGGTTTTGAGCATAGTTTCCCAAGGGTACAGACTCCACTTCCACACACTACTAACCCCAAATGATTGGCCAGACCTACCCCCAAATCAGTGGGCGGAGGCCCAACAGCAGGTTCTCTCTCTTCTCAGTATCAGGGCTATTCAACCTGTCCCAGCAGAACAAAGGGGACAAGGTTTTTATTCAAGACTTTTTCTGGTACCCAGAAAAGACCACTCTTGGCGTCTTATCCTGGACCTTTCTATTCTCAACACCTTTCTGGTGGTTCCAAAATTCAAAATGCTAACTCTTCAACAGCTTCTTCCTATGCTAGCCAAGGATGCCTGGCTGGCAACCCTAGACTTAAAGGATGCTTACCTGCACATCCCAATAAGAGGATCCTGCAGAGACAATACCTACATTTCAGGGCGGGCTCCATACACTTTCAGTTCTCTGCACTTCCCTTTGGCTTATCTACTGCGCCGAGGGTGTTCACAAACTGTCTAGCTCCAGCCATTGCATTTTGCAGACAGAGAAAGATTGAAATTTACCCATACTTGGACGATTGTCTGATTCAGGCAGAAAGACAGGACTTGCTATTGCAACACCTGGCATTCATAAAGGAATTTCTAACCAAACTGGGGTACATCATCAATGAAAAGAAGTTGCACCCAGTACCCTGCCAACAGATTGTATTCCTGGGAGCAAGCTTGAACACAACTTCCCAGATGGCATTCCTCACCCCAGCAAAACAAGTTTATTTGAAAACCTACTTCAAACTGTCGGCCACAAAACCCCAGCTATCTGCAAGCTCTGGAGTTCATAGCCTCTTGCGTTCTACTAATTCCATATGCAATACTGCATGTGAGGAAACACCAATGGTATCTAAAAAGCCTATGGTGTCAACATTCTTGTGACCTGAAAACAATGATTTCTATCATTCCTTGTATAAAGACAAAATTCCTCTGGTGGGCAGAGGCCTGCTACCACAGCAAGGGACCCCCTGCCACCCAAACCCTAACCACAGATGCATCAGACTATGCATTTGGGGCTCTCATGGCAGGGCAGTGCATTCAGGGGAAATGGAGCCCGAGACAGATTCACCTGCATATCAGTCAAAAAGAAGTGTTAGCTGTACAGAATGCTCTGACAGCCTTCAAAGACCATACTCTTCCAGGACAACTATTGATAAAGACAGACAACACCACAGTTATGTGGTACATAAACAAGCAGGGGGGAACCCACTCATACCCTCTCTGCAGACTAGCCATGGCTCTGTGGGACACAGCCTTTTGCTACCAAGTACACCTACAAGCACAATTCCTGCCAAGCAAACTAAATTCACTGGTAGACGACTTAAGCAGAAATCTCATGGACCCACATGAATGGAAACTGGAACCCAAAATATTCAACCTCTTGAGGAACAAATGGGGGACTCCTGAGGAAGACCTGTTTGCCTCCCCTCAGAACTACCAATTGAATAAATTCTGCACAAGAACTCCCCACAGCCAAGTTTGGAAAGTGGATGCCCTGTCCTTTACTGGGGAAAGCCTCTCTGTTTATGCCTTTCCCCCTCTGCCTCTCCTCTCGAAGGTTGTACTAAAATCAAACAGGACAAGCCAAGGACAATACTGATTGCACCAGACTGGCCTCGCCAGCACTGGTACCCTCTCTTGTGCAGTATGACACTGCTACAACCATGGCACCTGCCTCAGACCCCTTCCATGCTGTCCCAGCAGGCGGGCCAGATTCTGCACCCTCAGCTTCAAACCCTGAACCTTGCAGCCTGGCTAATTCCTTTAGCTCTCCCCTAGCATCCCTCAGTAAGTAGGTACTGGATGTCATTCTGGAGGCGAGGAGGCCTAGTACTAGAAAATCCGATGCTGAAAAGTGGAAAAGATACTTTTCCTGGAGCCAGGCTCAGGGGATGGGCACAATGGTGCCCAGCTTATCTCATATTCTGCAGTACTTAACAGAAATGCTACACAAGGGCCTATCCTTCTCGTGAATTAAAATTCATGCCTCTGTCATTTCAGCATGTTATAATACTGAGCCACCCCTCTTCTTTCACCCCTTGCTAAAGCAATTCCTTAGAGGGGCCAAAAATTTAAGACCCCCCCCCAAGGACAGCTCCCACTCCAGTCTGGGACTTTAACTTTGTATTGGAAAAGCTCACTCTTCCCCCCTTCGAACCAGCTGCTACAGCAGAGTTGAAATTCCTTTCTTGGAAAACAGCCTTCCTTGTAGCCATCACTTCAGCAAGAAGAGTGTCTGAATTACAGGCCCTCATGGCAGTGGAACCCTTCATTATCTTCCATGCGGACAGGGTTTCCCTCAGGACTAGTCCTTCCTTTATGCCCAAGGTGGTGTCTACTGTGGCCCTAAATTAGTCCATTAATTTGCCTACTTTTTTCCCTAATCCACAAAACAGTGGGGAACGAATACTGCACTCTCTGGACGTGCACAGACAACTTAGTTTCTATTTGGACAGGACTAAGCCTATCAGAAAATCTGAACAGGTGCTAGTTAACTTTGCTACAGGGGCAGAGGGGAAGGCCATTTCAAAGCAAACCATTTCCAAATGGATAGCCCTTTACATTCATTTCTGCTACAAGCACCATGGAAAACCTACCCTACAGGGGATAAGATCACATTCCACCAGGGCTGCATCTACCTCTGCGGCATTTCTCAGAGGGGTCCCTACCAGGGACATCCTAGAAGCTGCTACCTGGAGCTCTGTACATACTTTCACCAAGCATTACCACTTGCCTGTCTTTTCTATCCAGAGCTGGATTTGTCACTGCAGTCTTGCAGGGATTAATAGCTGACCCTGATGCTCTTTAACTTCCTCCTCCCTTCCTTAGCTTTGGGAATCTACCCAAATGTGATGACTGCAACAGTGAAACACGAAGAACATAGTACAGTTGTATACACTTACCATAAATGTAGATGTTCAAGTATATTCACTGTTGTAGGCCTGGTTACCCTCCCTTCAACCCCCTGACCTCTCTTGGCTCTGCCTCTCCTTCTTGTTGATATATTTATTTTTTTCTGTGTATTTACTTTTTTGATGGAGGTTTTACCATAGCATTTCATTACTTTCTTTTGTGGGGGCACCTGACGTCTGGGGCATGAAAAACTGATGTAATGGCGTCGGCTGCATGTTTTATACTCTGTGACGTCAGGGAAGAAGAGACTGCATCCGAGACAGAAATCTGAAGACTCTGGTATTCAGGCCAGCTGAGGGCTACCTGCAGGCAGATAACCCAAATGTGATGACTGCAACAGTGAATACACTCGAACATCTACATTTATGGTAAGTGTACACAACTGTACTTTGTTCCCATTGCTGCATGGCAAGGGAAGAGGTAGATGTGAATTCATTCTCCTTCTTGTGATGCAGGAGGTTCCTAGACACACTCCTGCCATTCACACGAATTCCACATCTCATCATAAACTTCAGGGAAGAAAGACAAAAAAAATTCACCAAGACTTTGATATCCCTAGCAGTGCAGATGATGTTCCTGGTCTTATTCAAGGATGTCCCCAGGAATGAATGATCATCTAACTGATGTAGACCCCCCCTCTCATTCTGACTAGCCCTTACAGTTGATTGATACTTCTTGGGAGCCCTGTATTTAACAGGCTTATGCCTCTAAGCGGAAATAGTTCTCAAATTGGATAGAGCATCATCCTTTTACCATTGCAGTTGGTCAGGCTGTTTGCTTTTTGTTTTGTTTCTGACAGCTGTATGAATTGGGCTTCATTTGTTTCACATTAGTGGTGCATCTGTTTCTGCACATCATGACCTTATTGAAAGCAGGATTGAGAACTAAGGCTAGTCCAGCAGTTGCTGCATTTATTTTTTTATTATTTAACATTTGTTGACCGGGAATGTCCGACTAGGTTCCACAGAGCCTGTTTTCAGCGGAGGCCCGGGGAGAAATGCTCCAGATGCATGTTTTTGGAATGTGGGAGGAAACCGGAGTACCCAGAGGAAACCCACGCGAACACAGGGAGAACATGCAAACACCACACAGAAGGCACCCCAGCCGAGAATCGAACCGAAGAACCTCTTGCTGTGAGGCGACAACGTTAACCGCTGCACCACTATGCCGCCCTGATATAACATGCATGGAGTACTTAATTTACGTCCTCTGTTGAGGAACCCATCCTGTCTGTGATACCTGAATGTCATGGTAGACAGGTGTGCTTCTCTGCCATTTGAACCTTCTAACTCAAATGGCATTGAAATTTCCTTCTTGGGATGCTGTTTCTGGTGAGTCACATACCTGAAATATATCTTTGAGCTGTAGGTTTCCATATGCAAGAAGACCACTGTAGCCTTCCAGAAGAATAAGGTATCCCTCAGGATAAACCCTTACTTTCTTCTAAAGGTAGTTTTGGGGGATTTCCTTGAATCTCATGATTTTCTTGGTAGCAGTGCCAACCAAGGAGTTTGTGGCCCTTCATATTCTGAACGGACACCTGCAGCTCTGGTATTACCTGCAGAAGGTGCTTGAGTTTAGAAAAACAGATCAATTTTTTGTCTCCTTTGCTTCAGTGAAGAAAGGGTCTGTGGATTGTCCACTGCATCATTTTTTGCCATCAGTTTACAGATGCTACAAAGTCTTCCACAAGGAAGAGTACTTACATGGATTGATTGTTTTAACAATGTTTCCATTACAGGTGTCTGTGCTTCAACCAATTGCCCTATAGTGCCCACCTTTGTGAAGCAATATTGTTGTAGCTGTACCTCAGGGAATTTGGACATATTTAGAAATTATGTTTTGCAGGGTTTGGCCATTTTGAGTTCTGTCCTTGTACCATCCTCCATATTCTTCTACCTTGCTGGTACTGATCGAGTTTCAACCCATCTTTGGAAGGTTATCAGTTGGTTTGTGTGAGGACCCCCCTCCCACATAGGGTGCAAAATACCCTCCTTCTATTCCCTGTGGCTAAATGATTTTCTGCTTGTACTGCTAACAAAATTTTTGACTTTTGATATCACATCCACAGTAAGCTAAAAGGGGCATTTAGCTTACTGTTATCAGTGGAAATGTTTTCATCTGCACAGTTCTTTAAATGTTTTGTTTGGGTTTTGTCAATATGTAGCCAAGGACATGGCAGTGGAAATGTTTTGGAACTTTGTTTAATGTGGCAAAAACATAATGTGTTTTTTATTTGGAGCATACTAAGAAATCATTGTGCAAGTCTTATAGATGTCCTTTAAAAGAAAAGTAGTGCAACGTTGGATTTCTCACATGCATATTTAGTATGTAAGGCAAACTGTATTGCTTACGACTTTGTGATTTTTTTTTTCTGATATTTGTTCTATTAGTGGAAGATCAGCTAGCAAGCATTCATCTGGTTCAACTTCAGAGATTCGTTATGGAGCAGTAGGATCATCTGAAAGGGTAAACTCGCAACCTGATAGTTTTGGGATCTTGGCTGAAGGTCTCTCCACACAATCTGCAGGTATAATCCCAAAACCAGCTTTGCAGCATACTTTTTATTGCTGTGTTCTGTCCTGTTTTCTTTTGGCATGTTGTGGGATTTAATATACATGAAGTTACTGCATACAGCATGGGAGTTAAAGTTCCTCATTTGTGAAGGAGAAACAAATTCTTGGAAGTTTGTGCTATTCCTTTGGATGGGTACTACAATAAAAGCAACAGCTAGTTCCAGCTCTTGCTGATGTCCTTCCTTAGATTACTGTTGCAGTATTCTAAACTATTCAGTTTTCTCACCAAATAATGTCGAGGTCCGGCTGGGGTACCAAAGCCAAAACCTTCTATGGAGCCGTGCATCCGACATATAACCTAAGCCAGCAGGCGTAAGGGTATATAAGCAGATGTATGGGTGTAACTCCCCATACTATCTTGCCACCATTCTGAAGGCAGGTCTAGCATCTGATGGATATGTTCTGTGCATGGTTGTCGGTACTGTTGGTCTTCATTGGTTTAGGTCACTGCCCTACTGGGGAGCCTTCCTTTAATTTTCTCAGTTGTGTTGCTCTTTTTAATGTCAGTTAGGAGGGGAAAGTGCAATTCCTGTAGGCAGATTCCCTACAAGGATCTTACTCCCAATGCCTTTTCTATTTAGGTGTGGAGCATGACTATAAAAATTGTGTGATCTGTCAGTCCTGTGTTCCAAAGACCTTAAGAACATGAGTTTTGTCTCTCAATTCCTACTTGGAAACTCAGTGCCTTAAGCACATCGCCCAAGCAAAAATGGTGGACCTTTTACTCCTATCTCACCCATTCAAGCGAAAACATTTAAGGCCTAGGCCTGATATCTTGACTACCCAGTTAAACTTAGAAGTACCCACAGAGGTCTTGGAACTCACAATACACACATCTGCTCAAAATCCAGCTGCACTGACCTTGCCCGAGGCCAGTATGGCATCTGAGGTTCGCTTGTGCAAAATGACTGAAGTTACAAATAATGGCGAGAAGGAGAAACACCACTTAATAATTTCAAAAGAACCTAAAGACGTACTGCACATCCTAGTTAGAGAGGAAATTCTTGAGTTACTCAGTGAGGTTTGTCATGGGTCAGACATTGCACCTAGGAAGAAGAAACAAAAGACTAAAAATGTTTCTTCCACCCAACCATTCAAAGAAAAGGGATGGATGGATCTTTCACAGGGCCTGTTTAAGGCCATAATGGCACTTAGGCCGCCATCCTTTGCAGGGTCTACTACTTCTGGTTCACCTTCCCCTCCCAAAAAGACACTTATGCACTTCTGAGGATGAAGAGGGTGAATCGGTAACAACTTATGAATCATACTCAGAAGAGCACTCTTTAGCCTAATTATCCCATATCCATTTGCCAGGTCAAGTGGTCTTGAATTATGACAATTTCCTTTCTCCAGTCTCTCCTGTTGAAGAAGCTTCATTTGGGGAAGGTATTGCTATTGTTAATGTATAAAAGCATTTTGTATGGGAATCTAAACAGATTTCGTAGAAGTTCAGCAGAGATATTATAAGCTCTTAGAAGTTCCTGCTTTCATGGGCGTCCCTCCTCCTTTCCAAAACCAGATTCGGTTGTTCTGCCTTATCACTTAAACCTCGCTAGAGCAAGGCAAAATAGAACTGATGCTTCTACAATATGTGTGAAAAGGGTTCTCTTCCAGACTATTTCTCATCCCAAGAAACGGAAAACATTAGAGACCAATTCTGGAGTCTCCCAACCCTCAACACCTTTCTCCTTGTTCCATCTTTCAAGAAGTCATCCTTGCAGACTCTGCTTCCATTCATTTTCTCTTAGGTATCTTTTAAGGCCCCAAAACACCAGGAAGGCCTGTCTCGACATTCCTGTTTACCCAGCTTACAGGACATTTTTGAAGTTTTCTACTAGATCTTAACATTTTTGGTTCTCTGATTTGCCTTTTGGACTTTCTACAGCCCACAGAGTCTTTACAAATTGCCACACCCCAGTAATAGCTTACTGCTAGACTCAGGAAATCTAGATATTCCCTTATTTGGATGATTTGTTAATACAGGCTCCTCCTCAGCAGGTACTATAGACTCGTGTTAAGTTTACCTGGGTTTCATATTCAATCTGAAAAAGTCTTCAGTTATTCCAGCCCAAGACCTAGTTTTCTTTATGGTGCAAACTACACACCAAACTCACTCAGGACTTCCTTTTGACAGGTAATGTGTAGAACCTAACCAGTTACTTCCTTTCCATTCTTCCCTGTACTGCAAGGAAGATCCTGATAGCACTGGGAATCATGGCAGCAGCCATCCCCATAGTTCCCTGAAAATAATTTGGTCTTAACATTGTCATCCCCTGGTCACACATATCCCTTTCCTGCCTTGCCTTAAGAAGGATATACTGTGGTGGATTTCACAGGTGAAGCTAAACCCAGGGCTTCCTTTCAAATAGCAGTCATCACAACAGGAGCTCCAGACAGACACTTCTGATCAGGCATGGGGGATCATGGATGGCAACCTAAAAGTTCAGGGGCACTGGCATAACATCTAAGATCAGAACACAAACCTGTCAAGGATATGAAGGTACTAATTTGAGCCCTGCAGGTTTTCTTCCATTATTGGAAACCAGGTCCACTGAGTGTTCACAGACCATAGAACGATAATGTAGTACATAATCAGGGGGGCACCAGATTTTACCATCTGCTCTGACTAGCTCTTTTGGGATGGAATCAGGCCACAAAAGTGAACTTCTCCCTCCAAGCGTTTTATATTCCCTCACAGGATAATGTCCTGGCATACTTTCTAAGCATATCAAGAGAAGATCTCCACAAATGGTTGCTAAGCAGAGAGATCTTCCTAGACATAATCCACAAATGGGGAGGGGGTGCTCAGTTCTTTTTGCTTCCATCAACAACAAACAGCTTCTGCTCATGTGCACCAGGAGTTACTGTCCTCAAGTTTGGAAAATGCACACGGAGTCTTTTCCTTGGAGAGGGAGGTTCTTGTAAGCCTTCCTTCTACTTTCTCCTCTTCTTCCCAAGGTCCTAACTGAAATCCAGAGAGATTCCCAAATATCTTACTGGCGACTCCCTGTTGGCCACAGCAACACTGGTTTCCCCTTCTCTTCCACCTAGCCAGTAGTCCTCAAAAGAAACTTCCATCCACATTGGACTTGCTGACACAGTAGATGAGCTCAGTACTTCATCCCATCTTGTCATCCCTCAGCTGTATATTATGGATGATAGGTTTCTGATTCCTTTTAGACACCAGTTTTCAGAGGTCTGCAGAAGGCAAGAAAACTTGCTACTAGAAAATATTGCATAGCAAAGTGAAAAATGTTTACTAAATGGTATCGGCCTAAACGCTCCAGTGGTCCTGTCCTGTCTGTGTGAGCTCTTGAAGTCTGGCCTAGTATACTTGTCTTTTAAAGCACATATTTCAGCCATATCCACCTGCCTACCTCTATATCTGCCATTGCTGGCCAGGCTAGAAGTAAAACTGTTTTACGGCGTAAGTTGCGAGATATGAAAGCTGTTCCACCTGCCTGAGACCTCCGTTTTGTGCTGAAAAAACTCAAGTTTTGTACTTGGTAAACAGTGTTTCTGGTAGCTCTCACCTCTGCCCAATGAGTCTCCGAGCTACAGACCCTTATGACAACCCCTCCCTTCCTTTTTTTCATAAAGACAGTGTGCCTGTAAGGGCCAGTCCCTCCTTCATGCCTAATATAGTAAATGAACTGTCCCTCAGTCGGGCCATAAATCTGCTCATTTTCTTCCCTAATCCACAAAATAAGATAGAATTCTACTGTCCTTGGATGTGCACAGACAGCTCAGATTCTACTTGGATAAGACCAAAAGTATTCGCAAATCTAACCAGTTGTTTTTGTCTTTTCAAGATCTCAAGTTAGGAAACACAGTTTCAAAGCAAGCTATTGCTAACTGGATTTCTTAATAAATTTCCTTTTGTTACACTGTACATGGCAAATCCTGACCTTCTCCAGCAAAGACCCACTCTACTAGAGCAGTTGCCTCATCTGGAGATTTTTACAGTGGGATTTACTTGGAAAGTTTTAGAAGCAGCCACTTTGTTTTCTGTGCATACTCTCACCAAACATTATAGATTGAGCGCCTTTTCCAGATCCCGAGCTGCCTTTGCCAGGTCAGTCCTCTCTGGATTACTAGACAGTTCTCCTATGTCCCTTCTATCCACCCGTCATATACCTCAAGTTTTGGGAATTACCCAACAGTTTGGAGTACTGCAGCTGACACAGTACAGTTGTGTAAAAATTTACCATAACAGCAGATAACGTGATTAAGGTTGCAGTATTATTTCTTACCCTTGTTTCCCTTCTCAGTTTCCTCCTTACTTTTTCTTATGGACTGAGGAAGACCACTGTCTTTTTGCCTCTCTCTTCTTAGCTGACCAGTTTTTGTTTCTCGGGCCTCTACAGGCTTACTGGAGATAGTCTGAGGACTTGCAGTCATACTTTTTTTTTTTTACCCTTATGCCCGCAGGCATGGATCATATGTTGGACATATGGCTGTATGGAAGGTTTTGGCTTTGGTACCCCAGACAAACATCCAGGTTGTTTGGTGAGATAACTAAATGGAATACTGCAGCAGTGATTAGTAGGACATCTGCTGTTCAGTTAAGTTCTTTCACAACTGTACTTTCTCCTTTTTAAGGCAGCTGGCCAAGGGCAATCACCACAAATTATCTCACATGGTGGACTTTCTTAAACAGGACAAGGGGATTGCTCATATAATCAAATCTTCAGACCCCGAACCTAACAGTTTGGATAAGAGTTTGATTCCCTTTACCTACTTTTACTCAGGATCTGCTACAATGTTTAAAGAGGCAAGGAAACCAGCTGTTAGGAAATCTTAAATATCTAAATGGAAAACATTTTTATTTACTGTCAAAACAAAGGTTCTGCATTATCAGTGTGAACTGTTTAACTCTGGATTAAAATGCACTTCTGTAAAGGTGCATCTCTCAGTTACCTTTGCCCCTTAATCCTCCTTTACTCTCTTTCAAAGGTCAAACAGTTTAGTATTGCGTATTATACCACCAGAGAAAAGGATGGATCCTCCTTGGGATTTAAATTATACTTTAGAAAAAATAGCTCAAACTTCCTCTCAGCCAGCAACAATCGCTTCCCTTCCATTCATGACCTGGAAGACTGTTTTATTGGTAGCTTTGACTTCTGCTAGAAGGGTTTCTGAGCTACAGGCCTTGATGTATACTCAACCCTTCCCAGTATTTCAGAAAGATAGGGTGAATTTGA
Source organism: Protopterus annectens (assembly GCF_019279795.1). Taxonomy (NCBI): domain Eukaryota; kingdom Metazoa; phylum Chordata; order Ceratodontiformes; family Protopteridae; genus Protopterus; species Protopterus annectens. Next base: position 1,585,913,284 of record NC_056732.1, on the reverse strand, counting down.
GAACCATCCCTTTCCATTATTAACAAAAATAACTGTTTTTCTGGAAAACCCACTTGAAAGGAATCTTGGACGCTGTTTTAGATTGAAGCGCTTTTCATTCTTTAATACAAACAGAAAGAACTTCCAGAGAATCTAAAACATGAAGTACAATAAGCTGTTTTAAAATGGTGCCAAAAATCACATGACTGATGAACCAATAAAATTCCAATTAAAAGGTGTTCTCTTAAAGAAACAGTGCTGAAACTGGCAACAAAGCAACTATACGTACAATTCAAATAACACTTAGTTCCTGTGCTGAATAATTGAAATAGAAAAATCATATAAGTATTCAGTTAAAACAGTTAAAGCTTCTGAGCTAAAAGAAAACACTTGATGTTCCTTTATGCCTAAGATAGTTTGTAAAAGTACCCTTAATCAAACTGTTCAGCTACATGCATTCTATCCTAATCCACAATATAAGGGAGAGGGAATTTTTTATTCCTTAGACATTCACAGACTAATCAGATTTTTTTTTCTGGCTAGAACCAAAAAGTTAAGAAAAATAATTTTTCTTTATCTCTCATGATGTGAAGAAAAAAGCACATCTAGTTTCTAAAGAAACTGTTTTGAGGTGGCGTTCTCTTTCTTTTCCCAGACTATGTAAAGGTTCTCCCTACTAGTATATTGGCTACCTCAGGAGCATTTTTGAAAGGTGTGAACACTGTCTTACAAGTAGCTACTTTGTACTCTGTTCACAAATTTACTGTGTGTTATAAATTGGATGTTTTCTCCAGAGCTAAAACTGTTTTTTTTTTCCAAATGTGTTCTGTAGGACTTCCTGGATTCAGATTAATCTCCTATCTCCCATAGTAGTTTAAGCTTTGGGAGTCTTCCTGTTTGTGAAGAATACTGCAGCAGTTTGTTTTATGAAGAAAATAGTACAATTTTGTAGGTAACTTAACAGTAGTAGATGTTCAAATAAATCACTGTCCCAATGTATGTGCTGTCCTGCCACCCACCATGCACCTCTGTTTCTCTGGCCGGGATTGGATATCATTTCCCATTTATCTGTCTTTTCCCACACCTTTTTTCTTTCTCTACGACTTTACTTAGAGCTAGAGGCATCAGCCTTCCAATTTAAGAGCCAGAGTATTGTGAGCTTTGGTGCATCCCTGTTTTACTGGCACATCCGTTCATACTTAGAGCAGACATATGATTTGCTAGGAGAGTGTCTGTGCAGAATACAGCAACAGTGATTTTATTTAAACATCTGTTATGGTAAGTTACCTACATAACGGTACTTGTTTAAAAATCTTGAAGAAAATGGAAAGGTGGCACACCCAGTCAGATATTTGTATCAGTCTTCCCTGCCTAAGTATAGTAAGAATTAACCAAGCAAATAGTCATTTCTACAAAATGTCAGGGAAGAGCAACAGTCTGAAGGGAATAGGCTACTTCGTAAGAAAAATAAGAAGATAAAGGGAGGCAAGGAGGTCTGCAGAGCTTTAAACCCTCCAAAGTGCAGCTGTGACTTCTCCCGACCACTTCTCCACCCCAGCCCCAAGACCCTTTACCATACCTAGGAGGAAGATTAGTTGCTTCCATGAAGTAGTGAAGGGCAGTCACAACAATCATATTAGTACTAAGAATCATTGCAAGAAGAGTATCGTCTGGAGTTCAAGTCCAAACCTGTGAGCAAAGGGATACCAAAGGTCCCAGCAGACCAGGAACGCCTCACTGTACCCATGTAATATCTAATGTTAGACAAGGAGCCATAAACGTGATCCCCAGGGGACAGGAAGAAAAAGAGCCTTTACTCAAAGCAGCTCTTGGTTCCAAAGTCCAAATTCCCTGTGGGCAATGAGAAGAATGTGTTGTCATACCTACAACTTCAATAACCAAATTCACAGGGGGAAAACAAACAGCCATATTTCTCTGCAGCTGAATGTTACTTCAGCCATGTGTCCCCAGCCAAAATGTATCGCAGGGAAATGTCTCGCTGCCTAGGCGCCTGAACCCCCTATTCTGGACTTAACAAAGATGAACAAGTTTCTGTTAGTCACCTACATTAAAAATGCTAACTTGCCAGGCTTTCCTCCCATTGCTAAGTCCCAAAACATCCATATTAACTATGGATCCTATTCATTCAGTCCAGCCATTTTGACATATGGACCATCAATTCTTGTGTCAGATCCATCCCAGCAAAACTAGTGCTCTAGCCTGGCGCACCTTTAAGAATTCTTTTTCCTGTCATGCTCTAGTGTGTAAGATTACCCCAGATGTCATTTGCTGCAAATAGAAATAGACATGGCTTGTTAATCTGCTACAGCTAAGTGCTCTTCCTCGTTATATTCTACGGTTATTTCAAGTATTTTTCTACCTAAACTTATTTTAAATAGTTAAACTATTGCTAACTAATTTGTAAGCCTTTTAGCCCCTTTTTCACCTTAAGTCTTTCATTCCTCTGTCGGCATTGAGCATCTTCCACCATCATCACTATTTTCTTAAAAGAAAAAAATCAAATATATTTTTAAATTTCTGCGGATGCACTCTAATACCTTCTTGGTAGTTTAGTATTTAATGGTCACTAAATTACTGTTGATGCTGTGTGTTAGATTATTTTCTCAGTGTGTTGTTTCATTCTAATTTACCATGGATAAAGATAAGAAAAGGAAGAGAAGTTTAATTTCACCCCAAGAGACCCTTGATTTATGTGTGGTGTGCTTGGAGGTGAACCACTTGTCTGAGAACTGCTTGACTGTAAGGCGTTTAGGCCCAGAGGCCTTTTTAACCATAAAAACAAACCAGTAATTAAGGACTTACTGTTCACAGATCCAGAGGATGAGAAAACAAAAAAGTACTTTGACAAACATTAATCAAAGAAATCTAGAAAAGGATAACCCAAGGAAGCAGAACCAGAGCTATCTTTGACTCAGAAGGTTCCCAGATCAGAAATTTCTTCATTGTTGACTTTTGACATACTCTTTTCTTATGGCGCCACAGTTGTTGGAGAGCTGGTATGTAGTGACCTTTCCTCATCCAGGGACTTGGTGACAGTCTCAAAGAAGTCAGCCAGGTTCAACAGGCAACATCTGCCCTTGACAAATCTGAACTGGGTGAGGTAAAGTGCTTGTAGATTGTCTATGTTCTTGTTTATGAGATCTGTAATAATATGCTCCATGGCTTTACAGATCAAACTTGTCAAGCTAATAGGGCGATAGTTTCCAGGGTCAGTAGTGGCACCACCTTTGTGCAAGGGGATGACAGTGGCAGTTCTCTGCTCTCAGAAATGAACTTGTACTTAGGCTATGGTTGAATAGACTACTCAAAGGAGAAGCTAAATGCCCTTTTATTCTCATGTTGCAATATTCATAACAGTAGGGAGTTGCTGCTTGCAGCGCCACCGTCCAGCCAGTATACCAAAGTCTTTGTTTCAGGAGGGTACATGTGACGTCTCTCACCAGGGCCGTAAACAGATGCTAGGTATAAAAGTGATGTCCGCACGTACCTTCATCTGAAATTTTCTGCCGCAGATCACCGGACGTCCATTTGCCAGTTCCACATCTGCATCGTGTTTCTTCAGACAACCAAATTCCAGATCGCTAAAGATCAGACAACCGCTTTTGCCCATTACAGATAAGTACCCTGTTGGGTTTTTTTTTGCTTAATTTGCTTACTGTTTAGAATTACATGTCAACTAGGAAAAGGAAGTTTGCTTGTGGGAGACAAATTCCTCACAAGGACACACACGATAAGTGGGTTTTTTTGGCTAGGTGAGGCCCACGACCACACATCCTGTCCAATTAGTAAGTCGCTTGTCCCCAGGACTCTCCGTAGCCGATTAGTGGCTTTGAAATTATATCTAGAGAACCATAGGCTCCATCGCTTGGCATTGGGCATGGAAGGAGGAGTAGGCTCATTCGACGAGCCGCCTAGGAAGAAGGTAAAAAAAGTTAGGCCGGAATCCCAGCCTGCGCCTCAGACGTCCAAGCAGGCTCTAGAGTTGATTGAAGACCCAGAGTCCGTTCAGATGACTGTTACCAAAGCAGGCCCGGGAACCTTAATGGAAGCCGGGGTGCGGGAAACCAAAGGTACGTCTGCTGAGGTAATTCAGGCATCAGAGTCTGATGGCACAGGAGAACCATGGCTTGCGCTTTCGGAAGTCCCTGCTCCTCCCATTCATGCTAGGCAGACGTCCGCTTCCCTTATGTATGCTCCTACGAATCCCTTGAAAAGGAAGCAAAAAACCAAGCACTCTTAGCCTCCACTGCTGCCTGGTTGGGAATCATTCTCTCAAAGTCTGTTTAAGGCCTTTCAGGCCTTAAAAACACAGCAACCTCCCCCTACTGTCATGCCTCAACCAACCCTCTATGTGTCTGAGGAAGACTACTACTCCTCTGAGGAGTCGTCCTCCTATGAAACCCAAATTGAATTCCCCAAGGAATTCATTACACCAGAGGAGGAGGACTCTATTTCTCCTGAATCCCTAGGAGAAGAATTCACCTTTGGGGATATCTCCCTCATGAGGGAACATTTTAAGTGGCAGGCCTCTGAGGTTTCTGACTCCAAGAAAAGGTACTTTGATCTTTTGCAAATGGAGCAACCATCTCCCTCAGCTGTGCCTCCCTTACTTGGTTGCCTTTCAGGATGCTTTCCTTGCTGCTTCACAGTCTCCTGACTCACAACCCCCAGCAGCTAAACAACCTGACTGATTTTATAGGGTTCCCTAAGTCACCCACTTTCTTTTCAGGAACCCTCCAGCAGACCCAGCTGTTATAGCAGTTTCTGCAGACAAAACCTCTAGACAACTACCTTCTACTGCTGTTCACCCAGCTGATAAAGACAGTAAATTTATGGACAGGACAGGAAAAAAAAGTATTTACCTCATCCACTCAGTTCATTAGGGCCTTGAACTACCAAACACACATGGCAAGGTATGTTCTAGATACCATTTCTAAAGCCTCTACCCTTCTGTCTGAGGTTCAGGATTCCCCTATCAGAGCCCAACTAAATTCACTCCTCTCCACAGCATCCCAAGTGACTAAGCACGCCATTAAGTGCAGTTATGATGCTGTGGAAGCTTCATCTAAAGCTGCAGCTTCAGGATATGTAATTTGACAATGCTCCTGGGTAAGGCTTCAACCCCTCCCCATGGATGTTCAAACTAAACGACTGTCCCTTTTCGGGCAGGATTCTGCTGAGCTTCTCAAATACCTCCAAGAAAAGGGTAAAGAATTACAGAACCTCAAACACCTTCTGGTGTCCCCTATCCTTAGATATCATAGGAATTACCCTCAGAAGCCCTCCTTTGTTAGAACACAATCTTTTCATTCAGTGCCACAATCAAAGGGACATAGACAGCCGAGGAAAACTTCTACTCCCAGATTTCTTACCAGCTCCTCCACCACACCCTTTCGGAGCCAGCCTTACCAATCCAGGCCTCCTCCATTGTGACTCACCCCCCTTGCATCCAGCAGCACGCTTATTCCTTCGCCTCACCCTCTCCCTTCCCTCCTGGTGGAGACTAACAGTAGAACAATGGGTCCTCTCTATCATCCAGAGAGGATGTTACATGACATGGTGGATGCTCCCACCTTTCCAAGGTATCCCCCTACCACCAAGACATCAAAATCCACCTGTTCCTACCCATCATTCATCAACTTCTAACTCAAGGCACCATAAAACTGGTGCCCACCCCTCAAAGAAACACAGGCTTTTATTCCAGAATATTTCTAGTACCAAGGAAGAATGTCCTTGGAGACCAATCCTGAATCTGCTTTCTAAAGCTCTTCCTCCATGTTCCCAGTTTCTAAATGATCACCTTACCACTTCTCTTACCTTTGATCCCCTTCCAGGCATTCATGGTAGCACTAGATCTCAAGGATGCCTATCTCCACATCCCCATTCATCAAGATTACAGGAAATTCCTTAGAGTTTCAATAGGCTCCTGTCATTTTCAATTCTCTGCATTGCCTTTTGGTCTTTCCACTGCCCCTCAAGTGTTTACAAAGTGTGTAGCCCCCTTCATTGCTCATTGCAGGACCCAGGGTATACAAATATACCCATACTTGGACGACCAGCTCATCCTTCATCAAGACCACCATCTCCTACTTCTTCATTTACGAAAAGGTGTCGAACACCCTCACTCTTTTGGAGTTCACACTAAATCTAGAAAAATCTCACCTGATCCCCTCATAGGACTTGATTTTCCTGGGGTGCAGACTCCACACAGACTCCATGAAAGCCTTCATCCCAGACCAAAGGATTCAGGACCTCTACCTGTACTTCAATCAGATCCTTACCCAAAAACGCCCTGACAGCTCGGGAATTCCTGGGAGTGTTAGGCCACATGGCATCCCTCATACCCATGTTGCCTTTGGCAAGACTCCACATGCGCAAAATTCAGTGGGTGCTAAAAAAAAAGTATGGACCCAACACTCCCAACCATTGGATTCGCCACTTCCACTACTCCTGTGCCTAAAAAAGGAAATCCAGTGGTGGATCTCAGCAATACAGACCAACCCAGAAACCAATCTCCAAATTCCAGCTTTACAACAACAGATCTCAACAGATACTTCAGATCTGGGGTGGGGTGCATTGTTAAAACAAACCAACAGCACCTCCCAGTACAAGGAAAATGGTCTACTCTAAGGAAAAAGGACCACAGCATCAAGGAAATGAGGGTACTGCTGTTACCCCTTCTAACATTCAAGCCCTCTATCCTACCAGGAACCCTAAATGTAATCACAGACAATATGACTGTCCTGTGGTACATCATCAAGCAATGGGGGACCAGGTCCTGCCCATTATGCAGCCTGGCCATCCAGATATGGAACCTAGCCGCTTCTCTCAGGGTCCATTTATTAGCCATGTATATCCCCTTAGCAGAGAATGTTATGGCAGACACTCAGCAGAACCTCCGCCCCCTCTCACGAATGGATGCTTCATTGAGAGGTTTTCCTGGACCTGATACACAGGTGGGGTATTCCACAAGCAGACCAATTTGCCTCCTCACTCAACAAGCAGATGCCCAACTTCTGCACAAAGAATCCACACCCACAAGCTTGGAAAGTGGACGCTTTCTCCTTCTCATGGGGGGTATACCTTTACACCTCCTCCCCCTTCACGCTAATTCAAAAAGTCATCCTGAAAATTCAGAAGGACAAACCCAAAATCCTACCGGTGACCCCCTTTTGGCCAAGACAGCATTGGTTTCCCCTTCTACACTCTCAAGCCAAGGGCAGTCACCACAGGTTACCCCACCCGTGTAGACCTACTCCACAGAACAAGGGATCCCTGCTACATCCACAGGTGAACAACCTAAAATTGACCTTATGGGTGATAGGATTCTAATCCCTTACAGACACACACATTTAGAGGACGTACTCAATGTTCGGAAGGAGGCCAGAAAACTTAGCACTAGGAGAAGCTATATATCTTAAGTGGCACAGATTCTCCAATTGGTGTCATAGTAACAACCAGGTCCCTCTCACTCCTCCCATACCAAGGGTCCTATCCTACTTGTGTGAGCTACTCCAATCAGGACTAACATATTCTTCAGTTAAAGTCCAATTGTCTGCCATTTCTGCCTGTCTGCCCATTTCACCCTCTCTGGCATCCACTTTTTCTGAAGGGAGTCCTCCACATCAACCCCCCCCCTCCCCCCGGAGACCCATTCCTTCTCTGTGGGACTTAAATTTTGTATTAGAAAAGCTAACCCCCCCCCCCTTTGAACCAGCACACTCTGTTTCCCTGAAATTATGCACACTGAAAACAGTCCTGCTAGTAGCCCTCACCTCTACCAGGAGGGTCTCAGAGATCCAATCCCTTATGGCCACCTCTCCCTACCTTGTTTTCCACAAGGACAGAGTGGTCCTCAGGACCAGCCCTTCCTTCATGCCCAAGGTAGTTAATGAACTTTCATTGAATCAATCCATTAACCTACCAGTTGTTTACCCTCATCCACAAAATGCCTCAGAAAGGACCCTACATTCCCTGGATGTACATAGACAACTTCGATATTACTTGGATAAAACCAAAGCTTTCAGGAAATCAGATCCGTTATTTATTTCCGTAAACCACTATTCATTGCAAAACCATGAAATAAAAACACAGTGGCAAGGAAGCACTAAGAGCTGAACAAAATATTTAATGGATTAAGCGCTTTCGTCAGTCCTTTCACAATGACTTCTACAGAATAACACATTAAAGTGTAAAGCCTTGCCTACAAGTAATTATACATCTAATTAACCAATGAATCTATGGACCCCTAACTACTAACATTTAAAGTGACAAGTGCATTTTCCTGTCTAAGCAATGAAGTGCAGTACTAAAATGCATACAAAATTGCATCTATAAAATGTATTACCATGCTAAACACATCCTAACAAATAATTTTGTTTTTCAAACAAGACCATATATAAAATACACTTAAAAATACCTATGATGTTCATCGTGTTTCACTGTTGCAGTCATTACTCTTGGGTTATCCTGCTGGCAGGCTACCCACAGTCGGCCTGAATTCCAAAGTCCTGGTCCGGCGTCGGTTGCTGTCACCTCTTCCCTGACGTCAGTGTGCCAGGGGTATAAAAGATGCAGCTGACGCCATTTTCTTCAGTCTTTCTTACCGTATAGTGCCCGAAGCAAAAGCAGTTCACAAGTGCCGGTCGGCCGACTCCTAAGATTTTCAAATCCGAATTTCAGAACCGAAGTCTTCATTAAAGCTAAGTACCCCATTGGGGAAACTTTTTTCTTGCTCCAAACCGATGTCAGAAAAAGTTAACAATTGTATTTCTTGTGGGAAGCAAATACCTCATAAGGATTTTCACTCTTACTGTATTCCTTGCTTAAGCCCTGACCACGACGTTGCAAGCTGTCGGTTTTGTGCTAGATTTAACCAACGCGCTATTAAGCGTCGGTTCGATTTTGCATTTCATTACTTTGGCCGAAGGTTTAATTATATAATGCCGTCGGAACAGCCGACGACCAGAGTTGACAAAAAACGCAAGGACAAGGAAAAGAATAGGCATCCGAGGTCCAAAACCGACGACGAGGCCTCCGTTAGGCCAGTTACCGGTTCACCGGTTGTCAGTGAGGCGCTTTCACAGCCCCTGGCACCCGCTACCTCAAAGCCACAGGCCGCTTCCGACTCCCACGTGGAGCCGACTGGGCCTCTGGATACTCAAGGTATTGGACACTCGGGAAATTCCCTCAGATGTGTACGGAGCCGCTGAGCAGGCCTTCTGAGGGTGTCTTCAGACCTACACAGTTATATGTTAAACCATCTTCAGCTGCAAAGACAAAGACTAAAGCAGCTCTAAAGACAAAGAAACAAGTACATCATTCTCCTACTCAGACTTCCATACCTGAAAAACAGATGCGTAAAATGGCTGAAGACCTAATTACTTTGATCAGGGATTCCCATCCCCCTCCTGATAAGAGGCATAGGCAAGAGACAAAATATGATTCGTCTGAACAGGGTTATTCTATTCCTCCCTATGAGGATTCTGATGCTGAAGAATTCATTCCTTCAGCCTCTCCTCCTGAGGATTATTCTTTTGGGGAAACCCTGCATACCATGAGGGAGCATTTCCAGTGGGAAAGCCAAGATTACTCAGAATCTAAGAAAAGGCTCAGAGACTTTCTGCTTTCACCTCAGCACAGACCCCTTGCTATTCCTCCTGTTCTAGACATTGTAGATGATGTATTTTCAGAGTCCGGCCTGTCTCCTGACTCTTTACCCCCTGCACCTGCTAAGCCAGACAGATACTACAGGGTCCCAGATTCTCATAAATTTCTATATAAAAACCCTGCTGCTGACCCAGAAACTATATCTCAGGGTCCCAAAGGGGTCAAAGCTTCCACTGCAAAAATCCTGTCCCCTCTGATAGGGATTCTAGGGCTCTGGACAGATGGGGGAAAAAAGTTTACACTTCTGCTACCTTGGCTGTAAGGGCTTTAAATTGTCAGTTTCATATGCTTAAATATCAGCAATACTTAATGCCACTGCTTAAACAGAAAATGTTGACAAACTCTGAATGTTGAGAGAACAAGGAAATGCAGGATTTACTGCATGCAGCTGAACAAGTGGGAAAGCATACTTTGCAATGTGGTTATGATTCACTGGAGGCCTCTTGCAGGGCCGCTGTTACAGGTTCTGTTATTAGAAGGCATGCTTGGTTAAAGGAACAGAATCTGCATGATCATGTTAAAGCAAAATTATTAGATGCTCCATTACAGCATGATACTTTGTTTGGTGCTAAAGCAGAAGAGGTGTTAAAGAAAATGGAGGATAAAGTGAAATCCATGCAGACAGTTAAGGATTTTTTACAGGTACAGCCACCCAGATTTAGCAGGAACTGGCCTTCAAAAAATTGGTCCTTTCCAGTGTCAGACAGGCCACAAAGAGGCAGATACAGATGCCCCAGAGGCATATTTCAGCCCCGGGGCTCATACAGGCCTAAACAATGGGGTGCTCCTACCTCCAAAAGCAGAGAAGACAAATCACAACCTTACAGGAAACAGTCCCAATGACTTTCCTCTGCCAGATCCAAGCACTTTTCTTTTGGCAGCCCCCTTAGGGGGAAACTAGCACGTTTTTCATCAAATTGGCAAATGATTACCCAAGACAAATGGGTCTTAAACATAGTGTCCCAGGGCTACAGGTCCCATTTTCACACCCTACCAAGGGCAAAAGGTATGCCAGACCTGCCACACAATCAATGGGCAGAGGCAGAAAAACAAATTACAGCCCTCATGAACATGAGGGCCATTCAACAAGTTCCACAACAAGAGCAGGGGCAAGGATTTTACTCGAGAATTTTCTTGGTGCCCAGAAAGGACAAAACCTGGAGACCAATACTGGACCTGTCTATACTAAACACATTTCTGCAAGTTCCAAAATTCAAGATGTTGACTCTACAGCAGCTACTGTCCATGCTGTGCAAGAAGGCTTGGCTCTTAACTTTGGACCTAAAAGAGGTATACCTGCATGTCCCAGTCCGACAATCTTGCAGAAGATACCCGAGATTCATAGCTGGCTCAATGCACTACCAATTCTCTGCACTGCCCTTTGGCTTATCTACTGCGCCCAGGGTCTTCACAAAATGCCTGGCACCAGTAATTGCATTTTGCAGACAGAGGAATTCACATATATCCCTACTTGGACGACTGCCTTATTCAAGCAGAGAACAAAGACATTCTTCTAAAGCATCTGCCGTTTGTAAAAAGATAACTAATTTGCCTAGGGTACACTGTAAACGAAAAGAAATCAAAACTAGTACCCTCTCAAGAGATAATATTCCTGGGTGCAAGCTTAAATACAACTGCCCAGATGGCTTATCTCACGCCAGACAAGCAAAGGCAACTGTCTTCTTACTTCAAAAAGTTGGCAACAAAGACCCAATTATCTGCAAGGAAAATCCTGCAGGCCTTTGGCTTCAAGGCATTCTGCATTCTACTAATTCCATATGCCAGACTGTATATGAGGAAACTACAATGGTATCTAAAAAGTGTTTGGACTCAGCATTGCCACAGCCTTGAGACAGTAATTACCCTCATTCCCTGCCTGCAACAGGAGTTTCGATGGTGGGCACAGGCCTGTCACCACAACAAGGGTCTGACATTCACTTTACCCACAGCCAGACAGACACTGTCAACGGATGCATCAGATTATGCCTGGGGGGCCCATATGGCAGGAAAATGTATTCAGGGCACATGGCCTGCAAGCCAGATGCATCTTCATATCAATCAAAGAGGGATGCTAGCTGTTCTGAATGCCCTGACAGCCTTCAAGGATCTACTTCATCCAGGACAGCTACTGATAAAGACGGACAATACTACGGTCATGTGGTACATAAACAAGCAGGGAGGCACACATTCGTACCCCCTCTGCAGACAAGCAGTGACCTTGTGGGACGCAGCATTGACTTATCAAGTTCACCTGCAAGCACAATTCCTGCCAGGAAAAACAAATACTCTGGTAGATGAACTAAGCAGAAACCTCATGGATCCCCACGAGTGGAAACTGGATCCACAAGTCCTCAACATGATAACAAGGAAATGGGGATGCCCAGACATAGATCTATTTGCCTCCCCTCACAACTGCCAATTACAGAGATTTTGCACAAGGATTTATCACAAACAAGCATGGAGAGTGGACGCCCTATCCTTCAGCTGGAAAAAACCTAACAGTATATGCCTTTCCTCCACTGCCTCTCCTTCCCAAGGTACTCCTAAAGGTCAGACAAGAGAAGCCAAAAATGATCCTGATTGCACCAGACTGGCCACGCCAGCACTGGTACCCACTCCCAAAGAGCTTGTCTCAAGGTCCAGCATGGATATTGCCTCAAACCTCTCACTTACTGACCCAACAAAACAATCAGATCCTGCACAGCCAACTCAGGACCTTAAATCTGGCAGCATGGCGGGTAATGTAGCCATTCAGAACACTCCTTTTTCCAAAGCTGTTATGGATGTTAAATGGAGGCCAGGAAGCCCAGTACCAGAAAATCTTATGCAGAAAAATGGAAGAGATTCTGTGCTTGGAACCAGGAACAAGGCATTGACACGTATGTACCAAATATTCCTCAGATTTTACAATACCTAACTGAGATGCTGGACAAAGGCCTTTCTTTTTCATCAATTAAGATTCATGCCTCTGCCATTTCAGCCCATTACAATACAGAACCATCTATCTTTTCGCATCCTTTACTAAGGCAGTACCTCAGAGGGGTCAATAACATCAGGCCTCCAAGGAGAGCACCAATTCCAGCATGTGACCTCAATTATGTCTTGGAAAAACTCACACTGCCTCCTTTCGAGCCAGCATCAACAGCTGATATAAAATTCTTATCCTGGAAAACAGTTCTGCTCCTAGCAATAACCTCTGCAAGACGAGTCTCGGCGTTACAAGCACTCATGACTGTGGAACCTTTTATCATTTTCCATCCAGACAGGGATCCTCTGAGGACAAACCCAACCTTTATGCCTAAGGTGGTGTCCAGTGTGGCCCTCAACCAAACCATTCACTTGCCTACCTTTTATCCAAACCCACAGAACAAGGGTGAGACAATTCTGCATTCTTTGGACATACACAGGCAGCTACACTTCTACTTGGACAGAACTAAAGCTTTCAGAAAGTCTGAGCAACTTTGTGTCATATGCTGCAGGATCACAAGGAAAGGCTACATTAAAGCAGACTATTTGTAAATGGATAGGTCATTGCATCCGTTTCTGCTATTCTCAGCATGACAAATCAGTGCCTAAGGGCATTCGGTCTCATTCTACCAGAGCAGCAGCCATTTCAGCTGCCTTCCTTAGAGGAGTACCAACCAAAGACATCTTAGAGGCTGCTACTTGGAGTTCAGTGCACACTTTTACAAAGCACTACCACTTACCTCTTTACTCTAAATCCAGAGCAGACTTTGCCACTGCAGTCCTGCAGGGCCTCATAGCTTCTCCTAATCCTATTTAGCTCAGCCACCCATCCTCAGCTTTGGGATTCAACCCAAGAGTAATGACTGCAACAGTGAAACACGATGAACATAGTACAGTTGTGTACCTACCATAAATGTAGATGTTCGAGTGTATTCACTGTTGCAGTCCAGGTTACCCATCCACCATCCCCCTTTCTTTGCTGGGGCTTATCTGTACTTCTCTATCCTATACAACCTATGTGGTGTATTTGCTTGTAGATGAAGGTATTGTTTATTTTAGTGCATGCTTTTATAAGCTATGTTTTTTAGCCTACCCTTTTGGGGGCACCTGACATATGGGGCAAGAAAAACTGAAGAAAATGGCGTCGGCTGCATCTTTTATATACCTCTGGCGCACTGACGTCAGGGAAGAGGCGACAGCAACCGACGCCAGACCAGGACTTTGGAATTCAGGCCGACTGCGGGTAGCCTGCCAGCAGGATAACCCAAGAGTGTAACGACTGCAACAGTGAATACACTCGGAACATCTACATTTATGGTAGGTACACAACTGTACTTTACATATGATATATATAAAATAGCAATGGATGTATAAGTGCTGTTTGAAACTTTGTTATAGGTGGAATTCAGATTTCAGTTTCAAATAACTGGCCAGGGATACAACCTCATTTAGCCCAGGGGGATTTGTGGCATTCACCCTCATTTGTCACATTAATTTTTTATATTCTAGGAATATATCACTAGGTCCCCCTTTTTAATTTATTTTTACATGTTCCAACACAAAAAAATTAAAATTATGCATGGGGAATTCGCTAAGATGTTTCGCTAATGCATTATTATTATTCCCTTTACTTAATATCATATGCATGTTGGTATATCCATGTTCTGAATGTGTTTTTGGTTTTCCTAGTATAATACCTTTCACACACCTTGCACAGTGCGATGTATACCACGTTCTGTGTATCACAGTTACTTTTGGGCCCAGAGCAAACAGTCCCATATTGTGGTACAACTACACTGTCGCCTTCTAGTATGTATTTACACTGGGAACAGTGACCGCACTTTTTGGTGTAACCACTATTTTGGGATCCCGTCCCCTCCCTCTTCTGTTCCAACATATTCTTAATACTAGTATTCTTCTTGTACACTGCAGTTGGCTTTTTTCCTGTCTTATCTCCCACCTGTTCATCATTTTTTAACAGAAACCAGTTTTTATACAGCGTGTCTTTAATTAGTGAAAAAAGGGGGGTAAACGTCAAAATCATTGCTCTGTTGAAGGTATTGTCTTCATTGTTCACATTATGTCCTGCACTGTTCCCATTAACTTTGTCTGGTGGGTCAGTCTCTGTACCCAACCCCAGCAATGGGAAAAAAATGTCCTGCCATTCTCTTGTGGGTTACCGCTTGCAATATTGGTAGCACAAATTCCCTTGGGTACCCTATCCTAACCAATATATCCAAAAAGACATCCCTTTCATGTAAGAGTTTATCCATCTCACTCACCATCCTTAACCCCTGTCCTTGGACCAGGGATCTTTTTTGATGTATGGGGTGGCTGTTTTTAAAGTGCAGTAATGTATTTGAATATGTCCTTTTCCTGTATATTGTGGAGGTAAGTTTCTTCAAATCTTCTTTTTTCTTAATCTGTATATCTAGGTAATTAATGTACTCTAGATTGGTTTCCGTAGTAAACCTTAAAAAAGTAGTGTTAGTGTTGAGGAAATTGAGAAATTCAGTAAGTTGGTCCTGACTACCCCCCCCCCCCACACACACACACACTCGTAATCAAGGTACCTGCCATAGAATTTGCACAACCTGTACCCGTCCGATGGGAAACCCTTAATCTATTCCCATTGTGTCAGTACTATATTTGCAAACACGGGGGCACAAGCTGCCCCCATGGCCACTCCTGAGGTTTGTCTGAATAATTGACCCTCTAATAAGATGTAATTATTTTCCAGAATTAATTCCATTAAGGTTCTGAATGTGAGTATTGTAGTGTGCGAAAACTGGGTGGTGTCGCACAAAAAATCATAAAATCATTCAACACCTTCATGATGAGGTACGATATTCATAGGTTCATACTAGGCTATCTGCCCTATGGCATTTATAAGCCTAGCCAGAATGTGTTTGGCTTTCGCCACCCATTTTAAATTTATTTTGCTATGCCCTTTTTCGAGGTTAGTATACTGTGCCTCTGTCTAACAGTGACACAGAAGTGATACCCGAGGTAAACCTACGATCTCCCATCCACTCATCAAGATTCCTCTTGAAGAGAGTCAATGAGGGACTTTGCCTAACCTGGACTGGGATTTTATTCCAGAGTGAAGGGAGCCTCTGGGTTATGAATCTGTCCCTCCAGCATGTCCTATTTATTTCAGTGCTGAGGTTCAAGTCTCGAGCGCGTAGCTCGATGGGATTTGGATTTTCTGAGGTGCAGCATGTCCATTAATTCCGGGTTGGACATGGCTTTATACGTCAGGCACAGACTGCCTCTGAACAGGCGGTATGCCACTGAGTAGAGCTGGAGTTTCTTTAACCGGGCAGCATATGGCATCTGTTTGAGCCCTTTGATCCTCTTGGTGAGGTACTTTTGGGGTCTTTCCAGCTGCTGCAGGTGTCTGGTAAGGTACATCCCAAAAGGGGCATTGTACTCAATTATGGGCCTGTTGAGGGATGAGTAAAGAGGCACGATGACCTCCCCTGATCTAGATGTGAATCCCTTCATGATTACATGGGCTATATAAAATGTTTTTCTAACCACTTTGGCCATGTGGTTGTCAAATGAGAGATTGCTATCAACTTGAGTCCCCAGGTCCCTAATTACTTCTTCTGTACTTAATGGATTACACCTATGTGGTAATTTGTGGGCACTTTGTTTTTGCCAAAGGGGATGACTATACACTTTTTGGCATTTAGCTTGAGGCCATGGCTCTGGCATCAGTTGTCTGTTTCTATGAGGCCCTTTTGGAGGATGCTTGTGTCGGCTGGAGAGTCGATTATGGCGCCCAGTTTGCAGTCATCTGCGAACTTGGTCAGCCACAGTCCTTCCGTGTTGGCCTGTACCTCCGAGAAATATATACCGAACAAGAGAGGTCCCAGGACTGAGCCTTGTGGGACACCACTTGTAACTGGTTTGGAGTCTGACATGGCTCCAGCATTTCTAACCATGTGGGTTCTGTCCTTGAGCCAGTTTGCAATCCATCTAGTGACATAGGGGTTTATATTTAAGCTGGTGAGCTTATCTATAATGCCTGAGTGGGGTATTGTATCAAAGGCTTTTGCGAGGTCCTGGTAGGCTGTGTGGACCACCTTCCCCTCGTCAATGGCCTTGGTGACGGTTTCAAAGAAATCAACTAGGTTTAAGAGGCAGGATCTGCCCTTAACAAAGCCGAACTGGGTAGGATCCAGTGTCTGTAGGTCCCCAATATCTTTATTTATGAGGTCCATGATGATCCTTTCCATAGCTTTGCAGACCAAGCTAGTCAGGCTTATGGGGCGATAGTTTCCAGGATCCGTTGAGGCACCACCTTTATGGAGAGGGACCATATTGAAAAGGTCCTTCACATCTATTTTCACCAGTATATTAGTATCACAATATAGATCCTGACTAATTTTTCTAAGACAGTCCCATGAGTGTTTTACAATATGAGAACATTTTTTCAGACTATCTTTTAACTGGTAGTCAAGGAACTTGGCTATAGTCAGGGTCTTCTAAGCTTTTGCATCTACAATAAGTCTTGGGGGGGGGGGGTGTACTTGTGGATCTTCGGGATCCCAAATATTGTTGGAATCCTAGGGTTGGTTTGTATCATGAACTCATATTCTTGTTTCTGAATTTGGTCATTCACCAATAACTCATACAAAGTTGCATCAGTGTTCCTGTAAGCTATATTCAGTTGGTTAACTGACATCTGTTCATAGCCATCTCCATATAGGCGGCTTTAACATGCTATCCACATATCTCTGCTGATCCATTACCACAAACACACCCCCTTTATCTGGCTTCATCACCTTGATAGATTTGTCATTTGTGATACTAAATAATACATTTTTCTCTGCCTGTGTTAAATTACCATTGTAACTGGGGACTTTGCTCTGTTTACAAATTGTTCTGATGTCATTGGTGCACATCATCTCAAACAATTGCAAAGTGGGGTGCATGGGGGTGTTATGTACGCTGGTCTTTTTAAATTTCATAGCTTGGTAGTTGTTGCTATTACCATTCATTGTTACACTTAGATTGAGTTTCCTCATATACACCATGAAATCTAATAGTGTCCTATCCACCCTTGCATTTTTTGTAGGTACAAAATTAAGTCCTTTTTGGAACAGGTTGGCCCATTCCTCCATTACCTGTATGCTACTTAGGTTAAATAATTTGAAGTCATAGTGTACTTTCCACCATATTACAAGTGGTTGTGTCTATGCCTGTGGCATCATACTGTGTATCTACCAGTTCCCAGGTTTTCTCCTCCCTCTTCGCTGTTCCAGATGCCCCTCTCCCATGATCATTCCAGGGACTCCTGGAATATGGTCGATGGCGGTTGTTGAAATTGTATTGCATGTTCCGAATTCTGTCTGATCTCCTTGGGGGGGGGTCCCTAAAGGGGCACTTTCATAATTGACATTGTCATCCTGAAGAACATCAGTGTTGTCCCTTCCTTCTCCCTCATGCAAAGAACCATCATCAATAATTTCTACTGCTTCAAGATTATTGGCTGAATTACCCTTAGGCAGGGGGGTAACCTGACCCTGTTCATATTGCCTTCTGTCTTAAGTTTTTTGGTTTTTTTTCTCCTTAATGTTAACAATATTCTTGTCTACATTAACAAAAAAAGCTTTATATTCACTCACTTTCATTGGAAAACAAAGGTATTATTTTATCTGCTCATCCAGCCTACTCACAACATCTTTTAAAACATTACATTTCTTGTCATTGTCTTTCAGTAAAAGCTATAAAAGCTCACATCCATGTCTGTTAAAGATATTTAATAAGTCAGTGTGCAGTTCCAGCCCATTAACCAAACCATTGGGGAACTTCCAACATCTAAGACCCTTTGGAATCTGTTCCCGCTTGAGGCATTCTCTTAAATAATGGTTTTCAACCTGTAGTTTCCTTTACTTTTGATCTGCAGTACCTTGCACCACAATTGGCGTAGATAAACCAAAATCCTAATGTCCATCTTTGTTAATCTAATCATAAATGTTAAATTCCTGCTGCGACTCGCTTATGTTATTGAACAAGCTACCCTGAGCCTGTCCGTTGCTCGCCGCTATGTTCCCAGCATTTCCTGAATGAGTAAACAGAGGACAACCACGTCGATAAAAGTACCATAAAACTTTATTTCCACAGATGAGTGCTTTCAGGCCATATGCCCTTCATCAGATAACACACAGTATAAAACCTCACATATTTAAAATAAATATCAGCCTATCACATTTCAATAAAAAGCCCTCCTTTTCTTTAGGATGGGTTTTAAAGGTATATACCCATTAATACCAGGAGACCTATCTGCTCCTAATCGCACTATCCACCTGGTTTCAGCACATTCAGTTTCATTTATCAGATTGCCTCCCCTGGTGTTTGGAATCACAACCTGTATCACCATAAATAGAAATTAATGTGTAGGGTTATCCTTCACATGTAATGCCAAAGCTTTACGCTCATTACCAAGTCTAATATCTGATAAATGTTTGTAAATTCTGGTCTTAAACATATTATTGGTTTTCCCCACATAGTAAGTTTCACATCCTTGACAATACAGCTATATATACCAAATTCTTAGTTTTACAATCAGCATATCCTTCAAAAACATATTGTTTATTTGTCCTGGGATGTACAAATATTTGAGATTGCAATATGAAGTGACAAGCCTTACATTGATAACATGGGAAGGTACCTTTACTATTAAACTTACTATTTCTCTTATTACTGGGTTCCTTACATAATATATCCTTTAAATTCTTATTCCTCCTAAAAATAAATTTCAGAGCATTCCCTATTTGTGTCTTAAGCTCTGGGTCAGTGTACAATATTTGCCAGTGTCGTTTAATGATATCACAAATGTTGCCCACGTCACTGCTATAAGTGAGGACCATTTTAATGCCCTCACTATCATTTCCTTGGTAAAAGTTTTATTTTTATTTTTCTTTACCCCTTCATGCATCCTTCTATTCATCCATGGTTTAACTGTATTCTTCCTCTTCATTTTACTATGATCTATTAGGGAGCTAGTCCTATCAGATTTATACCCTCTACCTATTAGATTCCATTGGAAGCATTCCACTTCCTCATTAAATTTGTTATCATCACTGCATATCCTGGAAATCCTACACACTTGACCTTTAACTATGTTGTCAAAAGTGCGACTTGGATGCATACTACTATAATGAAGTAAATTGTTACGCCAACATTCTTTCATAAACAGTGACATGGTAACTTTCCTCATCACATCCCTTTCTATTCTAACATCTAAAAAAATCTATATTACTGGTGGAATAATGAAAGATAAATCTAAAGAATGCAGAACTATCTTCTAAATACTGAACAAACATTTCTAACTGTTGTACATCTCCATCCCATATGAAAAAAACGTCATCTACGAAACGTACATAAAAACGCAAATATTGTGTCCATGCATGTGTAGAATTAAATATAACTTGATCTTCCCAATGCGCCAATACCAAGTTGGCGTACGAATTGGCACAATTGGCGCCGTTTTTATAGTAGGGAAATAAGAGATAGAAATTAGCCCAAAATGGCCAATAAACTACTAACTTCTGGGCTGGAACCACTCCAGGGACAGATAGGTTGCTCAAAGCTCCCATCTCTCACAGTTGAACAGAGAAACTTCCTTCTATCCAAGTAAAGTATGGGCAACTCAGAAACATAGTATCACAGCCCTGAATTCAGCACTAGACTGAAAACTGGACTATACTAGCTTAGAAAGGCGGGAAACAGGGAATGTTTTTGGGGTTTTTTTGAAAAGATAAGGCAAACACAGTAAAAAATACACTTAAAACAGCTTTAAACGACTACAAACTATCAGAAAAGGCTGTCGCACTTTAGTGTGTAGCCTACAACAGTTAAACAAATTATTTAAACAAAAAACTTTTTAAAAAGTGCAGGCAGTCAAATAAGTACAATATGTGAAAAAAACAAGCTTTTAAATCACCATAAACGCCGCAAAGTCTCCATTTAGGCGGAAAACAGTTAAATACAGCAAGAAAGTAGAGAAAACTGATACTTAATCATACCAAACTTTCTTTCCTAAGCTAGAAGGCTTGTATCAGTTTAAGGCTTTCTAGTGCTACCCAGTAGGTTAGTTACAGGAAAGCTGGAATACAAGCGCAGATGTAGTCTTTTAAACCAGAAAGTTTAACGCGACGGGCAAACTGTCCACATGGTCAATAAACTACAATTTCTGGGCCAAAACTCACTCTTCCCGTGAAGGATAGGCTACCTAGTACTTACCATTCCCACTGATAAGCTAGCTTACTAACAATCCTGGATTCAGCAACTCTGTAACTGGACTAGGCAAGTTATAGGAAAGGCGGGAAACAGGCACAAGTGTGGCTTTTAAACCAGAATGTTGAAAGAGATGGAAAAAAAACTGCCCAAACGGCCAATAGCTACAATTTCTGGGCCAAGAACCACTCCTGTTGTGGTAGATAGGCTACCTAATGCTTACCTCTCCCACTGATAAGCTAGAAGGCTTCCCTCCAACACATAAAGGCTTGGGAGGCTCAGAAGCTTACAAAGAGTCCTGGATACAGCAAATCTGTACCTGGACTAGACTAGTAACAGAAAAGGCAGGAAACAAGCGCAAACACAGGCTTTTAAATCAGAAGGTTGAAAGAGATGGAAAAGCTTCCCAAACGTCCAATAAACTATAATTTCTGGGCCAGAAACCACTCCTCCTGTGGTTAGATAGGTTACCTAGTGCTTTACCACTCCCACTGATTAGCTAGAAGGCTTCTCTCCAACACAGAAGGGCTTGGGAGACTCAGAAGCTTATCAGCAGTCCTAGATACAGCAAATCTGTACCTGGATTACACTAGTTGTAGGAAAGGCGCGGACCAAACACAAAACGGGCTTTTAACCAGAAAGTAGAGAGAGATGGAAAAACTGCCTAAACGGCCAATGAACTACAATTTCAGGGCCAAAACCCACTCTTCCCGTGGTAGATAGGCTTCCCTCCAACACAGAAAGGCTTGGGAGGCTCAGAAGCTTACCAACAGTCCTGGATACAGCAAGTCTGTATCTGGACTTGACTAGTTACAGGAAAGGCAGGAAACAAGCTTAGAATTTTTTTTTTTTTTGTTAAAGAAAAGCAGCTAAAACAGCAGTAAATACAATTCAAATTGTAGTGCAGGCCAGCACACCTGAGTGTGTAGCAACACTACTGCAAATACAGTTCAAATAAATGCAATTAAATTAACAAATGACTAAAAAACAAGTGCAGAAGGCAGTAAATTAGAAGGCTACTAACAAGCAGTAATAAGTGCAGAGTAAGAGCGACTGAACAGATAACAGCACGCAGAAGAGCAACTAAGACAGTTATAGTAAGAGCAGATGAATGAAATATATATATATATATATATATATATATATATATATATATATGTTTTTTTTTTTTTTGTTTTTTGTTTTTTTGAGGGAAGGAACAGAGCAGGATTAAGAGGCTACAGGGGTTGTCCTTCCCAAATGCTCTCTTTGTACACAGTAGGAGTGCCTGAAATCAGAATATGATCTCACTGCACTCAGTTGAGTGAGCAAATGAGATGGGCCCAGAAGGAGTATCCAAATACAAATCTTCAAGAGGGGCGGGCAGTTTCAAAACCACCAACTAACAGGGAGGGTGGAATTGAGTTAATATTCAGTGAAAAACACAAATAAATAAATTAAATACAGTACTATATGCAAAAGAGCAGATAAAAGTGTACTTAAATTCATTTATACGTCCAGCTGATTTCAGGTATATGTTAGCCGACCAAAGCTCTGTTCTACAGAGATGTGAGGTGCTGGACAAGTGTTGGGGATGTCGAGTGGGCCTTTGGGGGGGATGGGGGGTGAAGTTTGCTCTGAACGTATCTGCTGACAGGTTGGCTTATTCAACAGGATCAGTGTAAGTGGTACCATTAAGTACTTATTCAGAACAAACCTGGGTTTTGCCATGGAGGTTCCTGACGTAACTGAAGAAGGCTTTGTGGTTTCCCTTTGTTTCAGCGGCTAGATGTTATGTTTTCCTATCTCGCCTTCATTCATTGCTGGTTGGGTTCGGAACTGAGAATCGGTTCCAACTCTGCCTTTACAAAAACTCGAGAGCTTCCACCAGTTCTAGGCTATGCCCTATCCCATCATGCTCTGGGAAGAATACCCAGATCTTATTTGCCACTAAACAAGATTGGGTGCTCCGTGCAGGCTCTTGGCTAAGTGGAAACTTCTTTTCTATATTTTTTGCTAAGTTGATCAAAAAACTAGTTTAGAAATAGTTGTTGTTATTGTAGTTTACATATTTAGCCGTTAGGACTGGTATTGTGCTTTCCGATATTGTTGCTGTTTGTTTTTCTGGTGGCTGTCATCTACCAGTAGGCCTGTTTGACTTTTTTTTTTTTCTATCCTGGCAAACTCATTTAAGTTAGAAATAAGTGCCCCTTTCTTGTCTTCCTCAGGTAGTCCGTTTGAGTTAGAGGGCTCACTTGGGCCAGTTTAACTTAGAGGGCTTTTTTCCCCCTTAGTTCCTTCTATATTAGAATAATAATAATAATAATATATCTCTATTTCTATATTAGTTTCCTGTTAACTGTATCTAGATATTAAAAAAAACAAACAAAAAGTGTTGTTTTTTCTTGTGGTTGCTTTTCTTGTAGTGTGTTATATGGGTAGAGATGTAAGGATCCTAAAGAAACGAAACCTTCGGGTTTCAAAAAAATGTGACATGTAGTAAAAAAAAAAGTCAGTAACTGATGGACACACCAGCTGTGTGTATTGCTTGGGTGCTGTCCACCTTCAGGAGTCTTTTTCCTACTGTCATGCCTTTAGTTCTAAGGTATTGATGGAAAGAAGGAACAAGCTCATAGTCAGAGGTTTGTTAAAAACCCCTTTTTGTGAGGCTTTGGAAGAGAATCAGAGTACCTCAAAAACTTCTGAGAAATCTCCGTCCTCCAGATCTGAAAAGTCAAGTAAGAGGATGTCTTCTGTTGCTTCAACATCGGAGCTGGCAAAACAGGCTAAGGACTCATCTTCGGACCTGAAGGCTTTTGTGCCCGAGAAATCTACCTCTTCGGTTCCACTTATGATCTCGGAATCACCAGAGCTTCAGTTTTGGAGCCGTTCTCTAGTATTGGAACCTGTCTCCCCAGTCTTGAGATCCCTGTTGTTACAGCCTTTGAGGTCTCTGACTCTATCCTCTCAGTCCTCCAGCAGCCTTTCAAACGATGTGGAGCGAGTGGTGAAGAGGCTTTTACGGACCCATGGTGCTGGCCAAGATACTGTCGACTCTGTCCCAGAGGGATTTGGAGCTGACCAACATCTCTTCCCCTTCGTCAATTCCTCCGACCCATTCTGGGGCTTCAGAGTCTGAGTGCTTGGACCCGTTTGTAGCAGAATTGTCTGTGCCGAGACCTGCTCCAGGATCGTTGAGCCCAACTACTGCTCCAACCTCCTTGGCGCCATTAAAAGCTGGGGGGGTCTAGGAGCCGATGCTCTCCAATCGGGTCCGGGAAGGAGAGTCGGGCTGGATAGTTGTTTGACCTGAATCTACCTCTCGGGGCTTTGGCGTGGGTGAGCTTGGCGCTATCAGCCTTGGAGCCCACTGCCTTAGTTCACGGAGGGGGTTTCTACTTTCTCGGAGCATGGGGCTTTCGAGATGGAGGACTGTGCCGTCACTCTTGACTGCTCTGCTCTCAGGTCCTTGTACTCTTCCTCCAAAGGCATCAGTGTCTGTCTTGATACCATCGCCTTCACCCAGGCGTGGAGACCTGAAACCCCGGGACCCCCTATTGGGCGAAGCAATCTCTTCTAAACCCTCACCGGAGTACCGCTCTGAGGAGGTCCCTCGGAAGAGGTTATGCAAGAGGAATCATTTAGACTCCCCTGAGGAGTCTGTTGCATCAGACACGGACATCAATGAGTCAGAAGGGTCCCCATGGTCACTCTCTGAGGATGTCTCCTTTGCAGACATCCTAGAGATCCTCAAACAGAGAGGTGGCTAGAAGTCCATCAACCCTTCTGAGGATGTCTGTGTACATGGAGGCTTTCGGGTCTTTCCCTTCCACCTCTTGGGTTTCTGCGCCTTTCAACCAGCTTATGAACATAGTCGGAAGACATGCAGCTCTCCAGATTCAGTGGAACCTGTTCCTAGGTGGCCAAATAAATTCATTACTGCGCCCTCAGATAGGGAGTTCCTCCAAAAGGTGTCCTTTTAGATACTGTGGTGGTGGCAGCAGCTAAATGCTATGGTGGTGGCAGCAGCCACCAAAAAGGAATCGTCTGAGACTTCCACATCTGTCCATCCACCGAATAGAGTCTCGAACAATGGATAGATATAGAAAGCATATGATGTTATGTTGTCCTATCTCGCCTTCATTCTGTCATGGTTGGGGTTCGGAACAAAGCATCGGTTCTGACTAGGCCCAATTCAAAAGCTTGAGAGCTTCCACTGGCTCAAGGCTATGCCCTATCCCCCATGATGCTCAAGGAAGATTACCCAGATCTTGTTTGCCGATCAAGCAGATCGTGTGACTTCTAAACTGGCTCTTGGCTAAGTGATTTTCTTCTTTACCTTTCCTGTAGATTTTTCATATATTTAGATATTATTCTTTGTCGTTAATAGTTTTGTCATTAATAGGGTTACTAGTGTGATTCTTGACTAGTTTTCTCACATCTTTTGGGGTGTTGGCCGTCATCATTTTTCTCGTCAGGCCTGTTGTGTTTCTTGTCGATGTCCTTCAAGGATGCATCTGCAGTCCTTACAAATGGGTTGTCCTGTCGTCAGGCAGCCCTTCGGTCGGCCGGATTCCAAAGTCTGGGTCTGGCCTCGGCTGGTGTCGCACTTCACCCGACGTCATAGCGGCAGTTCTTCGGGTATAAAGGCATCAGCCAACGCCATTTTCCTCAGTCTTTCTTGCCGCGTGGCGCCCGAAGCAGAAGCTGTTCGCAAGTGCCGGTCGGTCAGAACCAGAGATTACTACTACAAGTACCGAAGACTTCTAAAAAGCTAAGTACCCCGTTGGGGACTCTTTCTTGCCTCAGCCGATGTCAGAAAAAGTGAATAACTGTTTAACTTGTGGGAAACAAATACCTCATAAAGATTTCCACTCTTACTGCTTACCTTGCTTAGGCCCAGACCCCGACGTAGCAGCTTGTCTAGCCTGTGCTTCTTTCAACCGACGGACTCTTAGACGTCGGTCGGAATTTGCTGAAGAGTTTTTCGGCTCCGATTTCGCTTACATTATGCCGTCGGATTCTCCGACTACGCAAATTTCTAAAAAACGCAAGGAAAAGGACCGACACTCGCGGTCCGTGGTTTCGGCCGAAACCGCGGTTAAGCCAACCGCGAGTGTCTCGGTTTCGGCTGAAACAGAGTCCACGGTTCTTCCTTCGGCCGAAAGCTTGCCACTTACCGAGGCTTCTTCCAGCCAGGCTGAATCTGCTACTGAAATCACACCTGCTCTTGCAGGTTTGCAGGATTTATCTGATACTATCCCTTTGGATATTTCTACCCCTGCACGTGGAGCTGCTAGGCCTCCTGCATCCATGTCGATTAAGGCCTTTGCCAGGGCTAAAGCAGCTAAAACTACCAAAACTGTGCCTGCTAAGACCCCCTCTCACAGGCCTAGCTCTAGTTCACAAATGCTTAGTCTAGCAGTGGATCTCATTTCTTTGATCCGGGGATCCCAACCACATCCAGACAGGGCCTCTCACCCACCTCCAGAGAAGAGGATTAGAGTAGAGCCCCCTGAGCCAGTTTCTTCAGATGGCTCCTCTGATGAATCAGATAATTCAAACCCTCCAGAAGGCCCCTTTTCTCCTTATGAGGACTCTGATGCAGAAGACTCCATTCCTTCTGCCACTCCGCCTGAGGAATTTTCTTTTGGGGAAACCTTGCATGCTATGAGGGAACAATTTCAATGGCAGGGCCAGGATTTTTCAGACTCTAGGAAAAGGCTTAGAACCTTTTTGCATTTGCCACAGCATAGACCTTTAGCCATTCCTCCAGTACTTACTGTTGTGGATGATGCTTTTAATGATGCTTGTACTGCTCCTGATTCTCTTCCTCCGGCCCCTGCTAAGCCCGATAGGTACTACAGGGTTCCGGACACACATTATCATTTGTATAAGGCCCCCTTTTGCAGATCCCAAACTATCTCCCAGGGACCCAAGGCTGTAGCAGCTTCTTCTACCAAAAACCCCCTTCCCTCTGAAAGGGAATCTAGGGCCTTAGAGAGATGGGGTAAAAAAGTTTACACTTCTGCTACTCTTTCAGCTAGGGCCTTGAACTGTCAATTCCACATGATTCAGTATCAGGAATTTATGTTAGACCAATTAACTAAAAAACTGTCCTCGGATGAACCATTATACAAAAAATCTGTACAGGAAATGGTACATAACATTCAGCAGGTCAGTAATCATTCCTTAAAATGCGGCTATGATGCACTGGAGGCTTCCTTCAGATCAGCCATGACTGGCACAGTGATCAGAAGACATGCATGGTTAAAAGAGCAGTCCTTACCAGACCATGTTAAATCAAAGCTCCTAGATGCTCCCATGGATAAGCTCAATTTGTTTGGCTCCCCTGCGCAGCAGGTGCTGAAGAAGGTGGAAGAGAAAGCAAAATCTGTCCAGACAGTCAAGGATTTCTTGCAGGTCCAGTCTCCAAGGTTTAGCAGGAACTGGCCTTCCAAGAATTGGTCCTTTCCAGACACCGCCAGAGCTCCGAGAGGCAGGAATAGGCGCTCAAGAGGCAGGGGTCAATCCAGAGGTGCCTACAGGGGACGTCAGTGGCAGGCTAACAACCAACGAGGTACAGCCACAGATCCAGCCACCACCACTTCCACAGGACAATCACAGTGACTGGGCTCTAGCACCGCCTACCAGGGAACAACTAGAGGCACCCTTAGGTGGGAAGCTAGCCTTATTTTCAGTAAACTGGCATTACATCACAGGAGACAAATGGATTTTACAGACAATAGACCAAGGTTACAGGTTTCACTTCCATACTCTACCAAGGAAGAGAGGAATGCCAAACCTACCTCTGAATCAGAAGACAGAAGCTCTAGAACAAATAACTCACTAAGGATGAGAGCTGTAGAAAGGGTACCATCTATGGAACAAGGGCAAGGATTTTACTCCAGACTCTTCCTGGTACCAAGAAAAGAAAACCAATGGAGACCTATTCTCGACCTGTCCGCTTTAAACACATACCTCATTGTTGCAAAATTCAAAATGCTGACCCTACAGCAGCTTCTTCCCATGCTGGGCAAGGAGTCTTGGCTGGTAACTCTAGATCTCAAGGAGGCATACCTGCACGTCCCCATACGACCAAATTGCAGAAGATACCTCAGATTTCTTGCAGGATCAGAGCATTATCAATTCTCAGCATTGCCCTTTGGCTTATCTACTGCGCCCAGAGTATTCACGAAATGCCTGGCATCAGTAGTTGCTCATTGCAGGCTTCAGGGAATTCAAATTTACCCTTACCTGGACGACTGCCTTTTACAAGCGGACAACAAAAACAAATTAACAAAAGATTTGGAAAGGGTCATTCATCTACTACAAGCCCTGGGATACACAGTCAATATAAAAAAGTCAAGGCTGATACCATCCCAAAGGATAACCTTCTTGGGTGCAGATTTGGACACAACAAAACAAATGGCATTCCTGACAGTAGAAAAACAGGAGCAACTCCCTTTCTACTTCATGGCATTAACAAAGCAGAACCAGCTAACAGCAAGAAAAGTCCTGCAAGCTCTCGGTTACATGGCATCCTGCATAATATTAATTCCACATGCCAGACTACATATGAGAAAGTTACAGTGGTACCTAAGGAATTTATGGTCTCAGCACAAGCACAACCTAGAAACCCAAATTCCAATAATTCCATGCCTGAAACAAGAATTCCAATGGTGGGCCCAGGCCTGTCAAACAAGGGACTGCCCTTCCACAGCACTCAACCAAGCCAGACCATCACAACAGACGCCTCAGACCTCGGTTGGGGGGCACACATGCTGGACAAGTGCATACAAGGCTTATGGACTCAAGACCAGCTGCACCTACACATAAATCAAAAGGAAATGCTGGCAGTAAAACTGGCAATTCAGGCATTCAGACCATTTCTTCAACAGGGTCAACTGCTGATAAGGACGGACAACACCACAGTTGTGTGGTACATCAACAAACAGGGAGGCACACATTCATACCCTCTATGCCGGATGGCAATGGACCTCTGGAATGTGGCACTGAGCTTCAACATTCAGCTACAAGCAATTTTTGTGCCAGGAAAAGAAAATATACTAGTAGACATCCTAAGCAGAACTACCACGGATGCCCACGAATGGATGCTGCATCCGGACATCTTCAAAACCATTACAGGGAAATGGGGACTGCCAGAAATAGACTTATTTGCATCCCCACACAATCACCAACTGAAAAAATTCTGCACAAGGACGTACCACCCACTTGCTTGGAAAGTGGACTCCCTATCTTTCAGTTGGACAAACCTGACAGCATATGCATTCCCACCTCTTCCTTTGATGCACAAGGTGCTACTGAAGATCAAAGAAGACCGTCGAAGGATCATCCTGATAGCTCCAGACTGGCCAAGGCAACATTGGTACCCATTACTGAGGAGTATGTCTCGGGAACAAATATGGCCTCTGCCCCTAGTTCCCTTGCTGTTAACACAGAACAACTTCAAAACCCTGCATCCAAACCTGAAAACACTGCAGCTGACTGCCTGGAACATTGCATAAGACCAAATAACCCAGATTTATCTCAAAGGGTTAAAGACATTATCTTGGAGGCTCGCAGACCCTCAACAAGAAAAAATTATTCAGCAAAATGGAAAAGATATCTCATTTGGAGTACTGCAAAAGGAGAGAATGTGTCACTGGTAAACATAGCTAACATCCTGGAATACTTGGCAGAGCTCTTCCACAACGGCCTGTCCTATTCTTCCATTAAGATTCATGCATCAGCTATTTCAGCAGAATACAACTTGGATCCTCCAGTATTCTCTCATCCTCTGCTCAGGCAGTTTCTGAGAGGGATTAAAAATGTAAAGCCACCCAGGAAGCTGCCATTGCCAGCATGGGACTTGAACTTTGTGCTAGAAAAGTTGACACTCCCTCCTTTCGAACCAGCAGCAACAGCAGAATTACAGTACTTATCATGGAAAACTGCTTTCCTGCTTGCAATCACTTCAGCAAGAAGGGTATCTGAGCTACAGGCATTAATGGCAGTACAGCCTTTCCTGATCTTCCATCAAGATAGAGTATCCTTGAGAACTAATCCTACTTTTATGCCAAAGGTGGTCTCCAGGGTATCTTTAAATCAAGCTATCCACCTACCTACATTCTTCCCCAACCCACAAAACAGGGGAGAAAGACTGCTGCATACCTTGGATGTACATAGACAATTACGTTACTACCTGGACAGGACCAAGAGCAATAGAAAAACTGACCAGCTACTGGTAGCATATGCAACAGGAATGGAAGGAAAAGCAATTTCAAAACAGACAATCTCTAAGTGGATAGGAAATTGCATTAGATTTTGTTACTCCTACCATGGAAAGAAAACTCCAGAAAACATCAGGCCTCACTCTACAAGGGCTGCAGCCACTACCACAGCTTTTTTACGAGGATTGGCTGCCAAAGACATTTTAGAGGCTGCTACTTGGAGCTCCGTGCATACATTTGCCAAGCATTATAATTTACCTTTATACTCCAGATCCCGAGCAGGTTTTGCCACTGCTGTTTTGCAAGGGATCTTAACTACACCATAATCTATTTCTCCTCCTCCCCCAGTTTGGCTATGGTATTCTACCCATTTGTAAGGACTGCAGATGCATCCTTGAAGGACATAGTACAGTTTTGTACCTACCATAAATGTAGATGTCCGATAGGCATGCATTTGCAGTCAGGATTACCCACCCTCCTTCCCCTCTGTGGTACTCCTAGGGTATTTGCCCATCTTGTAGCTAGCTGGGGGAATCTATTATGGTGTATTTGTTTGCATATGTACATACATGCTTATTTTTTGTTTGCTCTCTACTATTTGGAACCATTTGCATTTATCCAAATTTAGCCTTCCTAGAGGGCACCTGGGGCAAGAAACACTGAGGAAAACAGCATTGGCTGATGCCTTTATACCCGAAGAACTGCCGCTATGACGTCGGGTGAAGTGCGACACCAGCCGAGGCCAGACCCAGACTCTGGAATCCGGCCGACCGAAGGGCTGCCTGACGACAGGACAACCCATTTGTAAGAACTGCAGATGCATGCCTGTCGGACATCTGCATTTATGGTAGGTACAAAACTGTACTTTATACTCCCTATCCCTTAGTTGTAAGCTCATTTTACTTAGAGAGCTTTTTATCCCCTTAGGTAGCTCGTTTAAGCTAGAGGGCTCCTCGCGGCCCGTTTAACTTAGAGGGCCATTCCCCTACCCCTGTCTTTTCCCATTGTTTGTGAGGAGAGTCTGTTTGAGTTAGAGGGATTCTCCTCTGTTTAGCAGACTTGCTGTTTGTTAGGCTTTAAGGCCTTTTTCTCTTAAAAAAAAAAAAAAAAAAAAAACTTGTTCTTGTTTCAGTTGTTCATACTGTAGTGTAGCTTTGCTCTGTGTTTTGACATTTGTGAGAGTTATCCTTTGTAGGATTGCATAGCTGTATACTTTGTACAAGTCCTGATCAGACATGTCCAAAAACCCCAAAGAACCAAAACCATCTGGTTTCAAAAAATGTGATGTGTAACCAGAATATGTCCCTTAGAAATGGGCACACCAGTTGTGTTTATTGCCTTGGTGCCCTTCATTTGCAAGAATCTTGTGCTTTTTGTCATACCTTCAGTAGTAGAGTGCTTTTAGAACGTAAAAACAAGTTGATATTGAGAGGGCTGCTTAAGACCCTTTTCTCAGAGGTTTTGGAAGGGTCTCAGAGCTCTAAATCTTCTGAAAAACACCCTCATCTTCTAAATCAGAGAAGTCGGGAAAAAGGACTGATTCTTTGGCTCCAGCATCAGAGCCGCCTAAAAAACTTGTGGCAAAAGAATCTAGCTCAGAACCAAAGGCTCTTAGTTCCAAAAAGTCTCCCTCTTCGGTTCCAACTCTAACTATGGAGCCGACAGAGTTTCTTCTTAGGAGCCAGCCCCCGGTATTGGAACTGGTAACTCCAACATTAAGATCTCTGCTCCTACAAAGAGCAAGATCACCATCTTTATCCTCTCGGTCCTCCAAGAGTTTATTAGATGATGATGTGGAGCGAGTGGTGAAGAGACTCCTCCTAACCCTGGTGCTGGCAAAAATTCTGTCGATTCTGACCCAAAAGGAACCGGAGCCAACATGGTCTTCTCCCACTTCTTTGGTTCCTCCGACCTGACCTGGGGTTTTGGAGCCAGAGTACTTGGGTCCAATCGTAGTGGAACCATTGTGACCAAGACCTCCAACAGGATCATTGGTTATGACATCTCTTCTGACCACCGCGGTTCCATTGGAATCTGAGGACTCTAAGAGCAGATGTTCTCCTGCCAGGTCTGGGGAGGAGGAGTCGTATCAGAAAGCTGTCCTAGCCAATTCTACCCCTTGCGGCTTCAGCAAGGTTGAGTTCGGCTCCTACATCGGCTTCGGACCCAACCACTCTGCTTCAGGTTCAGTCTTTTGGTTCTTTGGAGCCAGGGACCTCCTCGGAGCAGGGTGAGTGGGCTGTTGAGCTGATGGATAGAGTGCTGTCACCTCCAACTGCTCCACTCGGTTTCGAGTACTCTTCCCCCAAAAGTGCCCTTGTCGGTCTCAGCACCATCACTCCCCCCAAGCACAGAGACACCAAGCCCCAGGAAGCCTTTGCGGTGGGACTATCTCTTCCGAAGCTTCTCCAGAGTACCCCTCTGAGGCGGTCCCTCAGAAAAGATTGTGCAAGAGGAAGCACTTAGATTCCCCGGATAAGTGTGTCGCCTCAGACACTGACCTGGATGATTCAGAAGGGTCCCCACAGTCCCCTTCTGAAGGTGTCTCCTTTGCAGACATCCTGGAGATTTTTAAACAGAGGGATGGCTGGAAGCCCACCAGTCCTTCTGAGGATGAGTCAGTATACCTGGAAGTTTTTGGGTCTCACCATACCACCTCTTGGGTGTCTCCAGCTTTTGATTAATTGATGAATGTTATTGCTCGGAATGCATGGGGCTCTCCAGATACAGTGGAGCCTGTTCTGAAGAGGCCTAACACATTCATTACAGCATACACAGAAAAATAATTTCTAACCAAAGGTGTCCCAGTAGATGCTATGGTTGTGGCCACGGCCATCAAGAAGGAATTCTCAGAAACTTCCTCGTGTTCATCCACCGAATAGAGTCTCAGACGGACAGATATGGAAAGTGTACCTTTTCTTCAGCGGCATTTACGCTTTGATTGCTGAATGACTTGACCCGTTTTACGAGACTACAAAGGGATCTCCTGAAAGAGCTAGGAGATGCCCTTCAGTGTACTGTAGCTGCTGGGGTTTCAGATAGTTTTTCTCTCAGCCCTCCACTCTAAACTCCATGGTTAACTCCTCCATGCGACTGATTTCATGTGCAACCGAAGGAGCGAACAGGACAGCAGGTACAGGAATTTCCTTAAGGAGACATTCCTAGATGCGTCTGTGTAACTTTGCTAAACCCTTCAAGTCTTCCTTCACTAATGTCCCTTTTGATGGCTCGTCATTGTTTGGGCCCAAAGTTAGAGACCTTGACCAGGTGTCAACAGGAGGGAAATGCTCATGTCTGCCATAGGAGTCTGTTTTTCTGTCCCCATTAGACCTTATCCCAAAGGTCATAGAGGGGGAAAAATGTGGTTCCGGAAGTCCCAAAGAGTATTTCCCAATGCACGTGTAATGACTCTTCCCCCAGGGGCGGAGGGGAAAGTAACAATGGAAGATGCCAACTTTGCGGCAGAGGGGGTCCGCAAAACCAGGGTGACAGGGATTCTTTCCTTGGAAATCCCTTTCAGCACTGCTGAGTGGAGGCCCACCTGTCCATCTCTGGAGGCAGTCGGGGGATGCTTATCATTGTACTCAAACACCTGGCTAGAAATCACATAAAACAAATGGGTGCAAACGATCATATCCAGAGGTTATTGCATACCCTTTTCCACTCCCCCTTTGAAGAAACAATCCGTCCCATATATTCCACCCAGTCAAAGGGACTATACAGCATTAGAGGTACAGAAGTTGATAAAAAAGAGTCATCCAAAATGTCCCCGCAGACTAGATTGGATCCGGAACTTGCTGAAGGTTATTTTTAGTTCTAAAAAAAGACAGGGGACTGGAGACCCATTTTGGATCTCAGCAGATTAAACAAGTCTATCAAGAAATTAGAGTTCCGGATGGTGACACTGCAGTCAGTATTTCCCTTTCTGAGGAAAGACGATTGGATGTGCTCAATAAATCTCCAGGATGCATAACACCACGTAAAAATGGACAGGCGATCCAGGAGACACTTGAGCTTTCAGCTGGGAGCCAGTCATTACCAGTTTCGGGCCCTGCCCCTTGATCTCACTACAGCCCACAGAGTGTTCACCAAGTGCATGGCAGTGGTTACGGCTCATTTGAGGCATCTAGGATTCCATGCGTTTCCATACCTAGACGACTGGCTCCTAACCTCCACCACCAGGCATCTACTAGTGCAGGCAAGGAATGAAACCATTCATCTCTGTGCCAAGCTAGGCATTACAGTAAATTTCAAAATATAAAAAAACTGCCTTGTTGCCTTCACAGAGTCATATATTCTTTGGCGCAGAATTAGACTCAAGGAAAATGTTGGCCAAACTTACCCCCCGAAAGGATTAAGTCCCTACACCGTCAAATCAAGAGCTTGATATCTAAAAGAAAAGTACAGGTAAAGACTGTCATGCAGGTTCTGGGCACCATGGCAGCTGCAATCATTTTAGTACCTCTAGCGTGTTTGCACATGAGTCTTTCAATGGCTTCTTTTCACCCAGTGGGTCATGCAAGATCTGCCACTGTCACACAAGATGATTATCACAGATTCATGCAAAAAGGATCTCTGGTGGTGGCTTCAAATGACTCTGGTGACCATGGGCAGTCCCTTTCTTTTTCCACAACCAACAGCTACAGTGACCACGGATGCTTCTCAGTTTGGGAGGGGCATTATCTGGGAAAGACTGTCCAAGGTGTCTGGCAGGAACATGAGAACCACTGGCATATCAGTGTTCTAGAGATGAAACAGTGCTCCAAGCATTGCAAACATTCCAGGACTCTCTCCCGATAGGAACTGTTGCAGTTCAGACAGACAACACGTCAGTAGTGTGGTACATAAACAAACAAGGAGCAACCAAATCCTACCCTTTATGTCGAGAGGCACAAAGAATATGGCAATGGGCTGTCTCTTCTCAACGATTTCTGACAGCAACGTACATCCTGGGGAAATCCAGTATGTAGCAGACAAACTCAACAAAGCTATTCTGATGTCTCGTGTGTGGTCCGTAAAACAAGAGATTTTCTGCAAATGGGGCCAGCCCTGCTGCGACCTTTTCGCCACGTCCATGAACACTAAATGTAGCAGCTACTTTGCCGTGATTCCCCCTCCTGGGAAGTCACCAAGGGATGCGCTCGTACACAATTGCCCCCCGGGACTACTTTACGCCTTCCCTTCCTTTCCCTTGATACCAAAGGTTCTTCAGAAAGCCAACAGTTTGAGAAGCACATTGGTTTTCATTGCACCATACTGGCCTCGACAGATTTGGTTCCCCTTTCTGTGGACCCATCTCCAGGAGGAACCGTGGATCCTGGACCCAGTTCCAGACCTGACCCATTTATCGGGGACATTCCATCCATCGATCCAGATCCTAAAGTTGACAGTGTGGCTGCTCCAGTTCCACAAATAGCCAGGCTCCATGACATCTCCTCGGCTGTTACATATTTTGATTTCTTCTCATAAGCCTTCTACCAAAAAACTGTACTCTAGCAAATGGAAAAAGATTTTCACATTGGGCCTCCAGAAACAATATAGATCCCTTTACGGCTCCTATCACAGCAGTGCTAGAATTTCTTACTAAACTTTTTAACGAGGTTGCAGCAGCAGCTACGATTAGAGTCCAGCTAACCGCTATATTCAACTTTCATATTGGGGAAATGGGACTGAAAATTATGTCCCACAAACTCTGTAAGACCTTTCTAAAAGGGACTTTTCTGCTAAGAACTCCAGTCAGAGAACCTCCAGCTCCATGGAATCTAAATTTTGTTCTATCCTCATTAATTTTGCCTCCCTTTGAACCTGCATCATCATGCAACATAAAGTTTTTGTCATGGAAGACACTTTTCTTGGTGGGCTTTACCTCCGCCAGACTAGTATCTGAACAACAAGGTCTATCTATACTCCCTCCTTACATAGTTTTTCACAAAGACAGTCTCTCCCAACGTACTAATTCTTCCTTTCTATTTAAGGTGTGCTCAGAGACCAGTCTAAATCAATCTATTGAATTACCAGTGTTATAGATTACACTAGTTGGATGTACATAGGCAGTTGTGCTTCTACATGCATAGAACTAAAGATTTCAGAAAGTCTGACCAATTTTTTTGTCTCTTTTTTGGATCAAAAGAAAGGATTGCCAGTTTCAAAAGTGACACTGTCGAAATGGCTCCTTCACATATAGTGCTCAAAACAGACAATTACCAGGCGCAAAGTAAAGGGCCATTCCACAAGAGCTATTGCAACTTCCTCTGCCTTCCAGCCCAGACTCCCTTTGTTTTTTTATTTGTGAGGCAGCCACATGGGTAAGACCTCATACCTTTATCACTCATTACAAAGTAGATGTGGCCTCCCGGATCTGGGCTTCCTTTGGGTCCACTGTTCTGAAGAGTTTATTCCCTTGAGCCACCCAAGAAAGAAGGTGCTAGGGATGTTGTCCCAACCAGCATAAAATGAAGGCGAGATAGAACAACATAACATTAAGAAGTTAAGTACTCACCATAATGTTCCGTGTTTCTTGTCCATCTCACCTTCATTCTTGCATCCTACCCTCCTTCCCCTAGCCTTCGCTCCTGGAGGATTGAAAGGTTAGTTGCTAATTGGGCTTTGTTTCTCTGAATCTCTAGCTTAGATTTTTTTTGTTTTTATTTTAATTGGGACATGGTTATATGTCGATATTACTAGTTATACTATTTGCAAACAAGATATGGGTATTCTTCCCGAACTTGATGGGATAGGGTATAGCCTCGAGCCAGTGGAAGCTCTCAAGCTTTTTTAAAGGCCGAGTTGGAACCGATTCATTCTCGGTTCTGAACCCAACCAGCAATAAGTGAAGGCAAGATGGACAACAAACATGGAACGTTATGGTGAGTACATAACTTCTTATTTCAATTCATAGCTGGCTTTGGAGGTTTTCACTAGTGATCTAATTTGCTTGTTGAGGCTGAGGAGCGAGTTTTTCCAATTTGGAATTTGTTCCTTTTTACCCTTGGACAACAGTTTCTTCCTTTTGTTGTAAAGCCTGTTGATAGAGAATGTCCACCAGGCAAGTTTGTGTTTCCTTGAGAAGCAGGTTTTTGTTCTTTTGGGTATGGCTGAATCCATGTAGTTGTACAGATGCTTGTATACTGCACTTGCATACTGTTTAGTATAGTTGTCTGCATCCTGTGAGGGGGGGCGGTGGTGTGAAGCTACTGATACCCTCCCTTAGGAGATTGTAGTCAGCTTTTGAGAAGTTTTTTAGCCTGGGTTGGGAGGGTGGCCTAATGGTTAAGGTGTTTGCCTTACAAACACAAGATGCACGGTTTGAGTCTCACAAGGGATAACTGGCTGGGCTTAAAATGGCTTGCAAGGGCAGTTAGCTTAGTACTAATCTATGAACCTATGGTTATGGCTAAAAAAAGAAGAACATACTATGGGAGTGGTTCAGTGGTCAGCCGTGTTGGTGGGAACCAAGTCCAGAATGTTATCTCCCCTTGTGAGGGATGAGAATAGCTGGTGTAGTGCATTAGAACTGATGAAGTCAAGGAATTGTTGGGTGAATGCATTAGTGCAGGAATAGTTCACCCAATCTATGGTGGGATAGTTGAAATCACCAAGGAGTGGGTGTTAGGGGGTACCTTGATGGAGTGGAGGGGGAGTCTATAGCTGGCTATAACTTTGATAGTTGTCTTGCCAACTGTCAGTTGCACCTGGAGTAATTCCAGTATGTCATGCTGACAAACCAAATTGGAGGTGTGCTTGTCCTTTGTCTTCTCAACCTCATTTTGGGGTCTGAATGTGTGGAATGAGGTATAGCCTGGTAAGGCAGCAGTGTTCTCCGCAGCCCTGAACCAAGATTCCATGACCGCACAGACATCGGCATCTTCCATTGCGAAAAGAACCTCCAGTGAGTGCATTTTCAAGTTAAGGCTCCTAGCATTAAGCAGCAGGATCTTCAGTTTGCTTTTTGACAGATCATTTATGTTGGAAGATTTGACTTTGGGACATTGTCTAAAAAAGGCACAATGGGAGAGGTAAGAGCCTTGGCCACAATCTGGAATCCCAAGGGTGACAGGTGGAGGCCATCTCTGGCAAAGGATTGAGGCCTGTCAACCATGTCATCCCACGCACACACATACTGGATCCTCTTGGAAAGACACTAGAAAATAACTTAGTTGTTGAAGTCTATTTTTTGTTAGTATTGTGGTATAATTCTTGGTAAAGTTAGGATGCTGCTTAGGGCTAGAGTCATACGTGCCTGGGACACATACTCTTGAGAGCTCAGTCATGTCTCTCTTCATATACCCAAACTCATCTTCAAATTTCTAGTCTCTCACCAGGACACAAGTGCTCTTCAGCAATTGCATTCTGCTTGCTGAGCACACACAAGCAAATCTGCAGTCTGCGGCTACCACTCCACCCATACAGTATAAGAAGGAATCGGTACTGCAAAACTAAACAAGGATATATGTTTTGAGCCTCAAGAGCAGGAGCACACTCGAGCAAATAAAATCTTGATGATTGGATGGGAAATTCACCCCGGGGATTACTTCTGTGGCTCTGCTTGACAGGGGCACAGGAAAATAATTTTCTTGGGTGGTGAAAGCCAGGGTACATTTTTTGGCTAGGCTTGTATATGGGCCCTAGTGCCGATATTATAATACCTACCTACCTATGCAGTCTGCGGCTACCACTCCACCCATACAG
The DNA here is from genome assembly GCF_019279795.1 of Protopterus annectens. Classification (NCBI taxonomy): domain Eukaryota; kingdom Metazoa; phylum Chordata; order Ceratodontiformes; family Protopteridae; genus Protopterus; species Protopterus annectens. The sequence goes on along the minus strand of NC_056732.1, from coordinate 1,585,874,498 downwards.
TATAAGAAGGAATCAGTACTGCAAAATTCAACAAGGGTATACATTTTGAGCCTCAAGAGCAGGGTCAGTCCACCCAGGCATTCTACTTGTATGTTTTATGAGAGTGAAGCTATTACATTAGCAGTATTTCTTAGTTCTCAGCGTGCTAATAAAACTGACTGTTGTAGCCTTGTGTCGTCGTCCCCCCCCCAGCTAGTGCAGTAATCCTAACTGTCTAATAGACAGTATACATTTAATTCAGATCCCTGTAACTAAAGTGACCATCAAGCAGCCTTATCAGTGCTTTCTGCCTTGGGTTGTATCACTTGGAGGCCCACCTGTTTATTTGCATCTCTATACATTCCCCTTCATTGCTACTGTATCTCCCTACTCTTATCTCTGCACAAAGTGGTTACTAATCAGCAAGTCGATGTGAAGACACACTCCCAACCTTAAACTTTGCTGTCTCTTCTGTCTTTCACTTTACAGGTAGTTTGAATTATTACTTACCCCCTCTGAGGCCTTCACTGATAGATTTCCACCGATTGCCTCTCTGGTTTCTTTGCATTCCACCTGGTTTACACCCCTTGTGCTATGTCCCTCCCCCAATACTAAGTCTATATTAGAATCCTGCTGAGCAAGGAGCCATCTTTATATTTCTAGTCTCCCACAAGGACACAAGTGCTGTTCAGCAATTGCATTCTGCTTGCTAGTAAGCCATTAGACCTTAGGAATTTGTTAAAGTGTTCAGATTTGTAAAGTAATACTTTTTTCTCTTGTCTTGGTGGGCTCTGCACTGCTCCGTTCACCCTCGCTAATGCTCGGGCTCTCTTCACCCCCCTGTTCTGCCCCCCCTATTCCCTCCCGCCCCCACTACCTCTACATTTATAGTAATAACAGCCACACCCACAGCTCACTCACATCACCTCCACCAATCACAGCTCATCTAGTCAGATCATGTTATATCACTCCAACTTGCTCCACACAAAATACTCCCACTCTCATTCTCACTACGCATTTTTTTACATCACCCACACTACTTACCCATCCACATATAGTGCAACCCTATAATTCCTATTCAGACCCCCACCTAGGAACCAACTTAAACTTTATAACCATGACTATCACACAACTAAGTGTAGTCTGTCTTCTCATAATTCTTTATAACACCACAAGTTATCACTCTAGCAATATCCCTAAACTTAGTAGCACAACACCACATTATCCACTCTCATATACAGACACCGCACATTATAATAATATTTGCCCACAGTTGTTCAAGAACTACATAACGGACCAATTCAGAATATGCTCTCATTCCTACTCAAATATATATATATATACTTTCTCACACTTCTCACCAAACTCCAACATCTGTATCGCCATTTTAACACCAGGCTCACCATAAGTGGGGATATCCAGCCCAACCCAGGCCCAAATCCATCCTGTCCAACACAAATGTCAGAACATAACACCCCCACTATCTTCATCCCTGGGCAAAATCAACAACAGCAGCAAAACCAACCATCTTTTAATGCTAAATATTAATATTAGAAGTATCAAAAGTAAAATACCTGAACTCCAGGCCACAATAGCACACTATTCCCCAGACTTAGTTGCTTTAACAGAAACCTGGCTAAATAAAAACATAGCTAACTCAGAAGTTCTCCCTACTGGCTACCATATCATTAGACAAGACAGACCACTTCGTAAAGGGGGTGGAAGTGCCTTACTGTACAAGTCAAACTTAACTGTACATCAGTTACCAAACTCCTACCCCTACCCCAATAATTGGGACATGCTTATCTCATAACTTCAACTTCACCCTAACAAGGTCATCACCACAATTGTGATCTATATGCCACCTGCTAGCCTTGAAGACTTCTTATCCTGGTGTTCTTCCACATACTCACAAGAAACCCTTATTCTGGGGGATTTCAACGTAGATTGGTTCACCTGCATATCAGAACCACCAAGTAATCTAATAAATCTCCATGGCTACCAGCAGCTAGTCCAAATTCCAACTGTATGTGATAAAAACTCTAAAAGGGAATCCATCCTTGACTGGGTCCTAACTAACAACCCCACATTGTACCCCCACGCAGGCAGTCTCCCAGACACCCTAAGTGACCACAATGTAATATACTTTATAAGTAGTAGAACAAACATATCCAAAACCACTAACTATATATCCACTAGAAACACAAAAAAATTCTCTCCTGAGGTCCTCAACACTTTACTCTGTAAGACCCCATAAAAACCATCCCACTTGACCAAGCTATAGCATATTTCAACAAAACATTTCTACAACACCTAGACACTGTCGCTCCATTGCACAAAATCAAAATTAGAACCTCTACAAACCCCTGGCTCAGTAAAGAAACCAAACAAATCCTCAAGTCCAGAGACACTGCCTGGCTTTACTATCAAAAAAACAAAGAAACACAAAGCCTAAGTACCAAGAACTGCACAACCGTACAAAAAATGCATTAGACTGGACAAAAAATCTTACTACATGACATTACAAACTAAATACCAGCACAACCCCCAAAAATTTTGGAAAAATGTAAACCAGCTACTAAAACCCACCCAAAAGGCTACCCCCAAACCAACCACCCCTGACACTAAAGTTCCCATCGAAACACAATTCAGTTCCCACTTTGTGAACTCAATTCTATCCTTAGTATCCCCCCAACGCAAATAACACTAATACAAGCTTGACCCTCAAAACAGTTTCCACCACTTCAATCAAAAGCATGCTCTCCAAACTAAAAACCTCATCAACAGCAGCCAACCTACTCCCCAGCTATTTCTTGAAACTCACAGCAGATGCTATTGCTATCCCAATCTCCACTCTCATAAACAGATTAATTGTTGAAAACTATGTGCCCAAACTCTGGAAAATATCCTATGTTACACCCATACATAAAGGTGGGACCTCCATTGAACTTAACTACAGACCCATTGCTTTACTCTTTCCCTTGGCCAGAATCCTAGAAAAATGCATCCATACCCAGATGCTAAAATATCTCTTAAGACAGCAACATCCTGTCACCTCAGCATGGTTTCAGACCTGCCCATAGTACACTACAGCCCTCCTGTGCTTCACAGACACAGTAAACCTTCTCAAAAATGAAGGCCTGCAGGTGTCGACTCTTTTTTTGGATATGTCCAAAGCATTTGACACAGTCTTGCACCAAATCCTGCTAAACAAACTAAACCAATATCACCTATCAAATTCCACTCTTACCTAGTTCCAAAGCTACTTAACTGACAGGTACCAAGCTGTGAAATGGGAAAATTCTCTCTCTTCTCAGCTGGCCCTAACTATAGGAGTCCCACAGGGTTCTATCTTAGGACCACTACTATTCACAATCTTCTTAAATGACCTCCATACCTCCACACAGCATGCATCTGTCATTCAGTATGCAGATGACACTACCTTAATCTGTGCTGCACAAAACATTCCCACCCTCCTGCAAACAACTCAGCTAGCATTCTCTGATGTTGAAAACTACCTTACCAAAGCCCAACCTATCCTCAATCCAAAGAAAACTCCGCTTATGATTATAACCAGTTCTAACAAAAACACTGATAACAGTCAATTCACTATCTACTCCACAAATGCTACTCCACTCGCTCCAGTGGCACAGGCTAAGCTATTAGGAATAACCATGGACTCCCACCTAAAATTTGATAGTCATCTCAATTTAACTATTAAAAAAGTACATGCCAAACTGGGATCACTCTACCGTATCAAACCTTTTCGTACCAACAACACAAGATCAGCCATTGCTCTCTCCCAACTTCTATCCACCCTACTCTATGCATCTCCCATTCTGACTAATCTCAGCAAAACTAAACTAAGCAAAATGGAAGCCTGCTATAACAGAATTACCCGCTTTGCTGCAAATTGCTCATATAGAACTCATCACCGTACTGCTTTGAGACAGCAGTACTGGCTTGAACTGCCTAACCTACAATCAGCTCTGCCTCTGTCATTCGATCTATTACCTCCCCAATAAGTGTCCTACCCTCAAAAACCTAGTACAACAAGATCATCAAGCAAACTGCTAGTAGAAGTCACCAACAGCTACAGTAGCTTTGGAGATGCACTATATAGTAGTTCATTGGCTAAAAATGGAACTCTGTCCCCACTAGCATTCAAAACACATCATCCAAAGCCTCCTTTAAAGATCCCATCAGGCAACATCTCAAGCAAAGTTGGCAGTGCCGTGATTGCTCCCCAGGTTAGTGAAAGCAGATAAGGTGCACATACTAAACCTAGAGTACTCGATAATAGTTTTTCAATCTTACTCACAAACACTGGCTAATCTACAATGTATGTACTGTACCTGTGTACTATGTATGCATTCTACCTATGTTCCAAATTTCAGCTGTACAAAACAAATCTATTAATTACCTTTTATTTTTAAATTAATATTTTTTTTTTGTTCTCTCCACTGTAACTGTTGATGTGCTGCATACCACTGTAAAAACATGTCTTGTGTAATTTGTGTGTATACTGATCATGTCTAAATAACTAAATGTATCTGTAATTTTTCTATGTGGAGCTTTTCTCCCCGGGCCTCAGCTGAAAAAGGGCCTTTTCGGCTCAGTCAAACATCCCCGGTTAACAAATGTAAAATAAAATAAATAAATAAGTATGAGGTACGTCTCAAGTCATTCACACCAACATGAACAGTAACAGTCATACTTGTACCTGTTGTGGAGAGACTCAAGTGTGTGTGTGTGTGTGTGTGTGTGTGTGTGTGTGTGTGTGTGTGTGTGTGTGTGTGTGTGTGTGTGTGTGTGTGTGTGTGATGTTGCAGATTCTGGAACCTGACAGACAACTGACTGTGCCCTTCTCCTTATCAGGCCTGGTGAGGAGGACATCAGTTGTCTCACAATTGAGTCACCAATGACTGGTATGTTTGGTTTATTGTTATGCCTTATGGGCTTTGTTTGAGACACTGATGTGTTGTCTGCTGTGTGAGATGTATTTGGTGATGAGTGTAGAATGTTTGTGTGTGTCTTTTGGAGGTCTCTGCTGTTTAGGTAAGTTTTTATTGAGGACCTCTGCATAGGTGCGTGTGTGTTGTGCTTGGCTGTGTGATGTGAGTGGTGTGGTGTTTGTGCTGGCAATCTCCTCTTCATCGGGAGTAGTGACTGTGGCACGAGAGAGCGTGAATTCCAGATTAGTGATGTAGACCCTGCAAAATTCTTACAGCAGGAACCAAAAGGGTCCAGAGTCACTCTTGTATAAGAAATCAAAGTCTCAGTCATTCGAGTCAACTTGTGACGGGTAGGCCGAGAAAGCAATGGCCACTTCAGTGGAAGCCAGCCCAAAGACCGAGGGGGTCTGCAGAACCAGAGATACCATGGACCCTTTTATGAAAAGCAGTCTCACTGTCTTTGATGGGCTGTGCTACAACTCCCCTCTGTAGGCAGTCAAGGGTTGTTTGTCTCTCTGTTCTCCTGCATGACTCAGGACAAATGGGTAAGAGGGGTACTGTCCAGAGGCTATACAGTACCCTTTTCCCAGTCTCCCCTCCCCACCCCCAAACTTAAAACAGCTACCTCCAAATATACCACCCCTCAAGGATGTAGAAAATAGAGATAATCTCCCTGCTTCAAGAAAGTGACATCCGACAGTTCCCACTAGACCGTACAAGGTCAGGATTTTGCAAGTTCTTTGTGGTTACAAAGATCTTACACCCATTTTGGACCTTCATAATGTAAAAAAAAACTATGTGAAAAAGACCTAATGCAGGAATGTAGTGGTGATGTTAATTTTACCGTGTTTCTGGGTAAATGATTGGATGTGCTTTCTGCTTTGTTGATCTCCAAGATTAGTATCTCCACATCAGAGTAGCCAGAGCATCTCTGAAGTAGCTTTACTTCTTTCTCAGAGCCAGTCACCACTTTGAGCAAGCAGGATCAGCCCACATATAATACATTTTAAGGAAGACTATATTCCTGGTGGGAGTTAACCTCAGCCAGAAAGGTTTTGAAATTATATCACTCATTTGGAAAGAACACTTCCTGGGCTTCCATACAAATAAGGTCACTTTGTGAATAAGCCCATCATTCATGCCAAAAGTTGTAACAGAGGCTGCACTGTACCAGTTCATATATTCAACTCCCAGTCATTTTCTCTGAAGCACAAAACAAAAGGGGAGATAATCCTCCAGTCTCATGATGTGCACAAGCATTTAAGATGCTATTTATTTATTTTCCATTTGTTTACCGGGATAGTCCGACTGGATATATGTCCATTTTCAGCGGAAGCCCGGGGAGAAAAGCTCCCAATCCAAGCTATGTGGATAAAAATAAATTAAAAAAAATCTATAGAAGGTCTGATCATATCTTTCTAACCTTTGGAGAAAATAAAAAGGAGCTGCCCATCTCAGAACAAACCATATCGAAATGGATCCTGCTCAGTATTATTTTATTTTAATTATTTATTTTTGCTGTAAATTCTGTGGAAAACCATTTACCAGTTGAAGCCTAGTCTCATTCCACCAGGGGCACAGCCACTGCAGTAGCCTACCTAAAAGGAGTCTCAACAAAATATCTTGAAAGCTGTTATATTGTCCTCTGTCGTTACCCCTTCATGTGTAGGACTAGTGCAGGTATTGCTTCAGCAGTCTTGAAGAGTATATTGCTGTCCTCATATTCAAGGTTACCAGCCTCCTAAGAGGCAAGTGCTAAAAGCTTTTGGATTTTCCCTGAAGTTATGACTGCAGTTGTTCATTGACATGAAAAATATAGTACAGTTGTATTATCAAATTTTCATACTTGTAGATGTTTGGATTGTAGTTGCTGTTGTAGTCCTGTTTCCCTTCCTACTCCCCTTTCTTTAACAACTGTGGAGTGCAGGGCTTGAGTGTTGGACTACCTTATTCCCTGTCCTCTCTTGTCATACAAGTATGCCTGCATCCTTCACCACTGGTCAAGAGAAGTTGAGTGGCCCATCAGTACTGCACACACTGTCTCTCAAAGAATTGTATTTTTGTAGTTGTACATCCTGTTTTTATAGTCAGGATGAACTTTATATGGGAGGCAGAAAAGTACAGAAGATTGCCAACATGGAGATGTCCCAAAGACAAGATATGCAAGATTAGCTCAGGGGGAAGGGAACAGGCTCTGAAACTTTGGAAGGATGTAGGACTTCACCTGCTGCAAAGATCTCTGAAGTTATAACTGCAATGGTGACTGCACTGTTAATGCTTATAATTATGGAAAGTTGATAACACAACCGCACTTTCAAAACTTATTTGAAATATTAAGTCATTGATTGAATGTTGTCCCTCACACAGCTTCTATACTGCAGTCAAGGCATCTGATCTTTTCAGTTGAACAGGCAATCTAGTGCCATTGTGCTACACATCAGAAGTGTATGCATCTTCCTTCTGCTTTCACACTGTATTGTAGTATGGAATCTGCTGCCTTTGTAAGGAGTCTGTGTCTGTTGCCTGTATATATAGGAAACATTGTAGGAAAGGGATGGTACAAGCAGATTTTGGTAAGACTGTGTTCAGTAGCCTACTGTCATCATTTCTTCTGCTCTGTCATGTAGACTGCTTAGAACTCATTCACAGAGAAAGAGTCTGAAGTTGCCTCAAACAAGACTGGTTGTCACTTAGATAATTTCTGTAAATCTAGATCTTGTGTAGACCCTCTCATTTAACAGATCCATTGTCCTTATCCAGTTTTCGTGAGGACAGCTGATAGTTGTAGCTTCTTAGGACTGTCCTTGAGAAGGTACAGAGAATGCTTTCTGGTAATGTGTTCTTTTTTCCCCACAGAATTCTTTCAGGGATGTAGATCATGATTGGATAAATGACTGCAGCCTTTTCAAATGTGTCTTATGGTGTTTTTTTTTTTTTTTTTATTTGCTTAAGCCTATTCTTCCTTTTGCTGAGTGTGCTTTTTATAGAAAATATATATTTTTTTAAGATCTAGTTGCCTTTTTTGCATCTGTGCTTCTGGCCTGTGTGTTTTTGTCCTTGCCAGTATCCTAGCAATGACATAGTTTCTAAGGGAGAGACAGTAGCACCATCCATTGTGGCTGAGATGACCAGCAAGTCACTGTAGGACATCCTACAACCATCCCATGCATATGTGTGCTTTTAACACACCCTGATGAGGGCTACCATCCTTAGTTTGAGATCCCAGGTCCACGTCTACTATCCAGACTATTTTGGTGTTGAGCAAGTTTCACCTTACATGGTGGCACTGGGCTAAGTGCAACCCCCCTTTGGCATGCCGACATCTGGCACTCACATTCTCCTCCTCTGCTCTTCTAGTGCCCAAACTGCTATTCAGATACTGGCCATATAAACTGTACTCATGGCTTTATACCTCTTCACCCCAGAGCAATTGAAAGTAAGCGGATAGACTGTATTCTGATATTTATTAATATTGTAGTCTGAGCAAACATCGACCATCTGTAATCAAAGGTCACTGTTTTATTAGGCTTTCCTTAAAAAAAAAAAAAAAAAGGACTTCAGCCTTGCTGAGTCAATAGATCTGGCAACATAGAATGGGTTATTTCTTAATGCCATTGTTAACATGGACTTATTGCATGTTTTATTTATATTTTTAGATTCAAGTACAAGACTTGCACTCTTTGTTGCATTCAAAAGGTTTGGGAAAATCATTGACGTACAGATCCATGGCAGTGGGGAATCCCGATATGGCCTAGTGTTTTTTCGTCACCAGTACTCTCAAGAAACTGCTCTTGAGGTCATGCAAGGAAAGGATTTCTTTGGAACTTCCCTTAAACTTTTGCCGTGGACGTTGCCAGGTAGGAGCAGCTTTCACATTGTATGAAAACAGTATTGATTTTTGTATTTTGAATATGTGGTTTCATGCTGCATTCTGGAGATGATTTGGTGGGGTGATGGAGAATACTACTGATATGATGATGTCCTTTTCATTCATTCCTCAACTAATAGATTCAGATCCAAGACTATGATTTGCCTCAAATGCTTCTATCAGATCCAAGAACTCTTCCCTCTACCTGTAATGCCCCAACAACCTAACATACATCAGATCTCGTATGCCGCCATAAGCTTCAGACATGAATTCACACTGCCTCTGAGGTTTTGGAGTTTCTGTAGTCTTTTTTTTTGAGTATGCTCTAGTTTTTAAGCATTGTATATTCTTTTATTCTTTTATCTCCTAACTATAATCTTTTAAACTAATTCTTCTCCCTTTTAGCTATAATTTTCAGTACCTTTTAAAGTACCATCATTGGTAGTCCTCCTCCTCCTCCGTTACTCTTTTGAGTATCTCTGTCTACCATTGTTGGTAGTTTTCTTCCTTCTTTCTTTCTTAGTTTCATCCTACTGCCCTAAGGGGAAGAAAATGGGAAAAAATAAAAAGAAAAAGTTTTCTTTCCTTAGTTTCCTTAGAGTGTTTTTAAGTGCTTCTCTTTTCGCTTGTATTGGTGGTGGTGGTTGTATAACATGGCTGACAAGCCTGTGGGGTTCAAAAAGTGCATTATCTGTGAGCATAAGCTTTTTAACTCGGACACCCTCAGAGAATGTGTATTGCACAGACTCCACTCATTCAGGTGTGGATTGTGCAATCTGCTCTGGTTTTTAATTCCAGAGCTTTAACCGATCAGAGGAATAAATTAGTCTTGAGAGGCCTTCTTCATTCCTCCTCTACTTCATCAGTTGCTGGGGCTCAAACTCGTCTTAAAAGTCTGAGAAGTATAAGGCAGATTCAGCTGCTAAGGAAGAGGAGTCCTGTAAGAGGTCTCCTGACTGATGTTCATCGTGTTACCCTGCTGCAGTCATCACACTAGGGTTATCCTGTCGTCAGGCGGTCCCGCAGTCGGCCGGAATTCCAAAGTCTTGGTCCGGCGTCGGTTGCTGTTGCCTCTTCCCTGACGTCAGTGCGCCAGGGGTATATATATTGCAACAGACACCATTTTCTTCAGTCTTTCTTGCTGTGCGGTGCCCGAAGCAGAAGCAGTTCGCAAGTGCCTGTCGGCCGACTCCTGAGATTTTCGAATTTGAATTTCAGACCGAAGTCTTCTATAAAGCTAAGTACCCCATTGGGGAAACTTTTCTTGCCTCAGACCGATGTCAGAAAAAGTTAACAATTGTATTTCTTGTGGGAAGCAAATACCTCATAAGGATTTTCATTCTTATTGTATACCTTGCCTAGGCCTAGACCACAACGTCACTTCTTGTTGTTTTTGTGCTAGGTTTAATGAGCGTACTATTAAAAGACGCTTTGATTTCGCACGACACTACGGTAGGAAATTTAACTACACCATGCCATCGGAGCAACCGACTACCAGCGTGCACAAAAAATGCAAGGATAAGGACAGACAGCCAAGGCCTAAGCCAGATTCCGCGGCCTCGGCTGATCCGGTCTCCGGTCCTCAATGAGGCTCTGACACAGCCCCTGACTACTGCAGATCTGGAACCCGAGACCGCTACGGAATTTTTGACGGAAAGCACCAGGCCGACGCTGCCATTTAGTTCAGGCCCTTCCGATGACATTGCTACAAAAAACGTTGGTACTTCAGAAACGCCTTCGGTTTCTGAAGGTGTTTTCAGACCGACTCTCACCATTAAAACATTTTCTAAATCGAAGACTCCTACTAAATCTAAAAGGACTGCTCTTCAGTCTCCTGTTCAAGGCCCCATGCCTAAGAAACAGATGCTCAAAATGGCTGAAGATTTAATTTCTGTAATCAGGGGTTCCCAGCCCCCTCCTGACAAAAGGCCTAGACAAGAGGAAGATTATGCATCCTCTGAACAAGTGTCCATTTCTTCAGACTCGTCTGAGGACCAAGATTACTCCTTCTCTCCTTATGAAGATTCTGATGCTGAGGACTCTATTCCCTCAGCTTCTCCTCCTGAAGACTATTCCTTTGGAGAAACTTTGCACACTATGAGGGAACACTTTCACTGGGAGAGTCAGGACTACTCTGACTCTAAGAAAAGGCTCAGAGAGTTTCTTTTGCTCCCCCAACACAGACCACTTGCCATCCCTCCAGTTTTGGACATTGTGGATGATGTCTATTTAGAATCCAGTTTGAACCCTGACTCTCTTCCTCCTGCCCCGGCTAAGCCTGACAGATACTATAGAGTGCCTGATTCACACAAATTTCTTTGCAAAAGCCCTGTAGCTGACCCAGAGACTATCTCCCAGGGTCCCAAGGGGGCTAAGGCTTCTATGGCTAAAAACCCAGTACCTTCTGAGAGGGATTCTAGAGCACTAGACAGGTGGGGGAAAAAAGGTTTACACCTCAGCCACACTAGCTATGAGGGCACTGAATTGTCAGTTTCACATGCTTAAGTATCAGCAATTCCTAATCTCTCAGTTAAAGCAAAAAATTACCACTCTCCCTCAGCAATCTGAAGTAAAAGAAATTCAGGATCTGTTACACGCCACTGAACAGGTGGGCAAACATACCTTACAATGTGGGTTTGATTCTTTGGAGGCCTCCTGCAGAGCAGCTGTCACTGGGTCCGTTATACGTAGGCATGCTTGGTTAAAGGAACAAACTCTGCCTGATCATGTTAAAGCAAAACTACTAGATTCTCCCTTACAGCAGGATGTTCTTTTTGGAGTTAGAGCAGAAGAAGTTTTAAAGAAAATGGAGGATAAGGCAAAATCTATGCAGACAGTCAAAGATTTCCTACAGGTACAACCCCCTCGCTTCAGCAGAAACTGGCCAACAAAAAAATTGGTCCTTTCCAGCTACTGACAGACCACAGAGGGGTAAATACAGACGCCCAAGGGGCAGAGGACAACCACAAGCCCAGTACAAACCTCGCCAGTGGGGCACTACAACACAGAAGGGAGGAGAAGACAGGTCTCAGTCCACCAGAAGACAAACTCAATGACTTGCACCTCATCTGTGTCTCTAAAGCTAAATGTGTTTGGTAACCAGACTTTAGTATGACAAGCTCTTTGCAGGGCTGTTCATTAGAGTGAAAATTGAGAGCCTTCTGTATATTTTTTGAGAAGCAGGATATTCAACATTCAACATTCTTTGACTCTCAGTCATAAGGCACTGTTGCAGTAAAATGCTAATGTGTTATAATGATTTATGCTATATATAAAGATATGTAAAGATTTTACTAACATAGTTTAGGATTTCCTCGGGTAGTCTAATGTTGTTTAAGCTACACAGCTGCTTCTGACTGCCTCTGAAATCAAGCTCTCTCTCTATCCCTCCCAGGTCTTCCCCTGCACAGCGTGAGGCAGAAAAGAACTTCGCCCTTTCCGAGCGACTACTCTACTATTGCCCACAACCTGTAAAAACAAAACAGGTCATTATCTGGTCATTTTAGTATAGACTTTAAAGTAAAGTATTATTTAAGGGTCCTCAGCACTAGCACGAATCTCCCTAGGCTTACCCAAACAAAAAATCCAAGCTTGTTTGCATATACTCCACTTAAACTACAGAACACGCTCTAAAACTAAGGCAAACAGCTATAAAATTTTAAAAACAAGCTCCCAAAGCATAGGAATTGAACCTGATGTTTGTTTAGACGAGATTACTCACCTGCAAGTTAATTATTCAGGAGTTACATCTTGAAACCTGGGCTCTAGTGGCTTAGTAACCGCTCATGAAAGCACTCAGCTGTGCTCGCCTCCGCTCCGCCCTGCCCCCTATTCCCACCCGCCCCAGTACTCGTACTTTTATAACCTCAAACCACTCCCCCTACTGTCCACTAACTTCCTGTACCTCACTACCGCCCTCTAAGATCAAACGGAATATGACACCACCCAGGAAGCTTATCATACTAACTCTTTTTCCCCTCCTACTTGTCCCTTACCTAGCTACCCTATATGAAACCTGGTCTTACATAGGCTTCCACCACCCAGGCTACCAAACCAACCCCTCCCCCATAATTAACAACAGAGGCCATGACTCAAACTCCCTACTCACCCTCCTTGTTAGAACTCAAACGCTATGTAATTATTAAACCTACCAATATTAGGCCAAATGATAAACATTACTACAAACTTCTACTCAGAGCCCTCAAATTCATTACCACTCTGAATCACAGACTAGCCACAGATGGTGATATCCACCCCAACCCTGGCCCTTCCCCTCCACTCAATTCTAATTCCACCCTATCCTCCCCTCCACTTCTCAATCTAAACTCTAGACCCTTTAACTCTCTTCTGACCTGTCATCTAAACATCAGAAGTGTAAACAATAAGATTCACAACCTATATGCCCTTTTAGCTACTTGTTCCCCAGACCTACTATGTCTCACAGAAACCTGGCTTAAACCAAGTACGAAAGACACACAGATAATCCCACCAGGGTATGATATACTAAGAGCAGACTGAATAACTTGTAAAGGTGGCGGTGTAGCCATACTCTACAAAAATACATTACAAATCTCCCTTGCCTCTCCACAACCCCTACTAACAAACAATGCCGAAATTCTACTTGTAAAACTTCAACCAAACAAACATAAAAGCATAAATATAGTATGTATTTACATCCCCCCAGGCAACAATAATAACAAAACCTTAGAGGACTTTCTCCACTGGTTAACTCAAACTCACCCCCAGGAATCCATAGTGTTAGGTGACTTCAACATCGATTGGAATTCCTTCTCATCTAGCTCCCCATCTAGCAGCATAAATCTACATGGCTTTTCTCAGCTCATATCCACTCCTACCAGACTAGGTAAACCCCAAAACAAAGACAGCATCCTGGACTGGATCCTTACTAATAAAGATCCTGACCAGTACTCAGCAGGTACTCACCCAGAGGACATGAGTGATCACTTACTCACCTATGTTATCAAATTCAAGAAAATCACCCCCTTCTTACAACCATAAAAAAAATCAGGAACAATAAATTCAATGCCTCCATTTTTCAAACTGAACTTAAAGCCCACAACTGGACAATACTCAAGTCTCTTCCTCTTGAAGAGGCAGTTATATACTTCAGCACCACCTTCCTCAGGATTCTAGATTCCCATGCTCCAATACGGTCCATTAGAACTAAAACCAGAACCGCACCATGGCTCTCTAAGGAAACAAAATCCAAAATCCTATCTAGAAACAAGATGTGGGTCACATGGCGTACCTCTAAAGACCCACACTCCCACCAAACCTTCCGGCAACTTAGAAATGAAACTAAAATAATGATCTTAAATGATAAAAAAAACTTCTTCCTCCACCTCCAACACAAACACCTTAATAATCCACAGAAATTCTGGGCAGGCTTAAACAAGCTCCTGCACCCAGGCCAGGCAACCACCCCCACTCCAACAACTTGCAAACAACAGTGCCCTGTAAACATTGCTAACACATTCAATAGTTTCTTCACAGAAACTATACAATCCCTGGCCACACAATTCAAACAACCAACCAGCCCACTCCACTACCCATGCCAGCAGAATACTACAACTACATCATATCGTCTATTTACCTTTGATCCAGTACCCATATCCTCTATAACATCTCTTCTTAAAAAACTAAAACCCACTAAGCTAGCAGCTGACCTTCTCCCAGCTGAGTTTCTGCAAAAAGCAGCTGAGGCCATTTCCTATCCCGTCTCCATAATCATAAACCGTACCTTGTCAGAAGCCTTCATCCCCTCCATATGGAAAATGTCCCACATTATTCCTCTCCATAAAGGTGGTAGCTCACTACAGCTAACCAACTACAGACCTATAGCTATACTCTCACCCCTGGCCAAAATTATGGAAAAGTGTGTCCACAAACAACTGATGGAAAACCTCACCAAAAATAAAATTCTAGCCAACTCCCAACATGGCTTCAGGCCAAATCACAGTACCACAGCAGCCCTACTATCCTTTTCTAATACCATCAATAACTTCAGAAACAATAATAAACTATCATCTGCTCTTTTCTTAGACCTCTCCAAGGCCTTTGATATGGTGAACCACATTCAACTCCTCCGCAGGACAAATTATCCACATGCCTACCTGTTACACTTGGAGTTCCCCAAGGATCTATTCTTGGCCCTCTTCTCTTCACCATCTTTGTTAATGACCTGCCCACAATCACCCCCCATGCACATGCATTCAATATGCAGATGATTCGACTATCATCAGCACTGCCTCCAACCTGGCAGACCTCACTACTTCAACCCAAGACACCTTCAACCTAATAGAAAAATGGTTCTCAAGTCGTCAACTAGTTCTCAACCCCAACAAAACAAAACTACTTACTTTCTCACCCACTAACAAGACTCTTCCCCCCACCTTCTCTATTACATCCTCCAATGGAATCACTATATCACCAGAAGCTCACACAAAGCTATTAGGTGTTACCATTGATAACTCCCTTAAATTTGACACCCATTTCAATCTAACCATCAAAACCGTCAATAAAAAGCTTGGCTCTCTCTATAAAGTAAAACACTTTCTCACTCCTAATGCTAAAATTACAATTGCCAGTACACACCTACTATCAACTCTTTTCTATGCCTCCCCCCTTTTTGCAAACCTAAACAAGACAACCCTTAACAAACTTGCTTCTTGTTACAATCACATAGCTAGATTTGCCACAAATTCCACCTTTAGAACGCACCATTGCACTAATTTGAAGCAACTAGGGTGGTTAGAGTTTTCCAGCCAACTCCATTTTAACCAACTCAAAACGGCTCACCAGATACTGTATCACCCAGAGAAAACACCAGCTCTGAAAAACATCATTCACCCCTATATTAACCTGCAATCTTTACACTCCTCCAATAAGATCTTAGCTCAAACTACCAAAGCCAGTAATTCTGCTGGGGATTCTCTATTCTCAAACTTTGTAGGTAAAATGTGGAACTCCCTACCGACCATGCTCACCTCAGAACCTTCACTCCTACAATTCAAAAAAAAGCTTAAACCCCATCTCAGTACTCTCTGGCAATGTCCCTGTTCCAAACCTGATTAACCACTATCATTTACCCTTCTCTTACCTCACTATCCTTAACCGCTTTTTAACAAGGCGCCTCGCCTTTGTAACTGACCTATGTTTTTTTTTTATATGCTGCTGTTATTTTTTTCCCAAGATGTGATGTATCTTTATATTGTATTTAGAACTCAACTATCTTCCTTTTTTGCATTAACAATGTTCATATGTCTGTTACGTACCTGGAGCTTTTCTCCCCGAGCCTCCGCTGAAAATGGACATGTATCCAGTCGGACTCTCCCGGTTAACAAATGTAAAATAAATAAAATAAATCTGGCCAAGCAATACTCTCTTGGCAGCCCCCTTGGGGGGAAAACTCGCACTTTTTGCAGACAACTGGCACATTGTCACAAAGGACAAATGGGTCCTAGACATAATTTTAAGAGGATACAGGTTCCACTTTCACACCTTGCCAATGAAAAGGGGAATGCCAAACCTACCACAAAATCAATGGGCAGAGGCACAAAAACAAATTACAGCTCTCATGGAAATGAGAGCCATTCAACTGGTACCTACTCGAGAGCAAGGCCAAGGATTTTACTCAAGACTCTTTCTAGTACCGGGAAAGGACAATGCCTGGAGACCAATTCTGGACCTTTCAATTCTAAACACTTACTTACAAGTACCCAAATTCAAGATGCTAACACTACAGCAGCTACTTTCCATGTTGGGCAAGGAAGCATGGCTAGTAACATTGGACCTCAAGGAGGCATACCTGCATGTCCCTGTCAGACAAAGTTGCAGAAGATACCTCCGTTTCATTGTAGGTTCAACCCATTACCAATTCTCTGCACTGCCTTTTGGCTTATCTACTGCGCCCAGAGTCTTCACAAAATGCCTGGCACCAGTAATTGCTTACTGCAGACAAAGAGGAATTCAAATATATCCATACCTGGACGACTGCCTCATCCAAGCAGAAAGCAAGGACATTCTCTTACATCATCTGGCCTTTGTAAAGCATCTATTAAACTGCCTGGGGTACACAGTAAACGAAAAGAAGTCAAATCTAGTACCCTCACAAAAAATGACATTCCTGGGTGCCAGCTTGAATACAACGGCCCAGAAGGTTTATCTTACGCCAGCCAAGCAACTACAACTGACTCAATATTTCGTGACAATGGCAACAAAGACCCAATTAACTGCAAGAAAGATTCTGCAGGCCTTGGGCTTCATGGCATGTTGCATTCTAATAATACCATTTGCAAAGCTGCATATGAGGAAATTACAGTGGTACCTAAAAAGCGTATGGTCTCAACACAGCAACAGCTTGGACACGATGATATCTTTCATTCCCTGCCTACAGCAGGAATTTCTATGGTGGTCACAGGCATGTCACCTCCACAAGGGTCAGCCTTTCACCTTGCCCCCAGCCAGGCAAACTATCACAACAGATGCTTCAGACTACGCCTGGGGGGCACACATGGCAGAGCAATGCATTCAAGGCCTATGGACTGCAGATCAAAGAAATCTGTACATAAATCAAAAAGAGATGCTAGCTGTACAGAAAGCTCTGACAGCCTTCAAGGATCTATTACATCCAGGACAACTTGCAATAAGGACGGACAGCACCACAGTAATGTGTTACATAAACAAACAAGGGGGTACACATTCCTACCCTCTGTGCAGGCAAGCAATGATCCTATGGAACACAGCTCTGGCTTACCAAGTTCAGTTACAAGCTCAATTCCTGCCAGGACAGAACAACACATTGGCAGACGACCTCAGCAGAAACATCAAGGATCCCCACGAGTGGAAACTAGATCCACAAATATTTGCAATGATAACTCAAAAATGGGGCCTTCCAGACATAGACCTGTTTGCCAGTCCTCAAAACTATCAGCTAACAAAATTTTGTACAAGGACATTTCACCAACAAGCTTGGAAAGTGGACGCACTCTCTTTCAGTTGGAAAAACCTAACAGTATATGCCTTCCCTCCATTGCCTCTCCTCACAAAGGTTCTTCTGAAAGTCAAAAAGGAGAGACCATGACTGATTCTCATAGCCCCAGACTGGCCATGCCAGCACTGGTACCCGCTATTGAGAAATATGGCCCACAGCCCTCCATGGATATTGCCTCAAATCCCCCATTTGCTCACGCAACAAAACAATCAGATTCTTCACAGCCAGCTCAAAACTTTAAATCTGGCTGCATGGCAAATCAGCTAAACATCCAACCAGCTCCTCTTTCACAAGCAGTTCTGGATGTTATTCTGGAAGCCAGGAGGCCAAGCACCAGGAAGGCTTATTCGGACAAATAGAAAAGGTTTTGTGCCTGGAACCAATCTAAATGTCAAGACACAATTCAGCCTCACATGCCTCACATTCTACAGTATTTAGCTGAGATGTTGCACAAAGGACTTTCTTTTTCTTCCATTAAAATCCATGCTTCAGCTATTTCAGCTGACTACAACACGGATCCACCTTTATTTTCACATCCTCTTCTAAGGCAGTTCCTCAGAGGGGCAAAAAAACATTAGACCACCCAGGAGAGATCCTACACCAACATGGGACCTCAATTTTGTTCTGGAAAAACTAACGCTACATCCCTTCGAACCAGCTTTCTCTGCAGATCTTCAGTTCCTATCATGGAAGACTGCTCTGCTCCTAGCAATAACTTCAGCTAGGAGAGTCTCAGAGCTACAGGCACTAATGGCTGTGGAACCTTTCCTAATTTTTCATCAAGACAGAGTTTCTCTACGAACTAATCCTTCCTTTATGCCTAAGGTGGTTTCCAGTGTGGATTTAAATCAAACCATCCACTTACCCACCTTCTTCCCAAATCCACAGAACAAAGGTGAGAGACTCCTGCATTCCTTGGACATTCACAGGCAACTTCGTTACTATTTGGACAAAACTAAGGTTTTCAGAAAATCTGACCAGCTCCTCATATCCTATGCTACAGCTTCTCAAGGGAAGGCTATATCAAAGCAAACCATTTCTAAATGGATAGGTCATTGCATACGTTTCTGCTATACCCATCATGGGAAACCAGTTCCTGCTACCATTAGGCCCCACTCTACCAGGGCAACAGCTACCTCTACAGCCTTTCTCAGGGGGGTTCCAACCAAGGAGATTTTAGAAGCTGCAACTTGGAGTTCAGTACACACCTTTACCAAACACTATCACTTACCTCTTTACTCTAAGACCAGGGTGGGCTTCGCCACTGCAGTTCTGCAGGGTCTTATAGCCTCCACTAACCCTCTATGATACCTCCACCATACCTTAGCTTTGGGATTCAACCCAAGTGTGATGACTGCAGCAGGGTAACACGATGAACATAGTACAGTTTTGTACCTGTTCACCCTGCTGCAGTCCAGGTTACCCTCCCTCCATCCCTCTGATCTACTGACTAAATCTCTCCAATACCTTACTGATGTATTTGCTTATAGCTGAAGGGATTTTGTGTTTGTGCAGAGGTTACTCCATTTGGTACTAATTTCTGACCACCTTTTCTGGGGGCACCTGACATCTTAGGCAAGAAAAACTGAAGAAAATGGCGTTGGTTGCAATATATATATAACCCTGGCACACTGACATCAGGGAAGAGGCGACAGCAATCGACGCCGGACCAAGACTTTGGAATTCCGTCCGACTGCGGGACCACCTGATGACAGGATAACCCTAGTGTGATGACTGCAGCAGGGTGAACACTCGAACATCTATATTTATGGTAGGTACAAAACTGTACTTTCGTCATCTTCGGCTGCTTCATCGTAGCCCCCATCAAAAATGCATAAAAAGTCAGATCCATCCGTCTCAGATCCAACCGTTTTGAAACCTAGACGTCTTCAGATCCGTACCCCTTAGCTCCTGTTGGATCCATTTTCTTCACTGCTCCCTTCTTTCCTGGAAAGATCTCCACGAAGACACTCCAGGGTTCCATCCACAACATCATCTCTTAGATCTTCCAGAAACCTTTCCAAATCCGATGTGGATAGGATGCTGAAGTTTCTCAGAGAACAGGTTCAGAAGGGAGGGATGTCCGTCGTGTTTCACTGTTACAGTCATCACATTTGGGTTATCTGCCTGCAGGTAGCCCTCAGCCGGCCTGAATACTAGAGTCTTTGGATTTCTGCGTCGGATGCTGTCGCTTCTTCCATGAAGTCAACGGTATAAAACTTGCAGCTGACGCCATTACATTAGTCTTTCTTGCCGTGCGGTGCCCGAAGCAGAAGCAGTTCGCAAGTGCCGGTTGGCCGACTCCTGAAATTTACGTTTTCGAGTTTCAGACCTAAAGTCTTCGAAAAGGTAAGTACCTTGTTGGTGGTCCTTTTTTCTTGCTCTAACAGATGTGAAAAAATTAACAATTGTCTTGCCTGTGGAAAGCAAATACCTCATAGAGATTTTCATTCTTACTGCATCACCTGTTTAGGCCCAGACCACAATGTCCCTCACTGTCGGTTTTGTGCCTTGTTCAATGCCCGAACTATTCATCATTGGGCGATGTTTGTAGCTAAATACTTCCATTCTCAATCTCCGTACTCCAAAATGACTTCGTTAAGCCATCCAACTACCGATCTCCGATAAACTGTAAGGATAAAGACAGAGACAGACCACATAGGTCCAAAACTGCTGACAATGCTTCCATTAAGCTAATCACCAGTCCGCCGGTACTCAGTGAGGCACTTTCGCAGCCCATGATACCCGCTACTACAGATTCGCAGGCCTCTGCTGAGACCCATTTATAGTCTGGTGTGCTGCGAGATGCTTCTTTGACTATGGAACCTGCGGATGTATCTACCTTGGATGGGTCTGGAGCCGCTGTGCAGGCACCGGCTTCTGAGGGTGTATTCAGGCCTACCGACTTTCATATTAAACCGACAACTTCGTTTCAAGCTAGAAATACCAAATTCCTCAGGCCTAAACTTCGCAATACGCCTAGAAAACAGATGACTAAACCGCATTCTCAGGCCCATATGCCTCAAAAACAAATGATTAGAATGGCTGAAGACCTTATTACCTTAATTAGGAGAAACCAGCCTTCCCCCTCTAAAAGACCTAGAACTGAATTTCTTTCTGATTCTTCTGATCAGGAATCTGATATCTCTGTTCCTTCTGACTACCAGGATTTATCCTTATCTACTCATGAGGATTCCGATGCAGAGGATTCCATTCCCTCTGCTTCCCCTCCAGAAGATTTTTCTTTTGGTGAAACCTTGCATATCCTTGGGGAGCATTTCCGCTGGAAAAGCCAGGACTATTCTGAGTCCTAAAAGAGACTTGGGAATTATTACTCCTGCCACAACACAGGCCTCTAGCTATCCCTCCTGTTATGGAGATTGTAGATGATGATTTCTTGGAATCCAGCCTTACCCCAGACACTTTGCCTCCAGCTCCCAGGAAACCTGACAGGTACTACAGAATGCCTGACTCGCACATATTCCTCCTCAAGAATCCAACTGCAGATCCAGAGACCATTTCCCAAGGACCAAAAGGCATTAAGGCTACTACTGCCAAAAATCCTACCCCTTCTGATAGGGACTCTAGAGCTTTAGACAGATGGGGTAAGAAGGTATACACTTCTGCTACTTTGGCCATTAGGGCTTTAAATTGCCAGTTTCATCTGTTAAAGAATTAGCAACATATTATGGGACTACTTAAACAGAAAATGAGGTTGATTCCTGACAGTGCTGAACACAAAGATTTGCAAGAGTTAATGCATTCTGCTGAACAAATTGGAAGGCATACTTTGCAATGTGGTTTTTATGATTTAGAAGCATCTTGCAGGGCTTCTGTCACTGGGTCTGTACTTAGAAGGGGGTTCCTATCAGTTCGTCGAAACTTCATCAGTTTGAACACCATATGTTCGAACGGGGTTCCTATCAGTTCGTCGAAACTTCAGCAGTTCGAATACCATATGTTCGAACTGTGAAGTTAGAAAACTGATTATCGCGAAGCCACGGAACACCGAATTCTTTCCCAGGGAAAGAATTTGGTGGGCCATTTCTGCGGCTTCACTATTCCCTCCACTGTGGTACAAAGGTTAAGGTGCATGTGCGATAGTTACGGACCTTAAGGTTAGGGAGCGGGTAAGGTGAGTGTGCGATAGTTACGGACCTTAGGGTTAGGGTTTGGGTTAACGTAAGTGGAATAGATAGTAGTGTATGTACGGTTTAGTGTAGGGTTAGAAGTAGGGGTTTGTGAAGTGTATATGTGTGGATTATTTATTTTGGTATGTTTGTTTTGTGTGTGTGTTTTCTTGGAACAGCGATTCTCCCCCCCCCCCCCCCGGAAAAAAAATCGCTTTTCTAAACCTTCGATGGTTTTGCACTTCGAGGTTAGAAGTTCGAACATATGGTGTTTGTACGTCTGCCGTTTTGTCGAAGTGATATAGACCCCTTAGAAGGCATGCTTGGCTTAAGGAACAAAACTTGCCAGATCATGTTAAAGCTAAATTAATGAATGCACCCTTAAACCAAGACCGCTTTTTTGTCAACAAAGCAGAAGAAGTCCTCAAAAGGATGGAGGAAGAAGCTAAATCTGTGCAAACTGTTAAAGATTTCTTACAAGTACAGCCTCCTAGATTCAGGAGGCATTGTCCTTCAAAGAACTGGTCTTTTCCAGTCCCTTCCAGACCTTCCCCATCCACACCCAGGAGCAGCAGACCACCAAGACTTCAGTCCTCAGGCTATACACAGATCTAAGCAGTGGGGGGCTCCCACTTCCAAGGCAGGGGGTAGTAAGCCATGCCCCTATGGAAAAACTGCACAATGCCTTATCTTTAACTCTTCCAAGCCCCGCTCTACTACTTGCTCTCTTAGGAGGAAAACTCGCCCTCCATGCAAAAAAATGCGAACTCATTACCCAGGGAAAATGGGTTTTAAACAAAGTTTCCATAGGATACAGATTCCACTTCCACTCATTGCCAACCCCAAGTGGATGGTCAGACCTCCTCCCAAATCAGTGGACGGAGGCCCCAAAAACAAGTTCTCTCTCTCCTTAGTATCAGGGCTATTCAACCTGCCCCAGCAGAACAAAGGAGACCAGGTTTTTATTCAAGACTGTTCCTGGTTCCAGAAAAGAAAACTCCTGGCGTCCTATCCTGGACCTGTCTATTCTAAACACCTTTCTGGTGGCTCCAAAATTCAAAATGCTAATTTTTCAACAGCTTCTTCCTGTGCTAGCCAAGGATGCCTGGCTAGCAACCCTAGACTTAAAAGAAGCTTACCTGCACATCCCAATAAGGGAATCCTGCAAACAATACCTACATTTCAGGGCGTGCTCCATGCACTATCAGTTCTCTGCACTTCCCTTAGGCTTATCTACTGCGCCCAGGGTATTCACAAAGTGCCTAGCTCCAGCAATTGCATTTTGCAAGCAGAGAAATATTCAGATTTACCCATACTTGGATGATTGCCTGATTCAGGCAGAAAGTCAGGAGTTGCTATTACAACACCTGTCATTTGTAAAGAGACTTCTAACCTTACTGGGGTACACCATCAACAAGAAGAAATTACACCTAGTACCCTGCCAACAGATTGTATTCCTGGGAGCAAGCTTGAACACAACTTCCCAGATAGCATTCTTCACTCCGGAGAAACAAGTTTATTTGACAACCTACTTCAACCTACTGGCCACAAAAACCCAGCTATCTGCAAGGAAAATCCTGCGAGCCCTGGGGTTCATGGCCTCTTGCATTCTGTTAATGCCATATGCAAGGCTGCATATGAAGAAACTTCAATGGTATCTAAAATGTCTATGGTGTCAACATTCTCTGGACCTGGAAACAATGATTCCTATCATTCCTTGTGTAAGGGCAGAGTTCCTTTGGTGAGCAGAGGCATGCTACCACAACAAAGGACTCCCTTTCACTCTACCCCCTGCCACCCAAACCCTAACAACAGACGCATCAGACTATGCATGGGGGGCTCACATGGCAGGGCAGTGCATTCAGGACCAATGGAACCCAAAACAGATGCACCTGCATATCAATCAAAAAGAAATGTTAGCTGTACAGAATACTCTGACAGCCTTCAAAGACCTTTTTCTTCCAGGACAACAACTATTGGTAAATACAGAGACAACACCACAGTCATATGGTACATAAACAAACAGAGGGGAACCCATTCCTACCCACTCTGCAGACTAGCCATGGCTCTGTGGAACACAGCCTTGAGCTACCAAGTGAACCTGCAAGCTCAATTCCTGCCAGGCAAACTAATTTTACTAGCAGACTTAAGCAGAAATCTCATGGACCCACATGAATGGAAACTGGAACCGGAAATATTCAAGCTCTTGAGGAACAAATGGGAGACTCCAGAGGTAGACTTGTTTGTCTCCCCTCAGAACTACCAGTTGAACAAATTCTGCACCAGAACTCCCCACAGTCAAGCTTGGAAAGTGGATGCCCTGTCCTTTACCTGGGAAAGCCTCTCAATGTGTGCCTTTTCCCCCTCTGCCTCTCTTCTCGAAGATTCTACTAAAGATCAAACAGGACAAGCCAAGGACAATACTGATTGCCCCAGACTGGCCACGCCAGCACTGGTACCCCCTTTTGTGCAGTCTGACAGTGCTGCAACCATGGCACCTGCCTCAGACCCCTTCCCTGCTGTGCCAGCAGGCGGGCCAGATTCTGCACCCTCAGCTTCAAATCCTGAACCTTGCAGCCTGGCTAATTCCCTGAACTCACCACTAGCAACCCTCAGTAAGCAGATGCTAGATGTCATTCTTAAAGCAAGGAGGCCTAGTACTAGAAAACCTTATTCAGAAAGGTGGAAAAGATACTGTTCCTGGAGCCAGGCTCAGGGGATAAGAAACAACGGTGCCCAGCTTACCTCATATTCTTGATTATTTAGCAGAAATGCTCCACAAGGGCCTATCTTTCTCTTCAATTAAGATTCATGCCTCTGCCATTTCAGCACATTATAATACTGAGCCACCCCTCCTCTTTCATCCCCTGCTAAAACAATTCCTTAGAGGGGCCAAAAATTTAAGGCTCCCCAGCAGAGCTCCCACTCCTGCCTGGAACCTTAACTTTGTATTGGAAAAACTCACTCTTCCCCCCTTTGAACCAGCTGCTACAGCAAAGTTGAAATTTCTTTCTTGGCAAGCAGCCTTACTTCTAGCCATCACTTCAGCAAGAAGAGTGTCTGAACTGCAGGCCCTCATGGCAGTGGAACCCTTCATTATCTTCCATGCGGACAGGGTTTCCCTCGGGACTAATTCATCTTTTATGCCAAAGATGGTGTCTGTTGTGGCTCTAAACAAGTCCATTCATTTGCCTGCTTTTTTCCCTAATCCTCAAAATGAGAGGAAAAGGATACTGCACTCTCTGGACTTGCACAGACAGCTTAGATTCTGTTTGGACAGAACTTAAGCCTCTCAGAAAATCTGACCAGCTGCTAGTTAGCTTTGCTGCAGGGGCAGAGGGGAAGGCTATTTCAAAGCAAACCATTTCCAAATGGATAGCCCATTGCATCCATTTCTGCTACAAGCACCATGGAAAACCTACCCCACAAAGGGGATAAGATCACATTCCACCAGGGCTGCATCTACCTCTATGGCATTTCTCAGAGGAGTCCTTACCAGGGACATACTGGAAGCTGCTACCTGGAGCTCTGTACATACTTTCACCAAGCATTACCACCTGCCTATCATTTCTAAATCCATAGCTGGATTTGCTACAGCAGTCTTGCAGGGCCTGATTGCTAGCCCCAATGCTCCTTAACTGCCTCCACCCTTCCTTAGCTTTGGGAATCAACCCAAATGTGATGACTGCAACAGTGAAACATGAAGAACATAGTACAGTTGTGTACACTTACCATAAATGTAGATGTTCAAGTGTATTCACTGTTGCAGTCCTGGTTACCCTCACTCCAGCCCTCTGACTTCTCTTGGCTCTACCTTTCCTTCTTGTTTGGCCTATATTATATCATGTGTATTTGCTTTTTGCTGGGGGTGTTCCATACCATATAATTGCTTCCTATTGTGGGAGCACCTGACATCTGGGGCAAGAAAAACTGATGTAATGGCATCGACTGCATGTTTTATACCCCTGACGTCATGGAAGAAGCGACAGCATCCGATGAAGAAATCCAAAGATTCTGGTATTCAGGCCGACTGAGGGCTACCTGCAGGCAGATAACCCAAATGTGATGACTGCGACAGTGAATACGCTCGAACATCTACATTTATGATAAGTGTACACAACTGTACTTTCTCCTGGCTCTTACTCCCACTGGATCTGCAAGCCATCCTTTGTCGACTTCCCCTTGGTATGTCCTTCTCCAATCTGACCCACTATTTCGAAGCCCTCTGATACAAGATCTCTGGAAGTGTCTTCATTGGCTCTGAAGATGATCTGTTCTTCAACTGCGACAGTTTCTCTAAGTCGACTGGCTCCGAGCCTTTCAGAGTCTGAAGATTCTCTGAGCCAAAGCATTGGCACTGGATCGGGGGGATTGGTTAGAGTCAACTCCGAAGCTTTCAGAGCTGTCTCTTCCACTCTGAGCTTCGGCACTGGATAGCTCTGGCTCCCTCCTCTGGTGAAGTGCTGGTAGGGTTGCAGGTCCTGATGGTTTGAAAAATCCCAACTCCTTTGCTGTCAACTTGTGTCCCCTAGCTATTCTGTCTTTGAGGTGGTGGAGAAGGCTTTCTCCTTGTCTGGAGAAGGGACCCCCCCCCCCCTGGGTCATACAATCCTGCCTCATCCACGTCTGTGAGCCTCGTCCATCCATTCTGTTTTGGACTGCCAGCACAAACTAGTCTCCAGTTAGTCTGCTAGGACATCATCTTCTCTGATACTTCCCCAAGGCAAACCACTGAGGAGTTCAATCGAAAGAGAATGTCTAAGAGGAGGCCTGATTTCCCACGAATCTCTCACAGAGGACACTGGTTCTGATGATGTGGAAGAGGCCCACAGATCATCACCCCCAGTAGAAATCAGTGTTCCTGGAGGCTTTTGTTTCAAGCCCTTCTACTTCTTGGGTGCCCCCCCCCCCCCCCCCAGTCATTGAGCTCATAGACATTGTTTCTCACTGAGCATAGAAGGAGTTGTATACTGTAGAGCTGATACCAAAAAGACCAGCCAAAATTTTAGCCCTCCCTACGGACCAGATACACTGGAGCAAGGGAGCCCCTGTCAATGCCATAGTTGTGGCTGCAGACACTAAGAAGGAATTGGCAGAATATAGTGCCTGTATCCATCCCCCTAACAGAGTGTCCAGGACTTTGGACACATTTGGGAAGTGTGTGTATGCTTCAGCAACTTTTGCCGTCAGGTTGCTCAGTTATTTAGGGCATTTTACAAGGTTGCAAGTATATCTGACCAAGGAGCTTGCCAAATCTTTCTGGGTCCATATCTTCCAAGGATGAAAATAATCTCCTCACAACTGGCCACTCTCCAATCTGTTTAAAATGCATCCATGAGGATGATCTTCCATGCAGTGGAAGGTACTTCATGGGTGACAGGATCAGGTTTACCCATCAGGAGACATGCCTGGATGTGGTTATGTAATTTTGTGGACACCTTGAAGTCTTCATTCATCAATCTGCCTTTTGATCTCAAGGTAAAAGACACACTCTCCAAATGTGAGCAAGCAGGAAAGACCCTGTCTGCCATGGGTGTATGTTTTTCAACCCCTCAAAGACCTTTCTCAAGGAATCAGCGAGGAGGTAGAAAAATGTGATTTAGAAAATCCCAGGGTCCTTTACAATATTCACATGGAAATAGTTCCCCCAGGGGCAGAGGGGGAACACAAATAAAAGATGTCCTCGTGGCACAGGTGGCCCGCAGAACCAGGTCTTCAGGAACTCCTTTTCGGGTAAGCCGTTTCAGAGCTCCTAAAAGGATACCTGTTTGTTCCACTCAGGAGGCAGTCGAGACATGTTTGTCTCTGCACCAGAGAGCCTGGTTATCTATAACAAAAGATTCCCGGGTGCAGAGCATACCATCTTCTATAACCCATTCTAACTTTGTGAAGAAAATCCCCAGTGTTCCCCGCAGTTAGAAGGAAGCAGCATCTCCAGAAGTAAAAAAAAACTGCTAGAAAAAAAGGGTCATCCAAGAGGATTCCCCCAGACGAGAGAGGATCTGGGACTTACTCAAGATTCTTCTTGGTGCCAAAAAAGACAGGGGACTGAGACCGGTTCTGTATCTAAGCAGATTAAATCACTTTGTACAGTATTCAAAGTTTTGGATGGTCATGGTTCAGTCTATTTTGCCTCTACTGTAAAAGGACATTTGGATGTGCTCGATGGATCTTCAGGATGCAATGTACAAGCACTCCAGAAATTACCTGCGCTTCCAGCTGGGAGACGGTCATTACCAGTTCAGAGCACTACCCTTTGGTCTCATCACAACCCCCAGGTTATTCACCAAAAGCATAACAGTGGTAGCAGCTCACTTGAGACTGCTGGGATGCCATGTGTTTCCATATCAAGATACTGGCTCCTAACCACCTCAACCAGTCATCAACTTCTACAGGCAAGGACAATTGCTTCAGTTGTGTATTCATCTGGGAATCATTTCTGAAAATAAAGTCCTCTGAGGGTAAGGTACCTGTTGTATCCAAATCAACAAATCCAACAGAAAAAAGAAGAAGAAACTGCAGGTACTCCACAACAATCGAAGCCAGCCAGTTGCTAGTGTACTAAAACAGCTTTATTGTAAAAGTAAGCGCTTTCACATCTGCTCAGGATGCTTCATCAGACTTTAACAAACATCTAGCTTTCAAATATTTAAATACGCACCCTACAATTCATTGGACCAATGAAATCAAACAAACAATTATCACCAATTTGCATCCAATGCTATGTAGTAAAGACATATATTCATAAGGCAAAAACATATATATATATATATATATATAAATGCACAGTAAAAAAGGACATCCATTACATATAAAACTACTGTCAAAAAGTTGATTAAATAATCTTTACCAAAAGGTTAAAAACTTTAAAACATTTATATGTACATTGCCAGATAAAACATACTACTAAGTCCTGTTCGATTTTATGACTAGAGGTTATCATGATAAAGATCTAACAGCTTTGAAGAAAGTAGAAAGTAAAGGTGTAGCTTTACCATACATTAGGGGTACTTTGAGAGAACCAGCTGCACAGAAGGGATCCCCCCAAGAAAATGAACAAGTGAATGGTCATTACCTATAGTAATAAGAATAGAAGTATAACAGGAGTTATTAAAAAGAATTGGGACATTTTACAGTTAGACGATAAAATAAAGGCCTTAGTAGGTCCAAGACCTAGTTTTAGTTATAAAAACACAAAATCTTTGAAAAAGATGCTTTGTTATGAGAGACATACATTTGATAGGCCACTGTCAATAAGAAAGGGCACCTATCCTTGTAACTGTAATCAGTGTACTTTTACTACCAGCAGAGACAATTTTATACATCCAGACACATTTAAGTGTTATAGATTTAGTCACTATGCAGATTGCAAGACTAGAAATTTAGTTTATTTAGCCATATGTAAAAAATGTAGTGCGTTCTATGTGGGCATAACGAACAGGACTCTTAGAGAAAGGATCAGGGAGCATTTGTATGCTATTAATAGAGAAAACGAGAATAATGCTCTAGCAAGACATATTTTGACGCATGCCACTACACATAGTTTTGAGTTTATGGCTTTAGAACTCATATATACCACCATGAGATTAGGTAATACTGTTGGCTTCACAGAGATAGAAGAAGGGAAATGGATAATTAAATTACAAGCGGATTCAGGACATGGCCTGAATGATAGGGTTAGTTTAAAACCATTTGTTATGGACCGCCCTTTAAAGCATTAGTAATGATCAAAGTTTTTATAGAATAGTAGTATGTTTTATCTGGCAATGTACATATAAATGTTTTAAAGTTTTTAACCTTTTGGTAAAGATTATTTAATCAACTTTTTGACAGCAACTTTTTGACAGTAGTTTTATATGTAATGGATGTCCTTTTTTACTGTGCATTTATATATATATATATATATATATATGTTTTTGCCTTATGAATATATGTCTTTAATATATAGCATTGGATGCAAATTGGTGATAATTGTTTGTTTGATTTCATTGGCCCAATGAATTGTAGGGTGTGTATTTAAATATTTGAAAACTAGATGTTTGTTAAAGTCTGATGAAGCATCCTGAGCAGATGTGAAAGTGCTTACTTTTACAATAAAGCTGTTTTAGTACACTAGCAACTGGTTGGCTTCGATTGTTGTGGAGTGCCTGCAGTTTCTTCTTCTTTTATCTGGGAATCATGGTCAATTACAACAAATCTCAGCTCACACCAACGCAGAGTCAGGAGTAGATAGGTGCTTGTCTGGATACAGTCAGTCAAATAGCCTGTCTACTTAAATCCAGACACTGAGGTCCCAAGTCGAGAAAGTGATTCAGAGTTCTTCTCTTCCAGCCTGATTCATTTTACAAGCCCTAGGATCCATGGCAGCAGCTGTCATCCTCATTCCTTTGGCCAGATTGCACATGTGAATTCTTCAATGGATACACTCTGTTCAGTGGTCCTTCAACATCTTTTCACAGCTCCAGTCAAGATATCACAAGCATGCAAAAGATATCTTTGGTGGACTTATTCAAACCAGCTCTGTGAAGGACATCCTTCTTCCCCTCCCCACAGCCATGGTGACCATGGACATCTCCCAGTTGGGGTTGGAGGTACTTCTTGGGAAGGACAGTCCAAGGTACATGGTCCCCGAAGAGGCCAAGATGTATATCAGTGTCCTGGCGATGAAAGCAGTCCTCCTAGAGTTGCATACCTTTCAAGACATTTTTTCCATCTGAGATAATTGTCTTTCAGATGGACTATATGTCAGTGGTCCAGTATATCAACAAACTGGGAGGAACCAGATCGTATCCAATTTGTTGAGAAGCAATGAGAGTATGGCAATAGGGATTTCTTCCAGTTGCTTTGTAATAGCAATGCACATCCCAGGGAAATCCAGCTTGATTGCGGACAAGCTAAGCAGATCCATTTTGATGCATCATGAGTGGTTTCTCAATGTCAAATTGGTGAAGATTTTCATTCAATGGGGTCAGCCATGCTACAGTCTATTTGCCTCTCTCTTCAGCTACAATTGCAGCATGTTTTTTGCCCTGATCTCTTCAGTGGGCGAGTCACTTAGAGATGCTCCAGTCCATGATTGGCCCTTCTGTTTTCTTTATGCTTACCCACCATTGCTTCTCATTCCCAAATTTCTACAGGAAGCATTGAGATTGAACAGCACAGCTGTCCTCATTGCACCCTTCTGGTGTCATCAGATCTGGTTTCCATTCATTTGGCCTCACCTTCTACATCAGCCCTCAATACTGGATCCCACTCGAGACCTCCTGTCTCACCCGATAGGTATGACTCATCCGGACTTAACAGGCCTCAAACTGATCACATGGTTTCTTTAGTTTTATTGATTTTTAGACATTGCAAGCTGTCCTCCCCGGTATGTCATATCTTCTCGAAAAGTTTCTACTAGAAGGATTTACAAAAGTAAAGGTAATAATTTGTTTTCTGGGTCATTAACAAACACCTGGATCCTTTTCAGCACTTGTGCCACCCATCCTTCAATTTTTAGCTTCAGTTTTTAATGAAGATTTTTTTTTTTTTTTTTTTTTTTTTTTTTTTTACTATGTGCAGTTGGCTGCCATTTCTAATTTCCACATGGGCAAAAATAACTCTACCATAGCTTCTTCTAAACTATGTAAAGCCTTTCTCAATGGAGCCTTTTTACTTAGACACCCCCCCCCCCCCATTAAAGGATCCTACTCAGACTTGAAATTTGTCATACTTCAGGCCTTGACACAAGCTCCATTTGAGCTTTCAGCTAAAGCAGAACTTAAAAAATGTTGTATTGGAAAACCATTTTGCTGGTTGCTAATCACATCAGTGAAATGAGTATATGAACTCCAGGCTCTGTCTTCCAAGCCTCCTTACCTGTTTTTTTCCCAAAGACAGGGTGTCTTTGTGAAGAAATCCATCTTTCTTGCCTAGGGTAACATCTGAGTCCAACATAAACCAGGTCATTAGTCTACCAGTTTTCTTTCATAACTTTTCAAATAAGGGAGAGTATATGCTCCATCTTTTGGATGTGCATAGACAACTTTGATTTTATCTTCACAGAACAAAAAGACTCCAGGAAGTTTGATCAGCTGTTTCCTTTTCTTCTAATAGATTGAACAAACCAGTATCCAAAGTTTCATTGGCCAGATGATTAACTGAATATATTTCCTTTGTTTTTGGTAAAAAAAGGCTTATCCTTGCCCAAGACCCCTAGAGCTCATTCCATGAGGTATATGTCAGTTTCTTCAGCCTTCTGGTCAAAGGCTTCCTTAAGATGACGTGTGCAGCTGTAACGTGGATGAATTCTCACACCTTTATTGCTGTTTACAAATTAGATTTGATTTCTAGAAACAGAGCAGTCTTTTGTGCTGCAGTACTCCATAATATCCTTCCATGAAGGTCACCCAAGGTTCCAGTAACTGAAAACTCTGTTCCTTCAGTTGTGGAATAAATGAAAAGGATAACATCATCAGATACAAAAGAAATTATGTACTCACCATAAAGTTCTATGTGTTGTCCATTTTCATTCTTTGTCAACTTTCCACCCATCTGCCCACATCCTTTGCTTCTGGAGTGATCTAAGAGTTGTACAGAAACCTCTGTTGCTTGTTTGAGCTCCAAATTCCTTCATCCTTTCTGCTTTGCTAATTTATGGAATAGGTTGTCCCTTTATTTCTAGGGGCAAGAAACTGAATCTGAGGTATGTTAGGTTGGTGGGGCATTTTGGGTAAATGGAGAACCTCAAGAGTTGTTTGATCTGAAGATCTGGTAGAAGCGGCAGAGTTGGATCCAAGTCTCTGATCCAAACCCATCAGTTGAGAAATAATGAAAATAGATAACATAGATGGAATGTTATGGTGAGTATATCATTTATTAGCAACATTGTTCATCATCATTGTCCCCCTCCAGCACATTTTAGAATTAGCGTTTGTTTTCTTTAGCTATGATTTTAAAGTGATTTATAACCACTTTGAAATGTATTATAGACAAAATGACAGTCAGTCTTCAATGCTAATCTTCGTCAATGGATCATTTTTTCCTGCTGCATGCACTTTTTACTTTTATCATGTGTTTAGCTGTAATTTTAACATGGTTTGTAACCATCTTGAAATGTTCCATAGAGGAAATTAATAGCTACCTTAATTAGCATTTTTATATTATTTATTTTTTAAATATCTGCCTTCATGGAAACTGTGATATAAAATGTTTATTTCCTTCTGTCAGAAATATTTTCATATCCTACTGAAAATCTAATTGATTTTTCTATTTTGTATGATGTTCATTATCAGATTGCTGTTGCAGTACAGTTTCTTGTCTTTGAGAATATGCTACAGGTTTTTATCTGCCTTTCTGGCCAGACATCCACAGCTTTGAACATCTGTAGAGTGGAGCTGGTCTTTTCCCTATGCCATGGATGTTGGTATGATACTTGGCTTAAAACGAAAACATCATGTACCATCTTCAGTTCGCTTTAGTTGAAAGCATCAGTCAAATGACTTTCCATCTGACTCTTCCAGGCAACATACAGAGAAGACATATCCAGTTTGGAAATTTTTTGCAACTACAGTGAGTTTTTATGATGTGGTTATCTGTAATCCCTTGCTTAAATAAGGATAAATGTGGATGTTTTCAAATAAACAAAATGAAAAGAAAGTAGAGAAAAGTGGAAGTGCAGATTTTTCACTCGAGAGTAACAACAAAAATCACATGACAGATTAACAAGAAACTGCAGCAGGGATTTCTCTTGTTAATAAGATTGATCATCGTGTTGATCTCTGCTTCAGTAGCCTAAGCTGTGTGGATTATATCCTGCATATAGGATATTATAGCCGACCAGCTTTCAAAGCTTCAGGGCACCTTCCACATACCCAAGCCATTAGTCAGCTTGAGCTAAGCTGACAAAGTCAGGTTTGGACTCCAAGCCCTTCAGATCTTTCCAGACACTGAAGAGAGTGTTCCTCTGCTGACTTTTGAGGATCGGTGGTTGGGTAATGCTGTTCCATTAATGAACAGATAACATAAATTTACTTTAGGGAAAACTAACTTTCCATTTTACTTTATCACAGAAAACTTATTTTTTCTGTAAAGGATTAACTTTTATGTCTGGAAAAATTGTTTTAGTTGAAAGTTTTGTGACTTTTGTGTACTTTTAAATGTGAGTATTACTTTTTTACTTTAGTGGTAAAAAGTTGTTGTTTAAAACTTTTTTGTGGCAAAACTGTTATTTTACTTACTTTATACTGTCTTTTGTCTTGAAAAAAAAAATTTTTTTTTACATCTTACCTATTTGACTGTTGCTGCTAAGCTTCCATTTGATCATGGATCAATATATTCTGTTGTACCTTGTTCCAGTCACAGAAAGAAAAGATTTTACATCTCTGTATGTAACTGGAGCTTTTGTCCCCAGGCCTCCACTGAAAATGGGTTCTTTCTGACTCAGTTGGACTATCCTGGTAAACAAATGTCAAATAAGTGAATGAATGAATGAATAAATAAATAAGCAACTTTTGCCACCACAGCAGGCTGGTAGTTTTACCTCAGCCACAGGTGGGTGACTGCTGTGACCAAAGCTGGTTCCTTGGACTACTTTTCTTCCGATCCCTGTGGTGTAGTCCCTACAGCCACCATGGACGAGGGGTTAGACATATCCTCAGCCACCACTTTCCAACGGTTAGACACACACAGGATTTCAAGTCTGATGAGGGAATCAGATGGGAAACACTCAGGTACAACATCACCAGATTCAATGGATCCAAAGGAGTGCCTTTACATAGTAAGGAAAAGCCACTTTTTTTAGCCCTGGGAGAAAGGGTAGGGAAAGTACCTGTGCTTAGCCAGAATGCTGTGCATATCCCTAGGAGGTTGCTGCTGGTGTTTTGGGTCTGTTGCTTCAGATCTTGTCCAAAAGAAACAGAAGGATAAATGTATGTCTTCTCCTGTTTCATTTTTCTCTGGACAGGAATAATTTATTATGCTTAACTTAGGGTCTTGTGTGGTCTCTGGATCCTTTTTAAGACGGTTTCTAGCAATACAGAAAGGGATCCCTCTTTCCTTGAGACAGTTTCAAGACATTAAATCTGAGGGAAAATGTTAAGGGACAGATGTTTGTTTCATGCCTCAGATTTCTGACTCTGATTTTGGGAAGAATATGGTATCTGAGACTATTTACAGGATTAATTACTTTTTGTGGGAAATCATTGGTGTTTGCTAGCCCCTGAGAAAATATGATTTGTTACAGTTTCCAGGACTTTCTCCTATTCTTCCAGTTCTTTCTACCTTGGAGGTTGTTTCTGTTGCAGCCTGCAATCTCCATGACACCCACCCAGCCTCCCCTAAAAAAAAGCAGATTGAATATATAAGGTTCCTCAGTCTTCTAAGTCTTTATGTACTAATCCCAGATTTGACACAGCAACTATTGGTTTAGTAAACCCAGCTTCTGTTAAACATGTTAATAGTAATCCCTCTTCTTCTGACGAGGATGGGAAGTCTCTTGATAAATTGGGGAAAAATGTATTATTCTGCAACTTTAGTTTTTAGAATTCTCAGTTAGGCTCATTATTGTCTTGTTTAAATTGTGAAAGTATGAAGAATGTTTTGGCATCAGTTTCTTCTTGTGTTAGGAGAAATCTGCTTTGTATAATTTGGTTTCTTCTGCTATTCAAGTCACTACTCATTGCTTAAAAATGTGTGCCATTGAAGCTGTTTTGAGGAGATTTGCCCAGCTGCATTCTCAGAACCTCCCAGAAAATGTCAAGAATGCAATTTTAAATTCTTCCTTGAGTAGAGGACTTGTTTTTGGACCTTTTGCTGCAGAGGTCATCAAAAAGCTTGAGAGATTCCTTGGATCAGCTTTCCTCTCTCAGGTATTTCTGACCCCTTTCTTGTAAGTTTTCCATGGGATTCTTCACTCCCTTGTTTAACTTTACCAAAAAGCAAAATAAATAGTCCCAGAAAATGCTGGTAAGTAGATGTTTAAAAAGCAGTGGCAGAGGGGATCCAGAAAGAAAATAGCAATTCCCCAGAATGGGGGGGGGGGGTCCAAAAAGAAAACTCCTCAGAACAAAGGGCAATCTGTCTAATAAGTCAGAATGACTGTATGACACCCCCCAACCTAGGGGCTCCTTTATTCCTCCCAGAAAGTCTGAACCTCCATTTGTGACAGATTGTTTCAGACAGATGGGTTCTGAATGTAATCCGTCAAGGCACAGACGGCAGTGGAATTGCTGTTTTTTTCCAAGAATTGATCCATCTTTGAGGAACACTTCAAGCAGATCTTTTTCTTCCTCTCTAAACAATCAGTTGGCAAAATTATGCTCCAGGACTCCATGCCTTTTCTTTTTTAGGAGAGAAAATTATCTGTATGCTTTTTTTGTCCTTTCCACTGATTTCCAGGGAACATCTGAAAGCTCAGAAGAACTCCCCAAAGCTCATTGTGGTAACTCCCTTCTGGCCCAGGCAGCAGTGGTTGTCTTTTTTGGAAATGGCCAGGGACAATTACAACAAACTTCCTCATAGACTGGTTATACTCATACAGGACAAAGTGTGTTTGATGCATTCCAACACAAAACAACTGCAGCTACAGCCTGTATGATAGAATCTTAATACCTTTCATGCACCTATTTACTGAGGATTTGCAGCTGGTATTAATGGAGGTAAAAACAAAACTGCTACTATAAAATCTTATATTATCAAATAGAAAATATTTTCTAGTTTGTGTCAAGGCAGGAACTAGCACCCTTTCAGGGATTATGTGTTTTGGTTCTGCATTATATGGGTGAGTTACTATTCATTGCCTCCTCTCCCAGAGTTTATTTTTAGCCATTTCTGCCCATGGATGCTCCTCTTTTAATGCAATTTCACATAAAAATGTTTTTGACAGGGGTGTTGCATACAAAGCCTCCTAGAAAATGGATAGCTCCTCCTTGGGATCTTACTTTTGTGTTTAAAAAAAAAAAAAAAACTCTTGTTACATTTGAACCAGCTCATCAGACTGACTAGAAATTATTAATAGGAAAAACAATGTTACTGATTGCGCTGACCTCTGTATAAAGGATGTCTAAGTTGCAAACTCTTACAGTGAGTCAGCCTTATTTTCCACAAAGATAATTTCCTGGAGAAATAATCCGTCATTTATGCCTTAAGTAGTGTGTGAGTTTACTTTAAGACAAGCTTTCTATCTTCCTTTCTTCTTTCCAGGACCTAAAATGATGGAGAAAGGATGCTTCATGTATTGGATGTCCACAGACAACATGTGTACTTTCTTGACAGAAAAAATCTTTTAGAAATTCTGATCATTTGTTCATTTCTTGTGAAGGTAAGAAAAAAGGACAGCCCATGTCAAAGCAGACTATTTTCAAGTGGTTGTCTCATGCTGTTACCTTTTCTTGTATCCATCCATAGCAAGGCAATTCCGAGCAGGGGCAAGGCTCATTCTACCAAAGTTTTGGCTTCATCTGTGGCTTTTTGGAGAATAATCACCGATCTGCTCAATAACTTAAGAAAACTCCAAACAGTGGAGCAAACCCAATTTGGCTTTGTCAAAGGGAAGTCTTGCCTGCTCAGTCTGTTGGACTTCTTCGAGAAAGTCATCAAGGCCATGGATGAGGATAAGTGATGCACACTGCTTATCTAGACCCAACCAAAGCTTTCGACACAGTCCCTCACTCTGGGATCATAGATAAACTTAATGAGTTAAGCATAAACCCCTACATCTTCAGATGGATAGCAAACTGGCTCACTGGCAGCACACATGTCTGGATAGGTCAAACCACTTCTAGTAAGACACCAATTACTAGCGGTGGCCCACAGGGCTCAGTGTTGGGACCCTTTCTGTTTGGTCTTCACATCAGAGTAGTATATACCAATGTTGGGAGCGTCTAGTTCACCAAGTTCGCTGACGACTGTAAGCTAGGCGCAGTTTTGAATCCCCAAATGATGCTGATATCCTACAGACAGGTCTAAAAATGGCAAACAACTGGTGCCAAAACCATGGTCTTAGATAGAAATGCTAAAAAATGTATAGTCATACCCTTCAGTTAATCAGATATCCCTGCAAATTATAGTATTGATAGCACACCCCTCAAAGCAGACCCAGTGATGAGGGATCAGGGAACACAGATAGATAGTACCGTAAACTTTGACCACTAGGTGGCTATGGTAGTGAGGAAATCCTTCTCTGTGGCTCAACTTATAAATAAATGCATGATATGATGATCAAAGGAAGTCAGTGCCATTCTGCTTGGCCCTCATCAGGCCCATAATAAAGTATGACACTCCCTACCACATGTACCTAACCAGGCACTTACACCAACTGGAGTGGCTCCGGAGGTTTCTTACAAAAAAAAATGCAAAGCGTAAGACATGTCTTATACAGTCTGAATAAAGGCCCTATTGTTTATTTAGAGGTGACTTACCCCCAACTTACAGGGCATTCTCTGATGCAGCCCTAATGAAAATGTTATATATTCGCAAGAAATATTGAGGGTTACGTGTTCCATGGACCTGAACCGTATTTGTGACTCTAACAGGACTTGCTGGAGAGACGGATTCATGTCCCAAAGACTACCTTGTCTATGGAATAAACTTCCCAGCTTCATATAACAAAGCTTGTTCCTCACCCTCTTCAAAAATAATTTGGATAAATAGATGGGGACCAGTAAATTAACTTCCACATTACTGCCATCTCCCTAATGGACAGAGGCAGTCTGTCAAATGACTCAGGGCTCCAAAATCAATCCAAAACCACTATCCTGATACTAACTCATGCCATATCTTAGGAATTAAGATATATAATATTGTCATGTCCTGGATATAATTGGCTAGGCTTGTAAAGGCTCTTTTGCCATTAGGCTAGTATCTTTTGTGCATACAAAGGGATGTTCATAGTGTTTCACTGTTGCAGTCATTACACTTGGGTTATCCTGCTGGCAGGCTACCCGCAGTTGGCCTGAATTCCAAAGTCCTGGTCCAGCGTCGGTTGCTGTCGCCTCTTTCCTGACATCAGAGCCCCAGGGGTATAACAGATGCAGCCGATGGCATTTTCTTCAGTCTTTCTTGCCACACGGTGCCCGAAGCAAAAGCAGTTCGCAAGTGCCGGTCGGCCGACTCCTGAGATTTTTGAAATTGAATTCCAGATCCAAAGTCTTCCATAAAGCTAAGTACCCTGTTGGGGAAACTTTTTTCTTGCTCCAGACCGATGTCAGAAAAAGTTAATAGTTGTATTTCTTGTGGGAAGCAAATACCTCATAAGGATTTTCATTCTTACTGTATTCCTTGCCTAGGCCCTGACCACGACGTTGCTAGTTGTCGGTTTTGTGCTAGATTTAACCAACGCACTATTAAGCGTCGGTACGATTTTGCTTTTCATTACTTTGGCTGAAGGTTTAACTACATAATGCCGTCGGAACAGCCGACGACCGGAGTTCATAAAATGCGCAAGGAAAAAGAAAAGGACAGGCATCCGAGGTCCAAAACCGATGACGAAGCCTCTTCTAGGCCAGTCGCCGGTTTTCAATGAGGTGCTTTTGGAGCCCCTGACACCCGCTACCTCAGAGCCACAGGCCGCCTCCGACTCCCACGTGGAGACAACTAGGCCTCTGGATACTCAAGGTATTGGGCCTTCGGAAACTAATCCTTCAGATGGGTCCGGGGCCGCTGAGCAGGCATCGGCTTCCGAGGATGTTTTCCAACCTACACAGCTTTATATCAAGCCAACTTCAGCTTCCAAGACAAAGTCTAAAACAGTTTTAAAGACAAGGAAACAAGTACAGCATTCTCCAGGACAGACTTCCATGCCTAAGAAACAGATGCTCAAAATGGCCGAAGACCTAATTACTTTGATCAGGGGTTCCCATCCCCCTCCTGATAAGAGGCCTAGGCAAGACACTGAATATGATTCCTCTGATCAGGTTTCCATTTCCTCTGACTCCTCTTCAGAACAGGGATACTCTATTCCTCCCTTTGAGGATTCTGATGCTGAAGAATCTATTCATTCAGCTTCTCCTCCTGAGGATTACTCATTTGGGGAAAACCTGCATACCATGAGGGAGCATTTCCACTGGGAGAGCCAAGATTACTCAGATTCTAAGAAAAGGATCAGAGACTTTCTTTTACTACCTCAGCAGAGACCTCTTGCTATTCCACCTGTTCTAGACGTTGTAGAAGATGTATTTTCAGAGTCAGGCCTGTCTCCCGACTCTTTACCTCTTGCAACTGTTAAGCCAGATAGATACTACAGGGTACCAGATTCTCATAAATTTCTATGTAAAAACCCTGCTGCTGACCCAGAAATTATTTCTCAGGGTCCCAAAGGGGTCAGGGCTGCTACTGCAAAAAACCCTTTCCCCTCAGATAGAGATTTTAGGGCTCTGGACAGATGGGGGGAAAAAAGTTTACACTTCTGCTGCCTTGGCTGTAAGGGCTTTGAGTTGTCAGTTTCATATGCTTAAATATCAGCAATACTTAATGTCTCTGCTAAAACAGAAAATGTTGACATATTCTGAATGTTCTGAGAACAAGGAAATGCAGGATTTATTGCATGCAGCTGAACAAGTGGGAAAACATATTTTGCAATATGGTTATGATTCAGTGGATGCCTCTTGCAGGGCCGCTGTAACAGGTTCTGTCATTAGAAGGCATGCTTGGTTAAAGGAACAGACTCTGCCTGATCATGTTAAAGCAAAATTATTGGATGCTCCATTACAGCATGATACTTTATTTGGTGTTAAGGCAGAAGAGGTGTTGAAGAAAATGGTGGATAAAGCTAAATCTATGCAGACAGTAAAGGATTTCTTACAGGTACAGCCACCCAGATTTAGCAGGAACTGGCCTTCTAAGAATTGGTCCTTTCCCGTGTCAGACAGGCCACAAAGAGGCAGATACAGACGCCCTAGAGGCAGACAACAGCCCCAGGGCACATACAGGCCCAAACAATGGGGTGCTTCTACCTCCAAATGCGGAGGAGACAAATCTCAGCCATATAGGCAACAGTCCCAATGACTTCTCTCTGCCAATGCCAAGCATTTACCTTTTGGCAGCACCCTTAGGGGGAAAGCTAGCGCTTTTTTCACAAAATTGGCACATGATCACCCAGGACAAATGGGTCTTAAATATAGTCTCTTAGGGCTACAGGTTCCACCTTCACACCCTTCCAAAGGCAAAGGGTATACCAGACCTGCCACACGATCAATGGGCAGAGCACAAAAACAAGTTTCATCTCTCATGGACATGGGGGCTATTCAGCCAGTGCCTCAACAAGAGCAGGGACAAGGATTTTACTCGAGACTTTTCTTAGTACCAAGAAAGGACAAAGCATGGAGACCAATTCTGGACCTGTCTATTTTAAATACTTTTCTGGACGTTCCGAAATTCAAAATGTTGACTCTGCAGCAGCTTCTGCCCATGCTGGGCAAGAAGGCAATTCTGGACCTGTCTATTCTAAATACTTTTCTGGACGTTCCGAAATTCAAAATGTTGACTCTGCAGCAGCTTCTGCCCATGCTGGGGCTTGGCTTGTAACTTTGGACCTCAAAGAGGCATACCTGCATGTCCCAATCGGACAATCTGGCAGAAGATACCTCAGATTCATAGCTGGCTCAATGCACGACCAATTCTCTGCATTGCCCTTTGGCTTATCTACTGCACCCGGGGTCTTCACAAAATGCCTGGCACCAGTAATTGCATTTTGCAGACAGAGGATTTCAAATATATCCCTACTTGGACGACTGCCTTATTCAAGCAGAGACCAAAGACATTCTACTAAAGCATCTGGCGTTTGTAAAAAAAAAAAATACTAATTTGCCTAGGGTACACAGTAAACGAAAAGAAATCAAAAGTAGTACCCTCTCAAGAGATAATATTCCTGGGTGCAAGCTTAAATACAACTGCCCAGATGGCTTATCTCACGCCAGACAAACAAAGGCAACTGACTTCTTACGTCAAAAGCATGGCAACAAAGACCCAGTTATCTGCAAGAAAAATTCTGCAGACTCTGGGCTACATGGCCTCCTGCATTCTGCTAACTCCATATGCAAGACTGCATATGAGGAAACTACAATGGTATGTAAAAAGTGTTTGGACTCAACATTGCCACAGCCTGGAATCAGTAATTTCACTCATTCCCTGCCTACAACAGGAGTTTCAGTGGTGGGCACAGGCCTGTCACCACAACAAGGGACAGCCATTCACTTTACCCCCAGCCAGGCAAACACTAACAACAGATGCTTCAGATTATGCCTGGGGGGCCCACATGGCAGGAAAATGTATTTAGGGCACATGGTCCCCAAGCCAAAGGCATCTTCACATCAATCAAAAAGAGATGCTAGCTGTACAAAATGCCCTGACAGCCTTCAAGGACCTACTTCATCCAGGACAACTGCTGATAAAGACTGACAACACCACAGTCATGTGGTGCATAAACAAGCAGGGGGGCACACATTCCTACCCCCTCTGCAGACGAGCCATAATTTTGTGGAACACAGCATTGACTTACCAAGTATACCTGCAAGCACAATTCCTGCCAGGAACAACAAATGCACTTACAGACGAACTAAACAGAAACCTCATGGACCCTCACGAGTGGAAACTAGATCAACAAATCTTCAGCATGATAACAAGGAAATGGGGATGCCCAGACCTAGATCGTTTTGCCTCCCCTCACAGCTGCTAACTTCAGAGATTCTGCACAAGGACCTATCACAAACAAGCAAGGAAAGTGGATGCTTTGTCATTCAGCTGGGACAACCTTACAGTATATGCCTTTCCTCCACTGCCTCTCCTCCCCAAGGTACACCTAAAGGTCAGACAAGAGAGGCCACAAATGATGCTGATTGCCCTGGATTGGCCTCGCCAACACTGGTACCCAATCCTAA
Source organism: Protopterus annectens (assembly GCF_019279795.1). Taxonomy (NCBI): domain Eukaryota; kingdom Metazoa; phylum Chordata; order Ceratodontiformes; family Protopteridae; genus Protopterus; species Protopterus annectens. Next base: position 1,585,831,698 of record NC_056732.1, on the reverse strand, counting down.
GGAGCCCTGCCTGGACATTGCTTCAAATCCCTCATTTACTGACGCAACAAAACAATCAGATCCTGCACAGCCATCTCAGAACCCTAAATCTAGCTGCATGGCGGATAGTGTAACCATTCAGAATACACCTCTCTCTAAAGCGGTTATGGATGTTATTTTGGAGGCCAGGAGGCCCAGCACCAGGAAATTTTATGCATAAAAATGGAGGAGATTCTGTGCTTGGAATCAGGCGCAAGGAATTGACACGCTTGTACCAAATATTCCTCAGATTTTACAATATCTGACTGAGATGCTGGACAAAGGCCTATACTTCTCATCAATTAAGATCCATGCTTCTGCCATTTCAGCTCATTACAATACAGAACCACCAATTTTTCACATCCATTTCTTAGGCAGTTCCTCAGGGGGGCCAAAAACATAAGACCCCCAAGGAGAGCACCAATACCTGCATGAGACCTCAATTTTGTCTTGGAAAAACTCACACTGCCTCCCTTTGAGCCAGGCAATACAGCTGAGATAAAATTCTTATCATGGAAAACAGCTCTGCTCCTAGCAATAACTTCAGCAAGAAGAGTCTCAGAGATACAGGCATTAATGGCTGTGGAACATTTTATTATCTTCCATCCGGACAGGGTTTCTCTAAGGACAAACCCAACATTTATGCCAAGGTGGTGTCCATTGAGGCTTTTAACCAAACCATTCATTTGCCTACATTTTATCCAAACCCACAGAATAAAGGGGAGAGACTTCTGCATTCTTTGGACATAGACAGCTACGCTTCTACTTGGACAAAACTAAAGCTTTCAGAAAGACTGAGTAACTTTTAGTGGCATATGCTTCAGGATCACAAGGAAAGGCCATCTCAAAGCAGACTATTTCAAAATGGATAGGACACTGCATTTGTTTCTGCTATTCACAACATGGCAAATCAGTGCCTAAGGGCATTAGACCACATTCTACCATGGCAGCAGCCACCTCAGCGGCCTTCCTCAGAGGAGTACCAACCAAGGATATTTTGGAGGCTGCAACTTGGACTTCACTGCACACGTTTACTACGCACTACCACTTACCTCTTTACTCTAAATCCAGAGCAGGCTTTGCCACTGCAGTTCTGCAGGGCCTTATAGCCACTCCTAATTCTATTTAGACCCAGCCACCCTACCTCAGCTTTGGGATTCAACCCAAGTGTAATGACTGCAACAGTGAAACACGATGAACATATAGTACATTTGTGTACCTACCATAAATGTAGATGTTCGAGTGTATTCACTGTTGCAGTCCAGGTTACCCACCCACCATACCCTCTTCTTTGCTGGGACTTATCTGTACTTCTCTATCCTATACAACCTATGTGGTGTATTTGCTTGTAGATGAAGGTATTGTTTATGTTACTGCAGACTTTTATAAGCAATGTTTTTTAGCCTACCCTTTTGGGGACACCTGACATCTGGGACAAGAAAAACTGAAGAAAATGGCGTCGGCTGCATCTTTTATACCCCTGGCGCTCTGACATCAGGGACTTTGGAATTCAGGCTGACTGCAGGCAGCCTGCCAGCAGGATAACCCAAGTGTAATGACTGCAACAGTGAATACACTCGAACATTTACATTTATGGTAGGTACACAACTGTACTTTCCACTTCTAACCATCAAAATTTCAAAACATCGAAGTTCAGATCAACGAGACCAGAACATTGAATTTTGAAACGTCAGAGGTTACAAGTGTAACCAAAAAAAGAAAAAGAAATTTTAACAATTGTATGCAGGGGGGCTTTGCCCCCCTGCACCCCCCACACCCCCCTACCTTAATATTCCAACTCTGAGACCGCACTACAGTGGAGTAAAGGGAAATCTCCCATTTAGCGCTATATGCAGAAGCGCTAAACGAGAGATTTTCTGTACCCTATCTGTAGTGCCATCACACAGATGGCACATAGACACACACAGTATGCAGGGCACCTTTGTGCACTGCAAAAACACAAACATTCTCCCACCTACACTTACCTTTTTCTTCCCCTTCAAACCTTCGACATTTTCAGACTCGATGTTCTGGTCTCGATGATCTGAACTTCGATGTTTTAAACGTTCGATGGTTTGAAGGGGAACCATACAAATTACTATAAATTAGATACTTTCTCTCTGTCTGAGACAAGTTTTGCTAGGACCATTTTCCATAGGCTCCTAACCCCTCCTCCTCCTTTCTCTCAATCAGTTTAAGGTATAGTAACTTATATGTATATGTTACTATATGTAGTTAAGGCCTCTACAGCAGTGAACATTTGAAAATCTGCTGTTATTTTAATTCTGCTTTTACTGCTCTACTTTCTCTTGCTTGATTCTGTGATCCGGTTGTCAGGCTTTCCTATTGTATGTTTGCTTTTGTTCATAGTGTTTAACAGTCAGTGGCCACCTTAACTGCACTTTGTCAATTTATTCTTGGTTATGGGAATGAACATACAGGGTTTGACAGCTGATTAAGTGCAGCTTTTCCCCCAGTGTAATTCCCGTCATGGATAAGAAAACACCGGTTTAACAGTTGCTTAGATTAAATGCTTTTTTTATGTTAAGTATTTGTAACCTATTTGGAAACCTCAACTTCCCTGAATCCAGTTCACTGAGAGAGACCCTGTGTTTTTTGGCCGCATGTGACTTTAGAGGGGGCTGGTCTACCTTCACCAGTTATGGATTTTTGTTCTGTTATATTTAAGGATAAATTAGAGGGCAGAAATGTCAGTCTTTTTTTAAATGTAATTAATTTTATTAATAGTGGTAACGCACATATGACATTGCCAGAATAACAGTTCACATAACCAGCGAACAGAGAAATAACCAATTAACTGTACATGCGCTAAATACAGTGCTCAGCAGGCATTGACATGATACATTGATATTGTAAAGTCACACCCACATGAGAGATTCCTTTCACCATAATATCCTTATCCCTCTTGTGTTCCTAAGGAGTCAGAAAGCATAGTCCACTCTTGGGAAAGCTTATCTGTTGCTCTGCACTCTTCAAGGAGTAGTCTCTGTACCCTATATGTTTCATTAATAGACATTCCACATATTCTAATGGACGTTTGGTTTGATTCTGGCCTTCCATTGCTTTGTACATAGTTTATATCCACTGACCAATGTCCATTATACCTTCAACTTCATAGTTTTTCTAGATGTCATATTTGGTATTACCCCGTATGTCCAGAATTTCTAGCCATAGAGTCTGATATTCCCAATAATCCCTCCCATAAACCACACTTCCAAAACATGTGAAGATTGTCAGTATTCTGATAACATCTCAAATAACTATCTGTCTCAGCTGTGTACCCTACTTCTCACTGGCATGAGATACCACCAAGGTAATAGCCACTGATCCCTGTGTTGGGACCATTTCTTTAACCTATATGCTGTTACCCAGACCTGTTCCCACTCTTCTTCAGATACTGTGACATCTTCCTGCTCTTTCCATCTACCAATCATGTGTCTTCTAAATGCCACTGCTCTTGGTTCCCACAGTACTTTATAAATTGTCCCTGCTCTCCCTTTCTTAAGTCTGGACCACCACTTCCAAGGAAGTAGTCTCTCGGTCAGCACTTTTGGTAAACATACTTGAACCATACATGGTTAATCTACAGGTATGTTAACCATTACTGCTGTTTTATGTGGAACTTTGCACAAATGGTATTAGAGTCCAGGAGAACCGGGAGCTCTAGCAACTGCTCCAACTGTCATATACCTTGTCCTTTCCATTGCTCTCTGCTGGTCTTCTGAAGACTTGTAAACACTTCAGGGTGGAGCCATGTAAAACTACCAGGTCCTTTCTCCAAATTTTATCTCCTGTTTTACAACATTCCCTATGGATTTCCCAGTCCATTCCTGTGGTTAGAAAGAAACACTGTCTAACCGGCTCAGCCCATCCCACCCGTCATCCTCTCTTCTCCGTCCACTTCAGCAATTGATTAACCTTAAAAGCAGTTGCATACCTAGACAAATGAGGAAGGTCCCATTCACATACCTAGACAAACAAGGAAAGTCCCATTCACATACCTAGACAAACGAAGGTCCCATTTGGATACCTAGACAAACAAGGAAGGTCCCATTCGCATACCTAGACAAATGAGGAAGGTCCCATTCCCCAAACCTTTTCAGGACATATGCCCACCCAAAGGCTGTTCTGCCTCCTACTCTTAGAACATGGTTATTGATTTGGTTTTAAAGGTGGTGTAGACTGCAGTATTCTTCAACAAATGCATTACATTACATGAGGTATTGTCATCATTTTTACCACCTGTTACAGTCCGAGTGTAAAAGGAAGTCACCTTGAGAGCAGAGTATTTCTCAGTCATTTAGTTGAGGTCATCTTCCATCATTATTATAAATGTACAGTAGACCATTATCCCAAAGTATCTTATATCCTGCAATTTGGGGATCTCTTTCTTACTTAGAATATGGCACTCACCCTACTTTAGAGGGTTACTGTTTTCACACAGTTGCACTCCAACCCTGAGGCCTCTTCAGAATTTCTGAAAATTGCCCATAATGTCTTCAAACACTGCCAGTAGGTTTATACTCATTAGCACACAGTCATCCACAAACAGCTGGAAAGCACTAAGTGCTTTTTCTTTATTATACAGTGGATGTAAGAGTGACCAGATTTGATGTGACAATCCTTCCATTATTAATAGAAGTAATACGAGCGACAAAGGGCAGCTTTTTACTCCTGGCTGTCTTCCCCACCTCTGTTAACTTGCCACTCACAAATAGTCTAAAGGCTGGCCCCTCATAGATTCATCTGATTCTGTAATAGCAAGCTTGATGTATGATTGGGCAAGTTTGTAGGAAGTATTACTCAGTAACAAAGCAACAGGACTGTGGCAGATTGTAAGATCAATCTTAGACTAAGCCGTGTGATAGTATACAGAACTTACTATTAATTAAGAGAAGTGGTAATAGCTGCAAGGGGGTTGTTCAGTAAGATAATTAACTAGGGTAGTTAAGTAAACTGTAGGCATTTATCATTTATTTTTGTCTGTTTTTTTCATTTATGCAGTAGTGAAGGCACTTAACTTACATAATTTCTGGGAACTTTTTTTCCCATTAGACGAGCAGGTAGCTGCTGAGACAGCAGGGTTTTTTCAGTGATATCTGGACTGGAGGATTAATTGAGTATTAAGTAGTAGTTAAGCATAATTATCACGAAATGTGGAGTTTGGTTGGTGAATGTGATATAGCATTGTTGACGGTTATATGTGGAAGGGGCAGGCCAAGACAGCCATTTTATTAGAAATGCTCTGTATGAGTTTTACTTATGCATATTCTAAATAGTTTAACGTTTTTTATGTACTTTTTTGTTATTGTAGTGTGTAATGTAGTTTGCTTGAAAATTAGAGTTTTGCTTGAGTGTAAGTGCTAGCTTTGTTTTGTCTAACTTGCAAATCATCATGTGAATTGATAAGGGCTTCCCATGCTTAAAAGTGATGTTATTGAAAAATTGGTTTAGGCCAGCATTAAATCTGGATTGGGGGTTGGGGTTGGAACCTATGCAAAAGCCTTAAAGGAGGCCATGCAATTGAATTGTGGTACTTTGCAAAAGTATTTTATCGGATGACAAGTTAAACATAGTATCTTGGAATGTTAATGGACTGGTAGATCCAAGGAAACTGAAGTCCTGATGTCTGTTAAAAGTTGTGGCTAATATTGTTTTATTACAACAATCCTCTTTGTTTAAATGAGAGCATCACAAGATTATTAATAGTGGTTTTAAACAGAATTTTTTTTTGTTGGTGTGATCGAGTGAAATAGATGAGTGGTAATTTTAATCTTCATAGTGAAAGTTTTTTGAGAAGTAGGAATTAAAAGAAGTCATAGAGTGTCTGGTCTGTTGAAGGGAATGAAGGGGGAATAAGATGACTTCTGCTTCAGTTCACACCCCCCAGTACATCTTCTGATGAACTTTAGAAAAGTTTTAAATGACATTGTGAGTTCTCAGGAAGGACTCTTACTATTGGGCGAGAACTGCAATTGTGTATGTAATCCTGAAGCTGTATCAGGGGAACGTAGGCAAGGGATAATATCAGGCAAAGGTAAACTCATGAGGAAATATTACAAAAATGATGGCTTTCAGTGATGTTTTAAATAAGTGGAATTTACATATTTTCCATCTCCATGGTATAAAACTGGGCTATGCTTTCTAGGATATATATTTCCTTGCGGCACTTAAATTTAGTGTGACATGTAGTAACATTAAAACTCTTATTTTCTGACCATGCTCCTCTAAGTGTTGAATTGGTGAAAGATAGCTATTGAAAATAGAAATCTAAATGTCCCATGTATTTATTAAAAAATGAAGAAATTAATTTCTGGACGACTACGTTATTAAAAGAACTCCACAAGAAAATCTACAGTAGTGAAAACAGTATTTCCAAGGCCTGGGATAATTTAAACAGTGAATTTAGATTCAAAGTGAGATAAAAGCAGATAAAGCTATAGGGAAAAGATGGATATGCTTAAGACATCAGGCCACAGGCAGGGATTTGAGTGTTGATGAATCTAGACACCTGATTAGGGCCAAGACAGATATTCAAGAATATTTACATTTTTTGTAATAAAAATACTACAGTTAAAGCATCTGTTTTTGATAATAATCCCAGGTCTCCAAAAATGGTGACTAGGTTATTCTGATAGAAGGTAGATAGCATTGTAGGAAAATTAAGAAATCCTAATACAGGTAAAATTACTAGAGATCCTGATGAAATTCTAGGTATTATTAAAATGTAATGAGTTGTAGTATGGGGAAAACAAATATAATTATTTGTCAAGAGTTGCTGTGGATGATTTATGTGGGAAATGCACTTTAGTGTTAACATGTTGGAGAAGCAGGAGCTGGAAAATAAAATTTGTTGCAGCAAAATGTCATCAGTATTACAACAGCAGTTGTAATGGTTGTTCGAAATGGTGGGACTTGCTAGAGCAACTCCCAAAACACAGAGACTGAATGACTGAAAGAACGGACTTGGATATACTAAGTCTGAGATGCCATTTCTCTGAATATTCCCTTTTGTCCGATGTATGGCAATTTTGGAATATTATAAGTTTGGACGGTATGGTAGAGCCTGCCACCCCCCACCCCCACAAAATGAAGTTTAAGGAGAAGAGCGATTTTAAAGTTTCTCTCTTCTTTGGGTATTCAGTCCCCCCCCCCCCCCCCCAGCACTCAGCATTTCGAGTCCTGACAATAGGGAGCCAGCTACAGGTGTTTGTTTAATCATATTTTAAATAATATCAAAATAACTGATCCATGGGGAAAAAAGCCGTGGTTACAGGTTTACACAAGGAAGGGATCTATTTGTCAGTCCTTGACTCGTACAAGCATATTTCTCTCTTTAGTCATGATTATATAAATGGTCTATGTCCATTATAGTGAGAGAAAAAAAAGTAACTAAGCTTCAGATTAATTGATTATGACCGGTGTGGGTTTGTAAAAGGGAGACTTTTTATCATTTTTAACAGTACAGTTATCCTAAAGGTAGATCAGAGCCAAACAGTTTCCGCTTCTGTTGCTTCATAGGTAGTTATTAGGCTTGCAGTCTTGGTGAACAATGAGAAGTGTAGCCTAAATGCCTACTTGTCTCCAAGCACTGTCTAGTTAAGCGACTTGCTGAAGGTTGCACAGTAGGCAAATGAGGGCTGAGGGAATCAAATCTTGTACCACAGGAGCTACGGTTAACAGCCTTGCTCTTCTGTACCAACAGCCAGACTTAAGGGATTTTAACCAGTACCCTCTTCGGTAGTATTATATCAGACACTGCATTTAGAAGGTGAGACATAGCAGGGTTAGTCCTGATGCAAAGAAAGCATTTGATAGGATCATTTGTACTTGCATATTATCAGCTCTAATGAGATTTCTTGGTAATTTTATTAGTTTAATCTTTGATGTATGTTCTGGCTCTCATGTTGTTATTAAAGTAGATCATAGAACTTCATAGTTTTTTGAATTTGAGGGGTACTAGACAAGGTTGCCCAGTTTTCTCTATTTTATTTGCTTTGTATAATTAATCTCTAGTACATAGCATTTTCCCTGTTTTGTTTGCATTACACATTGAACCTCTTGCATAGAAAATTAGAGCCTTTGAAATCGATGAATGTGAATTGTTTGGATGTAGTCTTAAACCACCCTAGTCTCAGATTATATTAAATTGTACTTGGCAATTCCAAGAAAAGGACTAAAATAATTATTTTAAATTCTGAATCAATTCTAGATAATTTCAGGTTGTAAAGTTGGTAAAAATAAAACTGGGTCTGTTGCAGGGAATGATATGCCCACTAGTGAATTGGTGCAGAGCTTTCCTTTTTTTTTTTTTTTTTTTTTTTTAAGGTGGCATGAAAAAATGGGCTGTAGGTTAACAGGTCTTTAAATGATGGTACAGAAGAGATGTGGGAAGACATGCTACAAAGAATTAAAAATTGCAGATACTAAAATTTTTAATTTAGATTGTCCATAAAATCCAGCCGATTAAATCATTTGTGGTTCATTGTTCTGGCCAGGCATATTTTTATGGACCAGAGAAAAGAATTTGAGCAGTCATTGACAAGGAATTAAAAAAAAAAATATTTGGGGTGAGAAAAAATAGAGAGTCAAAGGGAAGTTGTGGCTCTGGTGGAATGGGGGGGGTTGGTTGTACTTCCTAATATTAAACATTAGCAACCTAGCTAAGATTATTGTATTAGTTGCATGCAAGAGACTATTCACCAAAGCTGTATGAGTAGGGTAGTTGTTAGCTTATCCTTTTGGTCTGAGATGAACAATCAACTCAATGTGCAGTCTGTCAGTATGTCTGCAAAGCAACTGAACACCATTTAGGATCTAAGGTTATAAAGAAATTGAGAGCGGAGTTAGTCCCAGTTGGTTTAGATAGTTTTGCTAGTGATCCAGGGAGTCTAGAAGAAGGCAGTGCTTTATGGCTTATAAGAAGTAACCAACTTGAGTAACAAGAACATTAATAAGGAAGAAAAAGGGTAGCTGGTTGAGAAGAGGCGAAAAATCTGTTTGATTTGATTGAGTGATCATCTCCATTATACGGCCTCTTTCTATAGTACATTTAGAGATGGGAAGCCATTTAAGGTTATCCTAAGAAATCTGAAGTACTTGTTTTTTTTCAGAAGACAAATCAAACTCCCTTGCTGAAAGAGGCTTGAATAGTAGGGCTTATAATTTTTTATTGGAAAAGTACTGGGGTAGTTGAGCACATTAAGGAAGAGTGAGAGAAGAAATTGCCAGTCAAGGTAATGAACAGACAGTGGACCCATATTTCCTTAACACCTAAATATGCAGTCATATCAAGAAAAAATAGTAATTTAGAATTTTTGTTTGGAAATGTTTGCATAGATACTTTTATATGCCGAGTAAACTGTCTAGGATGCTTCTTGATACATTGAGCAGTTATGTGAGGTGCTTAGAGAGGAAGGAAAGCAGTGGGGTGCATAGTCTTTTGGGAGTATAGTTTTCTTCATAGGTTTAAATGTCAACTGTAGGTGTTAGTTTAAATTTGTGGCCTGTTATTAAAATAAATCATTGTTTTTCTTGTGTTGGGATTGCATACTAGAAATAGTACAACCAGTTAAACATCTAATTGCTTTGATTATGTTGATTGCTGCCTAACTATGTTTAATTGTATTCACTGCTCTTAGATTTCGTTCCTATGTATTAATAATACCTTTTTTACAATTCAGATACCAACAAATCAATATTTCTGCGCACCTTGCATTGGGACTGCACAGCCTCTGTATTTGTTCTAATTTTTTTTTTATTTACTAAATGAAGTTATTGGTTCTTTGCCAAAAAAAAGAGTAATCTGGAAGAAGATTTTTGTGTGATGTATGATGTCATTGGGAAAGGTTACCTACTAATGTGTCAGCAAAAATCAGCCAAAAGACTACCATTTGCAGTGAAAGAAAATAGCCAAGTTTATTTCTGTAGACACCGTATTACTTTTACGTTACAGATTTGTTCCCACGTTTGGGCTTTGTTGGAGCACAAGAAGATTGTGGCACTGAACTTCCAAGATGGCTGCATATTGAGTAACAGCATAACTCTAGTTCTCCCAGTGTGAAAACAGGAACTCGACAGAGAGGCCCAGTAGATCTTTGAGTTTATGGGCAAATTTCAGTAACTTTCTATTAAGTGTACTGCTTGGATGCCAGGAAAAAAAAAAAGAAATACAAAGCACTTGACTGGGGTAAGTTCTGCAGCTGTTCAGCAAAAAGTAATGCAACCTCCAGACATGACTTCCAGTAACTTCTAGGAAGATGTCACGAAGTAGAAAAGCTCAGCAAGTAGGACCCAGAAGCAATATCCAAAACAAAGCGACTAAACGCTTTTAAATACAAACACTGTTCGATCTTATTTAAAACTTTTATTGAGACAGTAAAACAATGTAACCAAGCGCTTTCGCTCGGATAAATCTGAGCTTTATCAAGGAAAAAAATGAGTCCGTAATTTAGACCATTAAATACATTTCTCAATTAAGTCACATGCCTTTTAAGACCATTATCTTATTATCTTATTAATAAACCAGTAAAAAAAGATTTAAACATTTGTTAGTTTTAAAAATATATAACCCTAATACTCTAGCAACTCTAGGAAGATGTACGACAACTGCACACAGACCTAGTTAAAATAAACAAAACATTGATGAAGTACATCAACACAAACAACAAAAGGCTGGAAAAAATGGAAGAAGCTTTAAACAGGTATTCAGATGAGATGAAGCTGCAAAAATCAGAGGTTGAAATGAAGAAAAAAATGGCTGAAGGAGACTGCTCAGGAAGAGATGTTTCGAAAAATAGTAGAATTAGAGGGCAGAGCATGTAGGGGAAACCTGGGATTTTCAGCTGTACCAGAGAAGCTGGAAGGAATTTTATGAAAGCACAAGTACGCAACTGGATTGGTGTTCCACAGCAAGGAGGAGTTAGTTGAAAGGGCACATCTTGTGTATGCTCCAAACCTGGATGTGGGAAAGTAACCAAGACCTTAATAGTAAAGATGAAATCCTACCAGCAGAAGCAGTTGATTCTGACAAAACTGTGGCAGAAGGACAAAATACTAAAAGTGGAGACAGCAGAGTGTTTGTGGAGAATGATTACTCATTGTACACCAAGAAAGAAGAGGAGTTAATTCATTACACTGTTTAGGGAATTCCGCGACGCAGGTGTGAGATTCAAGCTGCTGTACCCAGCTGTCTTCATGATACTCTTCCTTGGAGGGACAAAATTATTTTTTTTTAAGTACACTCTAAGGAGGAAATACAAAAGTTTGTCCAACAAAAGGTGAGCTGTAAAGCAGAAGGAGATTTTGCTTCTTCTTACTCTGGTAATAAAGACCACTGAGAGAACTTTACTTGTGAAACTTTTTCCACTGTTTCAAAATGTTGGAGAGAAGGAAGGGACCATGAGAGCTCTCTAGAAGAATTGAGAGTATGTTGGAAATAAAGCAGACACAGGATTTGGGAGATGGAGATGAACAGTAATGAAACCGGTAACTTAATGTGGAATTACAGTGCAATAATTATATTTGTGAAATATGACAAAACAAGAAAATCTGCAAATATTTGACTTTTTCAGAATTTGTTGGACTTCTGGGGGACTCTAAAGTATATGCCTTACTTCAAATCATTAATGTTCAGAAAATGCTTTGGGGAGGAGAAGAGAGGGGAAAAGTTAACTATTCGTAAAGAAAACATTTTTCTTAATACAGTTTTGTGGTGTGTTGCTTTCTTTGCATGTTATAAAGTAAAGTTTTATCAGTTATTTTTAAGTGTAATTGGGATTGTACATATGTGTTGCTATGGAATTTTTTTTTTCTTTCTCCCTTTTGTCTTTTTTCTTCAGTTTTAAGAAATGTAGGCACTGCAGTATAAAAAAAGAAGCCTGGTTAAAAGAGCATGACAAAAGACAATTTAATGTGCTTTTTTCATTCTCGCATGGAGAAATGACTAGATTAAGGACCTTAGATTGATTTAATAACAAGTTTTAAGAGAACGCAAGTAAATGAAAAAAGAATATTGAATATTCTGAGGCTTTTTTCTAGCAAATACATGTATGCTTAGTAGCATTTCTGTTCTTTCTGTATCTGGCCCTCATGTCTCCATGGAAACAGTCTGATGATGAGAAATTGTCTGTCTGGTTCTCATGTCTTCATAGGTTCATAGAATAGTACTAAGCTAACTGCCCTTGCGAGCCATTTTAAGCCTAGCCAATTATCCCTTGTGAGACTCAAACCTTGCATCCTGTGTTTGTAAGGCAAACACCTTAACCATTAGGCCACCCTCCCACCCCACCATGGAGACAGTCTGATAAAGAGAAATTGGTTAGAGTGGTGGAGAGTGATTGGCTGGGGAAAAAAAGAAAAGAGAAATTGGCTAGGTGATAATGTTCTCTGAAAGCATTCAGGGGTTTTCCTAGCTGGGAGTGCTATTAAGACAAAGACAAAACAAGTTAGCACTTAGAAGCACAATCCGCACCATGAGTCTTAGCATGGATAATCTTTATTTTAGTTTAACTACAGTCTGTGAGTGTAGCTGTCAGTTTGGGACATTTGTTCTTATTAGGAGGGTAAAACTTCAATGTTTGAAGATGTCTATAGTTTTGTGTGTTAGTATTAAATTAATAGGTTTTAGGGGGATATTAGGAGTTTGTTTTCTTTGTTTGAGGGCTTTCAATAAAACAAAGTTTTGTAAGATGTGACATAGGCTCAAATGGAAGTGACAAGAAACAACTGTATAAAAGTTCAACCTGCCAAACAGTGTATGCATGTAACACAAAAGCTGGAACTAGACATTTAACAAAAAAGGTGAGAATAATAACTTTTTAATTCAGTGATACTTCATGTAAATGACAGTGGACTCGCAGATAAATACAAAAAAGAAAGAATAGTGAACTACATTAAAAATATAGAGTGCAAATATCTGTATTACTGGAGACACACTTGGAAAAAAAATGAACGTGAATTTGATAAAGGTTTTCAGGATGGTTATTCAGCAGAATATTTTAACAAAGGAAAAGAGAAGTACTTACATTAATTGCAAAAGGAGCTCCAATAGTGATAGAAGAGAATGAAAAAGATACTTAAGGCAGACATGTAGTGCTAAGAGGCTACTGGCAAGGGAGGAGGATTACACTGGCATGTATTTATATTCCACCTAAAACTGCTATAATGCAGCTTAAGAAAATTCTGGGAGAAATCGGTTTTCAGCAAGTAATATTACTTGTAGCTGGGGACTAGAATTTGATTTGTAGCAGTGAAGATGTGTTTGGGGGAGTTTGAAGGAGAGCATAACAAAGGAGCACTGGTGGCTCGTGCCATTGGACTGCAGGACTGTAGCCGCCCCAACTGTGAAAAAAGAACATTTTAATTTAAAAAGTAAAATATTTATAAATTGTTTGAATTTGTTTCAGTTTATTGGCTGGCTGCAGTGCTTTGCTTAGTTGTGCGAGTCTGTCTGACTTGCACAGTCCTGGAACTCGAACTGTACATGCTCGGCAAGTTCAGGGTTTTTTTTTTTTTTAATTAGTTTCTGTAAATCTGGACTGCTGTAAAAGCAGTCTAAATTAAGGAGAGGAGGAGTCAGTGGGATGCCCAGAAGTCTATGCGGTTTAACATGGAAGGGGACCAGACTGCCACTTATGCAGTCACGTACGTGGCGTGGACGGCTGGATCACTACTGATTGGTTTTCGCTCTCTTCCCGAAAAAGAGAGCAAGAAACGGTCAGTAGCACAGTACTTTGCTACTGACCATTGCTTAAACAACTTGTCTTGCTTAGTCGCTTGCTTTATTTTACAGAGATTTCAATTTCTCAGAACTTCGTGATCGGACAGTCATTTTTAACTTTATTTGTACAGAGGTAGCTCCGACTCCTTTTCCATTACAGACTGAGATTATTAGGATTTTTATACATGGCTTTTGGCTTTAAAATGAATATTCTGAGTAGGAGGCCAAATGTTTGAATATATGTATGTATATATGTATATGTATGGTTGGGAATCCGAGAATGAGCTGTGCAGGAGAGGAAGGGAAAGGGGGACTTTTAACTGTCTACTTGATTCTTTTGTGCAGATGTTGACATTTCGTACATCTGTGTTTCACTGTTTGCATTTTCTGTAAATCACAGTGATTTGTTTATGGTTTCAGCTAGGACTGGTTAGGTTATATTAAACTGCTTGGAAGTCTCCAGATGTAAAGAACAGGAGGAAGGGCGGGGGAAGAGATCAATAGAAGGAGTTCTGAGAAAGCGGAACTTAAAATACTTTTCCCTAACTAGAAAGGGGTGAGTGTTGGGAGATTACCCCATTTTTAATAAACTGTGACATCCAAAATAATGATAATATATGTTCATGTTTTAAGTATTTAATGTGCATGCGCCAGTGGCACCTCGTGTCCGTTTCCCATTTTCTTGACATGTCTGCTTTGGGTAATAAACGGAGTATAATATAATTAATAAATACGTCTGATCTGTGTTTTCAAGGAAACTGCTGTGGGTATATGCACTTGACTTAATATACATTGGTATGTTGTTGTTACCGGCCTTGCTTTGGCTTCTTTTGTGTTGCCTACAGAGGCTGGTAGAGCTGTTTTTCTGTGTTTATAAAATATATTTATAGTGTGCTTAGGCAATTGTACAATGACATGTCCAGGTATAGCTGTATATAGCTATATGTTATGTTTTCCCATTCACAGATTGGAGAGTCAACAACGGACAATGTTATTTTTCTCCACTAAATTATTAAGATGGGTGGATTTTGCACATGGGATGTGTTTCTTCCTCAATTAAAATTCAAACCAGTAATCCTTTTCTTTTCTTTGTCTTGATATTCATTGTATGTAGAAAGTTTATTTTTAGGGGTTGGCTGTTTGTTTGTGAGGGGCAGAGAAAGGTTAGTGAGATGATTTCAGACGGATTTATTTGGACTGGATGGGAATACCTGCTCAGAAAAAAATCAGGTCTCTATTCTATATTCAAAGTTTCAAAACTTTGAACCTCATATGTTTGACAACATATGAGCGAAGTTTGAAACATTGAAAATATAATTAAAAAAAAAAAAAAATGTAACGTTCAGAGCAGGGGGGGCAACCCCCGTTTACTTAAATATACCAACTCCGAGATCGCAGTTCAGTGCAGAAAAGGAAATGTTCCCATTCTCCGCTGTACGGAGCCATTGCTTTTCACCTTCAAACTTTTTCAAGTTCGATCGTATAGTGGTGACCATATGACATTCGAACTTTAAAAAATTCGGATAATTAATAGGGAAGTTGGTTACAATTGGATGTGGAGAAAAAATAAGATTCCTTATCACTTTTTTTTTTTAATGCTTCACACTGTTTCTTATTGGACCTGTATTGGTTTAGCTCTCAACTTCCCACTGAAAATTCTTTGAATAATATTCCAGTTACCACTTTTTGTATGCTTAACATTTTATTAAATTATGGCATTCTGCTTACTAATGAGTAAGTTAATTTGATGTGTGAGGTGAGTTTTTTCGTATTATGGTGTATTTTTGCAGACTCTGGGAAGCTATGGGGTGGGATACAGAAAGGTTTGAAAGGCTGTTTGTATTTGTAACTGCATGCTACGACATCTTTTGTTTTTAAGTGATTATGTGCATTCTCAAAGTAAAAAGCTTAATTGCTTTGCAAATAAATAGATTTTAAAAAGTTACTCTTGTATCAAGTGTGATTTTAGTTGCCTCAGTACTTTGCATATAAAGAATTTGCATCCCTCTACACGAAAGTTATAGAACTTGTATTTTTCTGTTTAGTATTAAAACTTGGGCGGCATGGTAGTGTAGTGCACACCTAACAGTTCTTGTGTCTGTAAGGAACAACATTTCTCTGTCTTTATCTTTCAAGCTGAAGGCGTGTTTTATGTGACTGACACTGCATATTTACACTCTTGATTAGATACGTAGATTGGAAGAAATGGGCTGTGTGGTTGTCACTTTGCATCCATGCAGACTCGTCTGTGACGTTTTGTTACAGATTCCTTGTTGAATCTCTCTGATGTGAGTTGGTATGTCTTCATGGTAATCACAAGTCCTCCTTTACCTTTCTAAAAATTAAGTAGTTCTTAACTTTGTATGTTGAAAAAACTTATGTTTTGTCTCTTAGCTTGAGATTAATGACATAATGTAAAGTAGAAGGGGATGCAAGAGTTGTAATTCGTTTTTGCTTTCCCTCATGCCCAAGATGTGCTCCTGATGGATATGATAGTCAGGCAGGTCTATTTGTTGTCTTCTTAGAAGTGTTTATGGATGAGTAGATGATAAAGGAAGTAAGGCTTTTGTTATTTTGAGATACAATCATGGGTCTTTTTTCCTTTGTTTCCCATACTTATTCGATAAATTATTTAGTATGGCATTGTATTTTTTTTTAATTAAATGCATGTTTGCTTTTTTGTTCTGAGAGAAGGAAAAGTATTAACATGGTTACACCTTTTAATACATTCGATAACATTTTCACGCACAACTTGAACTTTATAATTTTTAACTATTAAAATGTAACTTAAGTATAACATCGAGTTGCGGGAGCTTATTTAAAAAGAAAATTATGTTTCTGTATTATTTTTTCTGTTGCAGACTTGAGCTTTTACTTAAACTAGCTTTATTCTTTGTATTTTTGGATGATAGTACTACTTCAGCAAATCATATTTTGCAACCCATAGTCTCTACTTGAGGTATCAGTAATTTAGACTAATGATAAAATACTAAATTAATGATACAGTAAAGTCTTTAAATTCTGTTAGCTGGTGTTTTGCATGAACTCCTATT
This sequence comes from Protopterus annectens, assembly GCF_019279795.1. Lineage (NCBI taxonomy): Eukaryota > Metazoa > Chordata > Ceratodontiformes > Protopteridae > Protopterus > Protopterus annectens. The sequence continues at coordinate 1,585,814,886 of NC_056732.1, read as the reverse complement.
TCAAACATTTAAGAACTTTTTTGATATATTTTGATATGTTTTGTATGCTGAGCTTTTTAAGACTTGTCGTTTCCTGGGTCCTGATTCCAAAAGACTTGCTCTCAGTGTAAGTGACACCTTAAACAGAGCTGGCTCTGAGCAGGTCTTTTGGAATCTAGTCCCCTGGTGTAAGCCTATTTAAAGATAGGCCTTACACGGACGTAAGTTAAACTGACAGCAAGTTTTTCATAATCAGGGCAGACTTGCACTGAGAGCAACTCTTTTGGAATCTGCCCCAGTGCTCTTTTTAGTAGTGCAATATTCTTGTAATAAGACATCCTGCTATTGATGCATTAGTTAGTCCCAGGCCTCATTTAGCTTATAGTGACTGATAACATGTAACAGTGTGCTGTGTAGAGTATTCAGCATGCGCCATAGTAACTGAGCATTTATTTCATGTAAACTGATAAGCATGGTCAGCATTGATCCCACTGTACCATAGCTTCACCCCTTTCTAGTTGGCCCCACCCTTTCATGTTGGCCTCATCCATTCAGCTGTCTCCTGTAGCCCCCCTTTAATATGAAGTCATCAGCCGCCACTGCAAAGGAGGGTAGATTTTGAAGAAATTTATGAAGATATTGGACATGGAAAATGTGAATTCATTAATAGGAGTTCAGAGTAAATTTACATATAATTTCCCATGATATATAAACTGGGCTAGGCTGGACAGAATTTACATTTCTCAGAAACCATGAGCATTTAATTGAAGGTATTGATAGGCACCCAATAACTATTTCAGATCATGCACCAGTAATAATTAAAATAACGTTGGGTAATGAAATAAAAATGAAACACTGGCACTTTCCCACCTATCTGCTGTGTTTCCGAACCTAGTCAGCTGCCTCTAAATCAGGGTACTGTCCTTTAATTCCCCACTTGGCTACAACCCACAAGTCCTGCTTTAAAGAGGGTCGCTATACTTGATACGAACGTATGGACAGACTCTATTCTACAGTCCCACTACAAACATAAACGGCCAAGGTACTGTCCTTTAATTCCCCACTTGGCTACAACCCACAAGTCCTGCTTTAAAGAGGGTCGCTATACTTGATATGAGCGCACGGACAAGCTCTATTCTACAGTCCCACTACAAACATAACAAACTGCCAAGGTCAATATTTACCTACAGTAAAGTACAAATAAAGCTTATAATTAGTACTTTTAAAGCTAGCGTACTGGGTTCAAAACACGGCAGTAAACCACCTAATCCCAGCTAATTACAGCAACTCCCCTAGATAATTCTAGCAGAAATCATATTTCACATTAACAATAGAGAGAGGAAATAGTTTCATGCTTGATGAACTATATAGTAGAATAACAGGGTACTTTAAACATTTACTTATTCACTGGCCCTTGGAAAGTTTTGTGCAGATTTAGTTAGTAAAAGAGCTAAAAGGGTTGTGTTATTGAACCAGAAAGTGTGGTCTAGGATTCTCCTACCTTACAACTCCTCCCCCTACCTCCGATGTATGCAAGGTTATTTATCTCCCTGCAGGTTCCGCCATTTTTTAAATACTGCTGTGTTTCTGAACCTAGTCGGCTGCCACTAAATCAGGGTATGTAAATGCTGTTATTTTAAATGTATATTTCTGTAAATATCTCTTAGCGACAGCCTGAGGAGACCATAATAGCTGGTTAACTGTTAGGGCCTTTGTTTTTAAATGGAGACAAAGCATTAAAAGAATACTGGATTTGGAAATCTCCAGGTGACAGTGTGCTATAAAGACGCTAGTGCTGTATAACCAGTAAGGTTGAAAAGTCACTGGGAGAAGTGAATAATTTTTGTAGATATCTCTACAGCAGTAGTGTGAATGTACCTGTAAATATCTTGTAGCAGCTAAGTATTAGTGATGTTATTACAGGTAAACTGATAGGGTCGGTATTGTTCTAAAGCTGTTTTAATTGTTATAAGGGCATGGCTGAGCTGTGATATACTGCCACAATTCACTATTTTATATCGCACAGTTGTCGTGCATTGTACAACAAATTACTGTGACTATTCTGCTTGTGGGTCGAAAGTACTCTACTATTTGGCTACTGATAAAGGGTAGTAGTTGAAAGGTACAGTGTGGCGGTACAGATTTTCCTGCTGACTTGCTTAATAATTGAGGAGCAATCTTCTTGTATACGAGAGACATTTTAAACTCACTTTAGTCGCTACTGAGCTAACATCTGTAGAAATGCTAGACTGTATCATGTTTGCAATTGTACTGTATGACAGATTAACTGTGTAAGCAAGATAGAAGTGTGCTAAAGTAAGCCTTGTGTTGCTGTATTGTATCTCCATTTAGGTACTGTCCTTTAATTCCCCACTTGGCTACAACCCACAAGTCCTGCTTTAAAGAGGGTCGCTATACTTGATACGAACGCATGGGCAAGCTCTATTCTACAGTCCCACTACAAACATAACAAACTGCCAAGGTCAATATTTACCTACAGTAAAGTGCAAGTAAAGCTTATAATTATTACTTTTAAAGCTAGCTTACTGGATTCAAAACACAGCAGTAAACCACCTGATCCCAGCTAATTACAGCAACTCTCCTAGATAATTCTAGCAGCAATCATAGTTCGCATTAACAATAGAGAGAAGAAATAGTTTCATGCTTGATGAACTATATAGTAGAATAACTGGGTACTTTAAACACTTACTTATTCAATGGCCCTTGGAAAGTGTTGTGCAGATTTAGCCCCGCTCGCCCACGCTCTGCTCGGGCTTGCTCCGCACTCTACGCTGCCCCCATATCCCACCCTCCCCCAGTACTCCTACATTTATTGTAGTTTCCTCTACTGGGTTTCCTCCGGGTACTCTGTTTCCTCCCACATTCCAAAGACATGTATCTGGAGCATTTCTCCCCGGGCCTCCGCTGAAAACAGGCTCTGTGGAACCTAGTCAGACTTTCCCGGTCAACAAAATGATAAATAAAATAAAAAAAATAAATAAAATTTATAGCTATCTAACCACACCCCATCCCTATTCTAGTCATACAGAGCCACTTCCCTATCATCTCCCTCCCCCTCCCATCACTTACCAATTTAACCATTAACATCCCTCTAAGGCAATGTACCATCACCCTAAGACAATGAATACCATCCCAGCCACTATTTTAAAGCCAAAACTCAAAACTATACCTCTCATTCTACCGCTTATAGTTATACCATACCTACTAACTAGATATGAAGATCAGCAATACTCAGATTCTTCTACCCCAAATATCAAACCAGTACCCCCTTATCCTCACTTAGTACTGAGTATACCACCTACTATCCGGCTCCTAAAACAACAAAACCTAATTACCCTCCCCCAGTACTCCTACATTTATTGTAGTTTCCTCTACTGGGTTTCCTCCGGGTACTCTGTTTCCTCCCACATTCCAAAGACATGTATCTGGAGCATTTCTCCCCGGGCCTCCGCTGAAAACAGGCTCTGTGGAACCTAGTCAGACTTTCCCGGTCAACAAAATGATAAATAAAATAAAAAAAATAAATAAAATTTATAGCTATCTAACCACACCCCATCCCTATTCTAGTCATAAAAAAGCCACTTCCCTATCATCTCCCTCCCCCTCCCATCACTTACCAATTTAACCATTAACATCCCTCTAAGGCAATGTACCATCACCCTAAGACAATGAATACCATCCCAGCCACTATTTTAAAGCCAAAACTCAAAACTATACCTCTCATTCTACCGCTTATAGTTATACCATACCTACTAACTAGATATGAAGATCAGCAATACTCAGATTCTTCTACCCCAAATATCAAACCAGTACCCCCTTATCCTCACTTAGTACTGAGTATACCACCTACTATCCGGCTCCTAAAACAACAAAACCTAATTACCAGTATCTTAACAAATCAAACTGAATATACCACCTACTATCCGGCCCCTAAAACAACAAAACCTAATTACCAGTATCTTAACAAATCAAACCAAAAGCACCCTAAATCCAAATATGGTCAAAAATTTATTTATTTATTTTATTTTATTTTATTTTACATTTGTTGACCGGGCTAGTCCAACTGGATCATTGTCCATTTTCAGTGGAGGCCCGGGGAGAAAAGCTCCACAGATTAAAGCATGTTTATAGAAATACATGTAAAAAAGACACTTGTGATATAGGCAAAGAGCAATAATACAAGGAAATTAGTTCAGGTCAGGTGATGCTATTCTAATAACAAATAGATAATACTAACTATGTAATACAAATTATGTAATTAAAAACATGAAAATAAAAATAATAATTTTTTTTTTTTTTTTTTAGTAACAGTAGAATCTTAATGTTATTTATGATTTGAGAGAGAGATTTAGAGTGTTAAATAAAATGCAAATATAGTTGAAAGATGAAAGTAGGTTAGTCTGGATTGGTACAAGAGCAGAGCCAGAAGTTATTCAGATGTGAAAGAAGTTGCTTTTTAAAGCAAGGAAAAGTGGCTAGAGAGGAGATATGTAAGGAAGGTTATTCCATATTTTGCCAACTGAGTTGGAGAAAAGGCAGTTCCTGCAGAGTTTGAAATTCTGGTCATGTTAACTTGTAGCTTTTGGGAGGAGCGTAGTTGTTTTAAATTATTATAGGGAGTCAAGAGGTTGCTAAGAGCAGGTGTTTTTGAGGGTTGATATAAAATTTTATGTGCTATTAAGAGTTGTTGATAGATAATCTTGTTAGGAAGTTCCAGCCAGTGTAGAAGTTTTAAGTTTATGCAGTGGTGAGTTCTATATTGAGATGCAGTGGCAAATCGAGCTATGTTGTGGTAGGATGTAGACAGTTTCCTAAGGTTACCTTTAGATAGATTAGTGTAGATCGAGGATGCATACAGAAGGGTAGAGATATTATAAATTATTATAAATAATAATATATTATATTAATATATATATTATATATATATTATATATATATTATATATTAATATATTATAAATTATTATTTAAACTCATGAAACTATTAGATTACCTAAGAAAAAACATAACTAAAGATGGAGACATCCATCCTAACCCAGGCCCATCGTCAACCCCAAACTCTGATAGCCCACCATTTTCTCTCAGGTCATCTACCTCCCTCCAAATTCGCCACCTAAACATAAGAAGCCTAAACAATAAGGTACATAACCTACATGCCCTTTTAGCAACTTACCTCCCTGACATAATGTGTCTAACAGAAACCTGACCTAAACCATCAACCAAAGATAATAAGATCCTACCACCTGGTTATAATATACTTAGGGCTGATCGTACAAAGAAAAAGGGAGGTGGGATTGCGGTGCTATACAAAAACACACTTAACCCCATTCAACCACCCCAGATCTCCAATTCTGAAATATTAGCTCTAAAACTACAACTAAACAAACAAAAAAGTGTAAATCTAATTGGGATCTATATCCCCCCTGGGAATAACTCTGACACACTGGACAACACTCTAAATTGGTTAGCTAACAACTGCCCTCAAGAAACTATTGTTCTGGGCAATGTTAACATTGACTGGAACCTATGTTCTTCAGACTCCAACCCCACCCATATAAACCTCCATGGATTCTCACAGACCATATCCTCCTCCACCAGAATAGGTAATTCTAACCAAAAAGAGAGTATACATGATTGGATACTCATTAATACTCATCCCCATATGTACATGTCTGGGACCCTTCCCAATGACCTTAGTGATCATCTCATCACATACATAAGGAAAGACAAAATAGTAAGCTCTAAACTGCCCATTTACAGGTCTGTCAGAAATAAGAAAAATTTTGACCTCACAAAATTTCAAACGGAACTCAAATCCTATAACTGGTCTAATCTAAAGTATCTTCCCCTAGACGAGGCTGTAACAAATTTTAACTCCACATTTCTAACCATACTAGATTCTCATGCTCCAAAAAGATCAAAACTAAAACACAAATAGCACATTGGCTAACAAAAGACTCCAAATCTAAAATCAAACTTAGAAACAAAGCATGGGACAAATGGCGTACAACCAAGTCACCCCTAGACCGTATTAAATTCCAACAGCTAAGAAACGAGACTAAAAAAGCCATCACACTTGGCAAAAAAAACTATTACTGCCAACTACAATATAAACATCAAAGCAACCCTCAAAAGTTCTGGGCGGGTTTAAATAATCTTCTCCAACCAGGTAAATCCTCCACTCCTACCCCAGGAACATTATGTGATAAAAGCCCAGTAGAAGTAAATACCATTAATACTTTCTTTACCAAGACTATTCAGTCCTTAGCCAACCAATTATCTGCTACCTGCTCCTCAATAACAGATCCTATACCCAAGACACTACTCTCCTTTAACCTCCAACCTGTCTCCACTTCCTTCATCCGATCCTTATTGAAGAAGCTAAAGCCAACTAACCTTTCTGCAGATCTTCTCCCAGCCGAATATCTGCAAAAAGCTGCAGATGTCATAGCATACCCCGTCTCAATCCTAATTAATCAAACCATAACAGAGTCCACAATCCCCTCAATATGGAAAATATCCTATGTTATACCACTCCATAAATTCAGCTCATCCACAGAACTATCAAACTATAGGCCAGTAGCCATATTGTCACCACTTGCCAAAATCATGGAAAAGTGTATGCCCAAACAACTTCTATACTATCTCATCCAGAATAAACTACTAACCAATTCACAACATGGATTCAGACCCCACCAAAGTACATCCACTGCCCTCCTCTCTTTTACCGACATAATTAACCATAACCGGAATAAAAAAATATCCTCAGCTCTCTTTCTGGACCTGTCTAAAGCCTTCGATATGGTGAACCACCAGCTACTTCTCCACACACTGAAAACCCTGTACTTAGACAACCAAGCTCTAGACTGGTTTCATGCTTACCTCTCTGATAGGCAACAAGCAGTACTCTGGCAGAATAAGCTCACTTGCCTGTTACCTAATACCATAGGGGTTCCTCAAGGCTCCATATTAGGACCTCTTCTCTTTTCAGTCTTTATTAATGACCTCCATACAGTCATCCCCGAGGCCACCTGTATTCAGTATGCAGTTCACTCTACACTAGTATGTTCCGATACATCTCCAGTTAACCTACTATCCACAACCCAGCACATTTTTACTACAGTAGAAAACTGGCTATCAGGGCGTCATCTGATCTTGAACCCAAACAAAACCAAACTATTACTCTTCCAACCAACCCATAAACCCTCTCCTATGTCCTTTACCATACAATTCAACAATGGGACTATCATCTCCCCAGACTCCTATACTAAACTATTAGGAGTTACCATTGACAATAAACTTAGATTCGATATGCACATTAACCATACCATTAAAACCGTTAACAAGAAACTCGGGTCATTGTACAGGATAAAATCTTTCCTAACTCCAATTGCTAAAGTGGCCATTGCCCGCTCACATCTTCTCTCTACCCTTCTATACGCTTCTCCCGTGCTTACTAAACTTAACAAATCTGACCTAAACAAACTCTCATGTTGTTATAATCATATTGCCAGATTTGCAACTGGTATGCCCTATAGAACTCACCACTGCTTTAACCTAAAAAACCTCGGCTGGATAAAACTACCAAACGTTCTCCAGCTGAACCAATTCATAGAAGCATTTAAAATTCTCAAACAACCTGATAACACTCCTGCACTGAAAAATGTAATTATTCCTTACACCAATCTAAGCTGTCTTCATTCATCAAACAGGCTACTTGTCCAAACAGTCAAATCCTATAACTCAGGGGGTGATACTCTGTTTGCCAAGCCATTGGAAAAATATGGCACTCCCTCCCCTACAACCTCACTCTTACTACCTCCCTAGACCAATTCAAAAAGAGTCTAAAACTCTTTTTTAAGTCACATTGACTTTGCCAATGCTCCAACCCAGATTAGATCCTCTTCAATTAACCAAGATCATACTTTTCCTCAGGATTATCCAAGTTCAAAAACTTTAAAATTTTTATTCTCAAAAGACCTAACCCTATATTTCCTTGACAAATTTCTGACCATAAATGGAAGCCCTTAAACCTTTGCTAAAAGGACAACCTAGGGACGGAACCTGTAACTCCAAATAAGAACAATGTGTAGTAACTAAACTCAAAAGCTATTATTGTCTTTTTAATCTAACATGTTTTTAAAAAATCTGTATAAGATCTGTTGTATTTTGTGATTGCTATTGCTAGACTGTTTTGTTGCACTATATAAATTGCATATTTTTCTCCTCAGCTGCATTACTAAATGAAACAATATGTAACTATGTAACATGTATGTAACTTTCTGACAATGTGGAGCTTTTCTCCCCGGGCCTCCGCTGAAAAGGGACATGTATCCAGTCGGACCATCCCAGTCAACAGATGTAAAATAAATAAATAAAATATCTGTTGAAAAGAGAGGAATTTAAGGAATTGGGTAGTGGAGATTATTTAAGAGCTATTCAAGAGGATATAAATTACTTATGAAAATATATCTAGAGAGTGGGATAAAATTAAGGTGGAGTTTAAAAAAAGTGTGGTGGAAATAAAAGAAGGGGAGCTGTGGTTAAGAAGTAACCAGAATTATTTAGAGAGACTGACAGTTGTTAAATTATTGCAGAATTGGGGGAATCTCAGAGAAAAAGAAGAGGATCAATTGCAGAATGCTAGGCAGAAAATAAGGGATAACCTTGATAATATACACGAGTTTAGAAATATTGCTATTAAGCAACTGTTTTGTGATTATAACATTAGAGCATAAAATGTTTTAGCATGATGACTCAGGCAACAGAAAGTAGAAAAGGCTGTTGCCAAGCTTGGGGAGCCTGTATCAAGAAAGGCAACAAGAGATCCTAGAGGTATTAGAAGTATTTTGGAAATTCTGTGAAAGTCTGTATAAAGCAGAGAAATATGGAAGTCAAGAAAAGGTACAAATGGAAATGTTTATGGAAGAATTAAATATGCCAAGGTTAGAGGTACATGAGGCTCAATTACTAATGGTCAGGATAGGAGGATATGAGAGAAAAATTGTGATGTGTAATCAATCTGCAGAAAAGTCCCCAAGAATAGATGGTATTCATGTGGAAGTTTAGAAGCTAAGAGGGAAAACCTGATAAACAAAACCTTAACAGATCTTTAACAGTATTTAAAAGGAAGAGAAGTACCAGCATCCTGGAAGAAAGCAGTGCTAGCTGAATTACCTAAAGAAGGTAAAGATCCATCAGATCCAGCTTCATAGAGACGTTTTTCAATACTAAACCATGATTATAAAGTGATACTGTCTGTAATTGCTAAAAGAATGGCAAAAGTAATGCCAAAAATGATAGATATGGATCATTGTGGTTTTGTGGAGGGGGAGGTAAACATTTGATAACATTAACAGAACATTGATGATCTAGAGGGAAGCAGAATGTAAGAAAATACAATTGTTATTGGTGGGTCTTGATACATTGAAAACATTTGACAGAATAAGCTGGGACTTTATGAGCAGAGCAATGGAAAGATTTGCAAAATTATAAGATTGATTTGGAGAATGTATACGGGATCAGAGATGAAAATCAAAGTGGGTGGCTCTCTCTGATAATTTCTGGTTGAGAAGAGGAATGAGGCATGAGTGTCCTCTTTCCCCATTGTTGTTTGTATTGTATTTCGAACCATTGGCAAAGAAAATAATGGACTCAGAAATTCAAGGATATAATTGGTATGGTAGTCAAGAAAAGTTGGCTGTATTTACAGATATTGTATGCCTGACAAAACCAGAAAGAGACATTATAGTGTTGTGGAATATTTTGAGACAGTTTCAAATCTTTTTGGGATACAGAATTCATGAAGCCAAAACAAAGGTAATAGCAGTAAATTATGTACCCACGCACAAATTCTTTCAGGAATATCCATATTTATGGGGACATGATAAAATTAAGTATTTAGGAGTATGGATTAAAAATGATTCTGGTGTGGTAGCTAAGGATATGAGGGAAGAGACTAAAATATAATACAAAAACTGAGAAAATGGAAGTTTCGTTAAATGGATATTGATAGTAAGATACAAGCAAGTTAAAATGTTTTAGTCCCATTAGTCTTGCACACAGGTCAGGCATATTTTTATCATCCAGAGGAGAAGTTTTGAACGGCAATTAATGAATTCCTGAAGGACTTTATCTGGGAGAGGAAGATGTCAAAAGTCAAGTGGGATAAGCTGATTCTTCCAGCAGAGCAGGGTAGATTGAGATTACTTGATTTGAAGGGGTATTTCAGAGCTGCCCATTTAAGGCTTGTATACATAGCACAAGAGGAAAACTCGTATTTCGAAGTGGAAAGGGATGATGATGAAACAGTAGGGAAGCTCAAGAAGCAAGGAGAGTCTGGGATTTTGGATGCAGGCCTTTAAGGAGGATAACAGTAATCATACAGAGTTATTACATCTGTAAAGTAGCAGAAAGTATCCTAAGAACTGAGCCAACACGGGAATGGAAAAAGGAGGCTCTTATGGTAGGGATGGCTGCAATTAGGGATATAGACAATAGGCAAGAAGGGGTCTGGAATTTATTGGAGAGAACTGGCAAATGAATCAAGGTATCGGGACCAAATAACTAGAGAGGGAAAGATGACAGAATGGGAAGACGCTAAAAATGTATTTGGACTGCAGGTTAGAGATTTCCTTCCCTGTCAAGAATTGATTTCAGAGTATAGGAAAAGAAAAAGAAATGGGGGGGGGTTCTAAATGAAACACATTACGTAGCTCATTAATGTGTTTGGTAGAGTTTAATAGACTCTAGAACATAAGCTGCCATTAAAAAGGGAATAATTAGTAGAGCATATAAAAACACTGCATGATAATTCTAAGACTCCATCAGAGGAGGTTAGAAAGGTTTGGAAAGAGAGACTGGATAAGCAATTCACAAAGAAAGAATGGGAGGATATATGGATGTCTCCCAAAGACGCAACAAAATCTGAAAGATTTAGGATGTTTGCATGGAAATGTTTACATAGATATTTCCTAGTAGACTCCAAAGAATTTTTCCTCAGGTAGACAGCAGATGTTGGAGGTGTAACGAGAAGAAGGATGGAATTGGTAACCTATTTTCTGGGAGTGCAGTGAGTTGGAGGACTTTAAGGATTCCCTGCGGGATGCACTATCGGAGATGCTGGGTGGGCAGATTGGTGTGTTAAGGGAGATGATTTTTCTGAGATAAGATACAGAATCTGAATTGCCTTGGCATTATAAGGCCTTGTTGTGTCTAATTTTGGTGGCTGCCAAAAAAGCAATTACTACAAAATGGAAATCAAAATCTAAATCAACTATACTAGAAGTAGTGACTATAGTAACAGAGCTAAAACAACTGGAATTGAGGTTGTTAGAAAAGTGTAAGAGCAAACTACATAGGAAAAATGGGAACTGTGGGAACAATACATACAGGGGAACAAATGAGGTTTAAAGTAAGGCAGGAGTTAACAAGCTATATAATGTTTGACTGAAAATGATTGGATAGATTATAAGTGATGTATAATGTCTGTAACTGGGGGTGTGTTAGTATGGTTTGTGATGTAAAATGCTTGCAACTAGGATTGTGTTGGTGTGGTTTGTTTTCATTTATATAAATGTATGATTGTCTGTGTCATAAGTTATGGTTTAATAAAGATGTATTTTTTTAAGACAGGAATTGAATAATTTATGTTGCTTAGGTTGTATGATGTATAGCAATAATGTTCCTAAACATGAACTTGTTAATACAGTTTAATTACTTTTATATAAAGGTACATTTCCCTGTGTCACAAGTGGTAATTCAATTTGTTTGTGTCTTTCGGCTTTTCCCGGTTAGGGGTCGCCACAGCGGAACTCTGGTCCGTTAATGATTGGCAGTTGATTTTTACGCACCTGCTTGCCAGGCCTGACGCACAACCTTCAACGAAGGTACTCCCATTCACGCATTCTCCACGCAGACAGAAGACGCTCTAGCTGAGAATCGAACCGGACAGCGTCTTACTGTGTGGCGACAACGCTACCACAGCACAATGTTTAAAAAAAGTTGCAGAATTTAACTATTTGCTTTGCTTGTTTTATTGTCAGAATTCAATCATATTTTAAATTCAAGAAAATTTGTGAACTGTTTGTAGTAGTAATGTCATTTGGATAATAGAAAAGCTAGTACCAAAGTAGACAGGATGGGCATGCTGAAATGTGCTTATGCTGCCATAGGTCTTGCATCAAGAGCTGCTATGCTGAGGGAGTTTGGAGAAAGCTTGCTTAAAGTAGAAGAGGCGCTTGTAAATGTGTATGTTAAATCAAGATTCCTGCGACTCAGAATAGTCACAGAAGGTTTTCACTACAAAACAGGAAGCCATTTTATAAGAAAACTCCTCCAGAGTTAACTCAACAGAAACGGTTTAGAGGAAAGAAGTCAGTGTTTGGAGGAATTAGAAGAAGGCAGATGAGAACAAGAGATCTTTACAATAAGGCTGCTTTCCCTTTATTCATTCCCTTTACCATTTACATATAGGAAGCAGGTTTTAGAATTGTCTGTCTGCCTAGCAACAACCACACAGCAGGTTTTGCAGACATTTCGACAGAGTGCATTAGAATTTTAGAAACAGACTGGTAACCTCACGCATACTGTCTCGTTTTTCATCTATCCTTTCAGTTGATGAACACAGCTTGTGGCAAAGAAAACATTTAAGAGAATTCCTTCCACTCTAAGAGAGTAAGGTTTTTTATTGCAGACTTTTACTGGGTCCAGAAAAGGATAACTCCTAAAAACCATTTGCAGCCTTCCCAGATCTGAGCAAGTTTATGACTCTGAAACCATTACTCTACTTTTACATGGCTACAGTAGATGTAGGTCCACATCACAAGTTATGGGGGGGGGGTTTGTTTTTTTGTCCCTGCCATTTGGACTGTCCACAGCCTCTGGGAGTGTATTTGTTGGATGATTAACTCCAATATGTGCATATCTCATTAAGCAAAACATAATCTTTTCATCTTTTTTTGTGGCTGATTGTTTAATAATGGCAAAAAGAGACTGTCAACAACGCACAGAAATTTAAACCATTGTGTTATTCTACTCTAGAGAATAGCTGTAAATTGTAAGATGTATGAAAAACTTTAGCAGCTTTTCTAGAGGCTGTCATAGATTTCAGTACCAATAAAAGTCTTTGTAACTCAAGATAAGTGAACATAGATTCCAGGCATTTGGTTCTGTTAGCAACAAACCATGATACAAAAACATTTGTTGAGAGCAGTAGGACACGTGCCTTATATTTTTCTGGTACCTTAAGTAAGACAACATAAGAAGAACACAATCACATTTCAGAAACATTTGGTACCAGGCATCAAACTTCATCATGAAAAGTGTAAATCTGAAGTATAAACTCATTGGCGTGTGCATGGAGAACCCACTTCAGTGTGCTGGGACAGCTGGCATGAATAGGAGAAATTTCTTCAAATCAACTTGAAGGAGATGAGGGCAGTATGCAGGGCATTTACTACCTTCCTAAACAACTTTAAGCCAGGCCACGTTCAATAAGTGCATTGAGCCAAAGATCTATGTAAGAAGCAAGGAAGAACCAAATCTTTTCAGCTTTACAAAGAGATAGTTCAGATTTGAGAAAGGACCTAAAGCATGGTCTGTGGCTACTAGCGAGATAAGCTACAGGCCTTTGAAATCGGCTAGCAGGTGATTTGATCAATAAAACAACTGTCTCGTGACTAGTAACTGGATCCAGGAATTGTTCGTTGAATTATATAGATTTTTTGTCTATCAGAAGTGAATCTTTGTTGTGCACGTCAACAATCATCTCAAAACATTCTGCTCCTGTTATTCCTAACAAGACAGTTTATAATGGATGCCTTCTTCTTTTAGTGGAATCAGATCAGGTTTTGATGTATGCATTCCATCATTTCCTCTTTAATTCAGAAACCCCATCCATCATCTTATAACCCCTGTATCCTTTTTAGGATTATAGGGATTTGGGAGCCTTTTCTTTCAGCCTCTGGGACAAAAAGTATTTTTGTTCATTTTGGACAGGGCACTAGTGTGTCAGAGAACGTTCACTCTTATACTAGATGCAAACCTGTGGGCAGTGTGGAAGATGGCCAGCCCAGCCTTCTGCATGCTTTTAGGAGGCTGGAAGAAGCAGGAGAACCTATAGAAAACCCATGTAGACACATGGAAGACATGCAGACTCCACAGAAAAACATTCCATCCAATATTCAAACTAGAAAACCTATTTCTGTGTAGCAACCTGTGTATTCTTAAAGCAAAACAAGAAAGGATAAACCTAATGTTAATAGCTCCCTTTTGGCCCAGACTGGCTTAGTATTCACTGCTTTGGAGCCTGATATTTCTTGTAAAATAGCCATTAACCTCTACAGAAGTTCATGCTGACCTTATTAGAGGGTAGAGTACTTTATCCCAGTTCATAGAATGAATCAGTCAGCATGGAAAATAGAATTTTGATTCTAAATAGCTGCTGCTTTTCCTCACGAGTTCTTAGTATATTAAAGGAAACTAAACTTCCTAATGCAAGAAAATCTTTATGGAGGTGGAAGAGATTTGTTTCCAGGACTGTGTTATAATTACCTTTTCTATACTCTCCCATACCAATATTTCTTATTGGGCTTATTAATTAGTCTAGGTCTGTGTTTTCGCAGCAGTTGGTCATATGGCAGCTAATCTTTTGTCCAAGCATTTCTTGGAAGAGCTCTTCACTTTAGACCTTCAAGATGCACACCTCTGCTCTTAAGGATTTGAACTGCGGGTTGGAAACGGGTTTCCTTTGTATAAACCAACAGATTTAACAAAGCCACATTTTGGTCACAGGAAGCACTTGTTTCTGGTTACTTTTAGTTATTGAAGGACTTGAGAGTTTCAAGTTTTCATGTAAACTGTACCTCATTTGGATAGCATAATGAAAGGGTGTCATTGAAAATAAATACAGCCTTTGTAGTAAATGCAGATGTCTTTCCTTATCACTGTTGTACTGTTGGGTAACCTGCCAAGGAAAGCTGAATGTCCAGCCAGAATACCAAAGCCTTTATGCCTTCCACGTGCCATATGTCAGCTGTATGGTATGCTTCCACTTGTGTGATATACATATAGTACATATAAAAAGTCTACAAACCCCTGTTAAAATGCCAGGTTTTTGTGATGTAGAAAGATGAGACCACGATAAATCATTTCAACACTTTTCCCACCTTTAATGTGACCTATAACCTGTACAATTCAATTAAAAAACAAAGCTGTTAGGGGAAAATATAAAAAAATAAATGTACAATAAGCTGGTTACATAAGTGTGAAGACCCATAAACAAATACTTTGCTGAAACACCTTTTGATTTAATTACAGCATTCAGTCTTCTTGGGTGCACATCTGCCATCAATTAAAGAGACTCTGATTAACCCCAAATAAAGTTAATCTGTCCTAGTAGGATTTTCCTGACATTTACTCAGTTGCCTGCAAAGCCATGGTTCACAGAGAGCTTACAAAGCATCAAAGGGATCTCATTGTTGAAAGGTATCAGGAGAAGGGTACAAAAAAAATTTCCACAGCATTGGATGTATCATGGAACACAGTGAAGATGGTCATCAAAAAATGGAGAAAATATGGGACAACAGTGATGTTGCAAAGAACTGGACATCCTTCCAAAACTGATGAAAAGACAAGACAAAAACTGGTCAGGGAGGCTGCCAAGAGACCTACAGTAACACTGAAGGAATTTCTGGCAAGTATTGGTTGTGTAAAAACCAAGAAGAGACTAATCCAAGCACCAGTTAATATTCCAGTTTATTGAGCACTTTCGTCAGCATCAATCAGCTGACTTCAGTCAATCAAGCTGACTTCTTGGTTTTTACACTGTTTGGTTCCCGTTTTTTTTTTATTTTGTGGTAACTGGAAGTACTGGTTGTGTACTACATGTGACAATCTCCCATATTCTCCATATGTCTGGACTATGAGGTAGGGTTGCAAGACGGAAGCCTTTTCTTACACAGAAAAACATCCAGGCCCGGCTAACATTTGCAAAACAATACATCAGGACTCCCAAAAGCATGTGGGAAAATGCTTTATGGTCTGATGAGACCAAGATTTAACTATTTGGCCACAATTCCAAAAGGTACACTTCACATCACCAAAAGAACACCATCCCCACGGTGAAGTATGGTGGTGGCAGTATCATGCTTCGGGGTTGCTTTTCTTCAGCTGGAACTGGGGCTTTAGTCAAGGTGGAGGGAATTATGAACAGTTCCAAATACCAGTTACTTTTCACCCAAAACCTTCAGGCAAACAACCTTAAGCCTACATCCAAATCAACAAAGGAATGCCTTCACCAGAAGAAAATTAAAGTATTGGAATGGCCCATCTAGAACCCAGACGTAAATCCAATAGAAAATCTGTGGGGTGACCTGCAGAGGGCTGTGCACAAGAGATGCCCTCGCAATCCGACAGATTTGGAGCACATTTGCAAGGAAGAGTGGGCAAATATTGCCAAATCAAAATGTGCCATGCTGATAGACTCCTACCCAAGAAGACTAAATGTTGTAATTAAATCAAAAGGTGCTTCAACAAAGTGTTAGTTTTAGGGTGTGCACGCATATGCAACCAGCTTATTGTACGTTTTTTATTTTTTATATTTTTCCCTTAACAGATTTGTTTTTCAATTGAATTGTACAGATTATAGGTCACATTAAAGGTGGGAAAAGTTTTGAAATTATTTATTGTGGTCTCGTTTTTTATATCACAAAAACCTGGCATTTTAACAGGGGTGTGTACACATTTTATATCCACTGTATGTGACGTATGTGCACCTACTCCTCAAATTTCTTTGCCACCAGTCCGAACACTACCTTGAATTTGGTCTGCAAGTCATTCGCCATGTTGTTTCAGCTACTAAGCTTATTAAAGATAAGTACCTTTTTGAGTTTTTTTTTTTCCTTCCTTGTCTTTCTTTGCTGCTGTTTTACATGTCATTCAGGAAGGGAAAATCTAAGTATGGGAGACAGATTCCCCATTAAGCTAGCAAGAACAGTGCCTTTATTTGGGTGCTGCTCGACTGTAGTCAGTGTGAGGTCTGTTAGGCGTTTATCCCTAAGTCTCTCTGAAGTCATCTTTTACTTTATTTATTTAAGTTTGATGACTGGGGAAGTCCACTGGGCCGTAAAGAGCCCATTTTCAGTGGAGGCCCAGGAAGAAAAGCTCCAAATATTGCAAGTTACATATTACATGTTACAAAGGAATAACAAAGATTTGTACAGAACGATTAAAATGGTTACAGAAATATAATGCATTATGTAATAAGCTTTTAGTGAGTTAACATTTAAACAGAAGGTTACTAGCCCTTTTGGAGGTTGGGTAAACTGAACATTTGCAGAAAAAGACATTTTTGTCAAATAAGCTGTTTGTAAGTAAACATTAAACAAGTAGCTACTAGCCCTTTGCAGGTTAGGTGGACCCTTTTGTATGGAGACAATACCAGAAAATTGGATTATGGAAAGTATAGTACATTAGATAGAGAGAAAATCAGTCCCTGGTAGGGCGAGACTGTTTTAGATTGAGATGAAGCAATAGAATTGGTAAATGGTAATGTTTTCAGTGCAGGGTAGAAAAAGATGGGGTGGAGAGGGTTTTATGTTGGAGCGTGACATGAGCATTCCCATTTGGCTGATAGATGAAATTGGTGTGGTTTGGAAGGTTGTGAAGGCGGGGGGGGGGGGTTCCACTGCTTGTCTAAGGAGTAGGACAGTAGTAAGTGGCCAGGAGGTAATGCTGGTTTGTGGATCTGAGTTAACGGTTGGGTATATAGGGTTTTAAGGATGTAGCGAGAGATGGGCAGTTTGTGGGTTTAAAGATGAGCTTGTGGACAATGGTGAGTTGTAGGTAACTGAGGTAGTTGGAGAGTTTAAGCCAATTGAGGGTGAGGAGGGAGTGACAGTGGTGGGATGAGTTTTTTGAATTGGTTGCAAATTTGCAGATCTTGTGGTAGCAGGATTCAAGTCTGGATCGTAAGCAGAGGTGGAGATTTATGAACAGAGGGGCACCATACATCAGGGAGGGGAGCAGGAAGGGTGGATGCCAGGGTTTGACGGGTAGAGGGGCTGAGGAAGTGGTGGTGTGTGTAGAGGAGACCTATCTTTTGGTGGGTTTTTTGATTGCAGAGTGGATGCGGGTATCAAATTTTAGTTCATCATCAATGATGATGCCAAGAAGCTTGTTAATGGGAACGATTTCAAAGGGGGTGTTGTTCTGGCTCTGTACAGTGAATGAGGTTTTGTCAATAATAGAGCTTTTGGTAGGGGAAAGATCATTAGTTTGGTTTTATTTGCATTTAGAGCTAAGTGGTTGGACTGCATCCGGGTTTCGGTTGTCCCTAAGACTGTCTGAAATTATCCTTTATTTTGAGAACCAGCTTGTGAAATTACTAGCTCAAGCTCCCATGGCAGACTCCGTCCACCCGCAGGTTATCTCATAGGATGGGTTTGCTCACATAAGAAAAGGGGTCTCTCATTAACCCTTACGTGTCAACTCTGTCAGTTGACACTTCAGGTGATAGTTTTTTTCTCTTTAGACACCATTTTTCTGAGGATGTGCTATGGGTTTTAATGGAGGCATATTGCTTCCTTTAGAGTTGCTCTTGTCCTCGTGGGGCAGTTCATTTCTGAGGAGTAGGCACATAAGTGATGTGTATACCTCACATATGTGTACCTAGGGCATACACCTGCCTTATGGTGCCTGGAAGGTGTAAAAGGGTTTGGCATGCTGGCCCAGACGTTCAGCTATCCTTAGCAAGATATCCCTTCTTTAAGGAATACTGCAACAATGTGAAGTAGGACATCTACTGTTACAGGGGAAATCTTAAAAAACTCTACTTCTCTGCAGTTTTTTCTATTCAGCTGCCTGTCTCCTTTGTGAACTGTTATAAGTGATGAAGGGCACTGTTTGAATTTGACTTTGTATATTATATTAAGCCTAATTATTTCAGAAAAATGGTAATTTTTATGTCTTTCAAAAAATGTACCAGTCAATAAAGAGAATCTCACTCATTGTCTCTTGCTGTGCAAAAGCAGTAAACACCTTCAGTGCACAGTAAGGTCTTATCCCGCTCGGATAGATGCTGTGTCAACAGCATGTTTCAGAAATATATTTGCATTTATTTGATTCTGCAACATAGACTGATGTCCACGTCTTCACAGAACATTGCATGTTCAGTACACACTGGAGTTCATCTACCCAAATGCTATGATTTACTGTTCTAGTGATCATCTCCAAAGAAGATAGTAGTAGAAGGTGTGTTAGAATACTTGTAACAGTAGGTGCTCACCATAGGAATCTGTACTGCAGTAGTATTTCTTACACATGGAGATTTGTCAGAAGGTCACATCTGACCACCTTGCTGTGTGATTCAAGGCTAATTGATATCAAACTTACATTCTGTAAAAATATGTCTGTAGTCTTTGTGAATTGGTCAGCTTCCATACAACTTCAAGTGTAACAAGTAAGCATCTTGTTTGTGAGACGTGCATTTTCTTTTAAGTTTACTGAGAGTGAGTATATTGCAGATTGTGACCAACTGAAATGGATTTACCCACATTTCTGTGATCCATTGATGTCACTAAAAATACTCGGATAAGTGATCTAATTCCACCAAACATTTTTCTGTACCAGTGATTCTTCAGCTTAGAAGAGAGCAGTGTCGTCCCTGTGAACACTGTGCTCAGTGTTTCAGTAAAAAACTTAGCAGAGTAGGGTGAGAAACATCAAAATGTATGTGGAACAGGAGAAATGTTAAATTTTATTGCAGGCAGGTAACTAAGCAAATGAACCATAAACCTCTGGAAATGCAGTTAAAAAAAAAACAAAAAAACTGCACAACCCAACAAACCCCTATGGTTGTTGATGGGAGTGAGAAGGTGCATTGTAAACTCATCAGTTCCACGGTGGCTTTTATGGGCCAGCCATGGGAATGAGCAGCTGTATGCCATTCCAGTCCAGTGAGAATTCCAGGAGTAATTCCTTCCTTTTGGGACCCCATCAGGAGGTAGACAGTAGACTCATTTCTATAACCATGGCAACTTCTGCTGTTGCACAAGCCTTTTAGTAGTTCAGTTTGATTTCTGAGCTGGACCCCAGTTTGAGGTGCTGGCAGAAGTTATCCACAATGATGTTAAGTACACATACTGTAAATGAAGAGAAAACAAACCATGCTAAACACTTACTTTATTTTCATACATTATGCATAAATGTTTTCTTTTCAAAAGTTATTCTTGCAGCATTACATAAATTGCTCAGTTTCTGCCATCCTTTAAACCTCACTCCTAATTGTAGTTCTACATTTATTGTTCCCACAAATTCAATTTATTTTTATTTTGCACCTTCCTTTTTTAAAAGATCCCACATCCAATTCTTTTATCGTGTTTACATTGGAGTACTTCAGTTTGTTTAGATTTGTATTTTTATTTTCTAGTAGTTGATTTTCAGCAGCCAGTAGCATTAAAATGTGTAAGGGTTTATTATATATGGGCAATTCATATTCTGTATCCCAGCTCACAAGAGTCTTGGCCTCTTCTCACTCTTTTACCTTTCCCTCTCTAGTTGTTTGCTTCCAGTAAATTCCAACCTCCTCGTGCCTATTTTTGTACCCCTACTTGCAGTCCTGTCACTTTGCGAAATCTCATTTCAGCATTATTAACATGTTGGCTTATTTTTAGAATGCCTTCTGCTGCATTATGAATGTAATATTCTGTATGGTGATGGTTGTTCTCCTGAAGAACCTGCATCCAAAATCCTACTTTCACTGTACTACTCAGACCCCTTCCCCCGATTTCATCATTATCACATTTCACTTTGAGTTCAGACTTTCTGCGTGTGTTATGTATTTGAGCATTAACTGCATAGCTCTAAGTATCCCTTCAAATCATGGAATCCTTAGCTTCCTTGTTCTGTAGGGAAATTAAACGTGTCCCACTTAACTCTTGCCCTCCCCCCCCCCAAGTAATTCCTTCAACTCTTTATTAACTATGGTACACAACTTCTGTGCAGGATAAAAATACGCCTAAGCTGTATTCAGAACTAAAGGAGCCAGAAGCATTTTGCATTGCTTTTATCTTAACTATCCATATCCGTAATCGTGAGCTTCCAACATCTCATTTGTTATATTATCTTTTGTGTAGTCTGTTCCCAAATGCCATAATAGAATCATTTTCACTGAATACATCTGAATACTTAATTTCATCATGTTCCTTTAAATATGGGTGTTGCTGAATCAATTTGTATGTGGTTACATGGTTTTGCAACTACAGTTGTTTTGTCTTCATTTATTTTATATCTTGAAAAGACCTGAAAGTGTCTCAAAATGTACCACAACGCAAAAATGTCATTTTCTGGATTTCTGAAATACAAAATAATATCTGAGAATAAAGTTAAACATCTGATGTTGTCGTTTTTATTTATTCCTCATCTGATGGGTTTGGATCCTCTTCTACCAGATCATCATATCCAAGAACTCTCAAGCTCCTCTGTTTACCCATAATGCCCCATTAACCTAACATCCCTCAGATGTCGTTTTCCACCACTCAGCATCAGACGCGGATCCTTCTGCTCTCTAGTTTTTGGAGTCTTTGATAGCCATTTGTTCATGAGTTTTTGTCTTCTATTTCTTTAATTGTACATTTTAATCCTCCTAGCTCCCACCCATAATCTTTTAACTAATTTCAGTCTCTTTTTAGCTACCATTTTGGGGTACTTGCTACAATTGTTGGTACTTTTTCCCCCCTTTCTTTACTTGTGTGAGTATTTCTGTCTACCATTGTTGGTTGTTTCTTTCCACGTCCTTTACTACTCTTAAAAAAGTTTTCTAATCTTTTAGCTAGCTTCATATAGTTCTGTTTATTGTATAATATGACTTGGTAAACCTATGGGGTTTAAAAAGTGTGTTTCCTGTGGGCATAAGCTTCCCAACTCAGATGCCCATAGGGAATACTTGTGTTGCCTAAGCCCCACTCACTTGGATGTGGATTATTCAGTCTGCTCTGGTTTTAACTCCAGAGCTTTAACTGATAGGTGGAATAAGTTAATCTTGAGAGGACTTCTTCCTTCCCTCCTGTACTTCTTCAGTTGCTGAGGCTCAAACACATACCAAAAAAATCAAACAAGGTTAAGTCAGATTCAACTTCTAAGGAAAAGGAGTCCTGCAAGATGTCTCCCGACTGTTCTTCTTGGTCAGCCCCTTCATCTCAGCCCCCTTCTAAAATTAATAAGAAGTCTATTCCCATCTGTCTCCGATTCAACTGTTTCAAAACCTAGACCTCTTCAGATTTGTATCCCTCCACTCCGATTAGATCTAGTGTCATCATGGCTCCCTTCTCCTTTCCTTGAGGTTTCACCATGTAGACACCCCACGCTTCCATCCACAACATCATGTCTTAGATTTTCCTGAAGCTAATCAGAAACTGATGTGGATAGGATGATGATGAAGTTTCTCTAAGAGTGCAGAACCAGATGGGTGTTCTCCCAGATACTACTCCCAACAGATCCATGTGCTATCCTTTGTCCACTGCCCCTTTGGTATTTCCAACAGATCCATGTGCTATCCTTTGTCCACTGCCCCTTTGGTATTTCCTTTTCCAATCCAACCTGCTGTTTCAGAGCCCACTGAGATCTCTGGGTATGTCTTCATCCGATCAGATGACAGTCCTTTCTTCAACTACAGTAGTTTCTTTGAATCAGCCAGCTCCAAGCTTTTTCATAGCAGGAAGATTCTGCCAGACGAAGCATTGGCACCAGATCTGGGGTTTTGGAGTCAACTCCAAAAACTTTTGGAGCCATCTCTTCCCCTCAGGGCTTTGGCTGTGGACAGCTCATGTCCGAGTTGCAGTAGCTGATGGTTTGAGAAATTCTAGCCCCTTTACTGTTGACTTCTGTGTCCCCTAGGCATTCTGCTTTTGAGGTTGTGGAGAGGGATTTCTCCTTGTTGCCCCCCTCGGGTCAGACAGTCTTGAACCCAAGGTAAGATTTCTGCCACCAAGAAGAGATGCTGTATAATTCCATTTCCTGCCATATTTTGATATTGTAAACTGTTTCTCGAAGTAAATATTGTAGTATATTCTTGCATCTGTAAATGTGTGTGTATGTATGTATATATATATATATATATATATATATATGTGTGTGTGTGTGTATATATATATATATCTATATATCTATATACACACACACACACACACATATATATATATATATATATATATATATATATATATATATATATATGTATCCCTTCTTACTTTCTTGGCATTGCTGCTGAAAATCTTGCCTACCCCATTAGCATCTTAATTAACCGCTCCCTACAAGAAGGCACAGTTCCCCAAATTTGGAAACAAGCATTTATTATACCATTACACAAAGGTGGTAACAATATCAGCATTACTAATTTCCGTCCCATAGCCATCCTGTCCCCCATTTCAAAAATCCTTGAAAAATGTGTGCAACTCCAACTCCTTCCTCATCTCCTAGACAACAATCTTATTACCCCCACACAACACGGTTTCAGACCTAATCATAGCACCATGACTGCCCTTCTTTCCTTCCTTGAAATCGTCATTAAAGCCCGCGACTCTGGACAAATCGTTTCCACCTTACTCCTTGATCTTTCCAAAGCCTTCAATACTATCTCTCACAGCCTGCTCTTAACTAAACTCTCCAAACTCTACCTATCCTCCTCCGCTCTGAACTGGTTTTCTAGCTATCTGTCCAACAGAAATCAAGCTGTAAAATGGAAAAAAGCAACTTCCTCCTTCCTAAGTACCCCTACCAGAGTTCCACAAGGCTCCATACTGGGTCCTCTACTCTTCAATATCTTTATTAACGACTTCCACAAATCTATCCCTTTCTCTAGCATCATCCAATATGCAGACGATTCTACTATCATCTGCTCTGCCTCTTCTATCTCCACACTACAAAAACTTACTCAAGACGCCTTCTGTTCCACAGAGCAATGGATGCTAAGCAATCATCTAGCTCTCAATGCCACCAAGACCAAATTAATGTTATTTACTCCCTCCAAACTCACTCCTCCCAACATGAACTCATTCTTAGTTACTAGTCAGAATAACTCACCTCTCAAAATAGTGTCAGAGACCAAACTACTTGGGGTCCACATTGACAACCAACTAAAATTTAATTCCCACCTACAAAAAAAATCAAAAAAACACATCAAAAACTTGGCATGCTGTATAGACAAAATGCCTACCTCACATCCACCACTAAAATCACTCTAGCTACTTCCTTCCTTATCCCCTCCCTTCTCTATGGTGCCCCACTACTTACTAATCTTCAGTCCTTGTTAAAAAAACAGCTCACCTCTTGCTATAACAAAATTGCTAAATTCGCCACCGCTCATAGGTCTTCCACTCACCACTGTCTCTCCCTCCATAAACTAAAATGGTTAGAACTTCCCAACTATCTTACTTACACTCAACTAACTCTAGCCCACAAGCTTATTCTAAACCCCTCCAACTGTCCCTCCCTTTCCTCTGCCCTTAAAATGCACCTACCAAACAGAGTTCTAAGGTCTAATAATCAAAATCTACTAGAAGTGCACAAACCTACTCATCCCCCAGGCAAAAACCTTCTTTCCTTCAGCCTTGCTCGCCTCTGGAACTCTCTACCACCAAACATCCGCATTACCTCTAACCACTCTACCTTCAAGAAGTCACTTTTCTTACACCTAGCATCTCAGTGGGAATGCTCTTGCACCCACCCCACATAACCAACTCTATTAAATGCCCTGTAATATCATAACCTACTTTATTCATCTACTATGTTTGTTCATTAATCTGCATTTATGTTTTACTTTTGTTCCTTTGATAGCATGTACCAAGGCTGTTACTGTCAAATGTTAATGTACATTTATGTTTTTTGCTTATGTTCTTTTACTAGCATGTATCTAGATATTACTGTCAAATGTTAATGTACATTTATTTCTTTTTTGGAGCTTTTCTCCCCGGGACTCCATTGAAAACGGGTTCTTGAAGGCCCAATGGACTATCCTGGTAAACCAACTGCAATAAATAAATAAATAAATAAATAAATATAAATATATATATATATATATATATATATATATATATATATATATATATAAATGCAAAGTGTTGGTCAATAAAGCATGAATTGACAACAAAAACAAAACGTCTGCAGGATCAGTATTGGATACGACAGAGAACTTCAGGTACCTGAACAGTTTCATCTCTCATACAGGAAGCTACGAGAAGGAAGTTCTGGTTAGACTTGGTAAAGCAATTGCAGCATTCAGTAGACTATCCAAAATCTGGAGATCAAAAAACATTGCACTGTCCACAAAGGTGAAGCTATACCAAGCACTGATGCTGTCTCCACTCTTGTATGGTGCTAAGCTATGGCCAGTCACAGCATTAGCCAGGAGAGAACTTGAGGCTGCTCATCATAAATGGTTAAGACACATTTTGGGAGTATTGTGGAAGGACAAAGTAAAAAAAAAATTAGTGTGTTCGAGAAAGAATGCAACAATGGAAAATTGAAAATATTATGGAAAGAAGACTACGTTGGTTTGGTCATGTTAACCGCATGGACACTAGCAGGATTCCTATACAATTCCTCATATGGGAACTAGCTTGGATACAAGAGAAGACCAGGCAGACCTCAACAAAACTGGAAAGCAGTTGTAACATACCTGAATATCACTTGGGAGGAAGCTAAAGCAGCAGCAGCCGCTAGGATGCAGTGGAGTCGGCTTGTGGCCCAGTGCATCATCGATGGGTGAATTGAAGATGTGTGTGTGTGTATGTATATATATATATATATATATATATATATATGTGTGTGTGTGTGTGTTTTATATATATATATATATATATATATATATCTACTTCAGTAGATCTAACATATTGCAAGTTCGAACCAAATATGGCCAAGGCCATATGTTCGAACTTGTAGTAGTTCGAACACTGAAGTAAAAAAAAGAAAAAAACAAAATTAAACTGCTGTAGCAGGGGGGCATACCCCCCCCTTACTTAAATATACCAACTCCCAGATTGTACTACATTGCGGAAAAGGGAAATCTTCCTGTTCCACACTGTATGCGGATCTCCATTCAGTCTGTTCAGTTCGATCTACTGAAGGGGACCCATATATGTGTGTGTGTGTATATGTATGTATATATATATATATATATATATATATATATATATATATATATAGATATATATATATATATATATATATATGTATGTATATATATATATATATATATATATATATATATATATATACATAGATATACACATACATGTGTGTGTGTATTTGTTTTTTGGCATATCTTTGTATCTGTAAATATGTTTTGTTGATTTCTTTTGTGATCCTTTTCATCCAGGATGTGCCTCTGCAAATGGTGCATTGAGACCAGTGCTCCACTCTGAAAAACAAATATAAATAAGTAAATGAATAAAATAAATACAAATATAAATTAATTAATAAAATAAATATGTAAAGTTGGTAAGGATGGAGGCAGCAAAGCGATTGGCCATCACTGTGGTGCTCCCTGTGTTTGAAGTTGCATTTGAATCCATTTTTTCATTTCTTGACTCCTGACCGACTGCCTTCAATTACAAGACCTTTTTGGAGGTGTACAGGAGGATTACAAATGCCTGTTGTTCCAGTTGTGGTTCCGGCAGTATTGTCTGTTGAAGCCTCTGTAGGATCCGGCAGTATTGTCTGTTGAAGCCTCTGTAGGATCCACATTAGTCCTCTGCCTTTAATACTTTGCCAGATGACAAGAAAAGTAAGACTTTGGATAGGTTTGGTAAGAAGGTGCACAACTTAGACACAGTGTTCAGGTTTGTCATTTGCCAGATTTATTTCCTATAATTACCTAATTAGAAGTCCTTAAACAAATTGAAGACATGCTTCATGATGTCCCAGAAAATAATCTGTGGGATAACATTTCTAAACTTAGACAGCTTCCATAGTGAGCAGGCTTCCCTTAAAGGAGGGGTACAACATGGTATATGCTAGCTGCAGGGGTGTGGCATCTGAAACAGTATTGGGCAGTTAGCTCAGATGATTAAGGCTCTAAATTTTTAATAGGATACTTCCTGTAGTCCAGGGTTTGGTTCTTTCAGCCTACATTTGCCTACTGTGTGACTTTGAGTTTGTCACTTACATTACTGTACCCTGGGGCAGTTGAGAAAATCAGATAAGCTTCTTAGCGGTCTTTTTGTACCAATTTCCTAGTTACTGGCTTTCTGACAAGTATGCAACCCATTGTGATCACCTCACAATAGTGTTATCACAAATGAAAGAAAACACACAAGTGCTGTTCACATTTGGGAATTAAAAAAAACAACAGGAGAAAGTGTTTTTGCAAGGTAGCATACCCCCCCCCCCCAACTTATATATACCAGCTCAAAATTTCACCATCATGGAAGAAGAGGAAATCACAGACCTACCAGCAGTTTGTTTTTCTTGCAAAAAGCTGACCAGTCTCATACTAGTGGTTGAACAAATGAGTGTAGATCACTGGTACTTTCAGTGGAGTACCTCTTCATCCTCCAAATGAAACAGAATTGTTTCCTCATTTTCTTCAGTCTTTACACACCCAGGGAGTGTAAAGGCTGGTGCCATTAGTTCAGAGGCAAAGGCTCTTCCAGAATATTTCTGGTACCAAAGAAAGAGGTCTCTTGCAGGCCAGTAATTTATCTTTCATTTCCATATCTGTTGAAAGTTCAAAATGTTGGCCTTACAGAACCTGTTACCCCTCATTCCTCACTTCAGTGACTTGGTAACTCTAGACCTAAAAGATGTTTACTACCATATTCCCTTAGCCATAGGATTTAGGAACTTTCTGAGGTTATCTATTTCTGTGTCACATTGTCCATTCTCTGCATTACCCTTTGGTTTATCTACAGTTCCAGTGGTATTCACAAAATGACTGGCCCCAGTCATAACTTATTGTAGACTGAATGTCATTCACATTTTTCCATATTTAGATGACTTGCTTATCTTGACAGAGACATTATATAGATGTTAAGAGTCATTGAGATGGGTCATGCCCCTTTTGACCAATCTAGGATTCCAGATAAATATCACAAAATCCTCCTTTACTCCATCTTGTACGATTGGGTTTCTGGGATGCTTTTTACAGATTCTTCTCTTCAAAAGGTCTTTTTGACTCAAACTTTTTGATTCATTCTCAGACTTCAAGAGAATATCTCAGGATTCCAGGATTAATGGTTTTGATGATTCTCACGATACCACTAGCCTGGTTACACATAGGAAAGTTAAAAGATAATACTGTTTTCCTAAAAAATACAAGAAGCCACTATTTGCATTATAGATAAGCAGGACCAGGGCAGACCATCACAAATGGAAGTTGAATTTGGGGGTCTTCCAGGAGTTGATCCAGTTGTGGGGAACACATTGCTGAAACAGAACTGTTTACTTGTCTGATTTGAAAGGAGGTAAACAAGTTTTTTGTTCCAGGGCTCTTTGTAAGCAAGCCTGGAAAATAGGTATGTTTTTCTTTCTCTTTGAAGGGAATTTTCCTTTATTCATTTTCACCCTTTCCAGTGATATAGAGGGTAATGTTCAAGATTCAAGACCTTACCACAAATAATCATTCTGGTGATCCCCCTGTTGGCCCAGACAGTATTAGTTCTCCCTTCATGTGGAATTGGCCAAGGGCAGATGTTACAAGCTTTCTCACAAACTGAATCTACACATACAAGATTTGGGGGGGGTTTGATACACCCCAATATCAGCTGATTTCGACCTACTGCCTGGATGATTCACTTTTAATACCTTTTAGGCACTTATTTCACAAGAACCTACAGCAGGTGTTAAAGGAGGCAAGAAACCCTGCATACAAGAAAATCCTGTATTGGTAAGTGAAAGTAATATTCTAGTTGGTTCCTAACCAATAACCTGGGCTCCATCAGGGATTTTGTACCACTGGTGCTCAAGTATTTTTGTCAGTTGCTTTCCTCTAGGCACACTTAGCCTTCTATAAAGGTTCATCTTGTGGCCATTTCAGCATGTTTGCCTATGACTCATCTTTCTTCTCTGCTTTTTGTTAAACAGTTTCTGAAAGGAGTTTTATACCCGAGACCTCCTTGTAAAAAGGTTGCTCCTACTTGGGATCTCAGTTACATGCTGGGAGAAATTCATTGTTACCTGTCAAACCTGGCCTTTGAGCTGATTTAAGGTTCTTAACATGGAAAACTGTACTCGTCATTGCTTTGATATCTGCAAGAATACCTGAGTTACAAGCTCTCTTAGTGGGGTGAGCCCTCTTATTTTCCACAAGTATAGGGTCTCTTTAAGATCAAATCCATCAGTCTTCCAGTTTTCTACCCAGAACCTAAAAACAAGGAGAATGAATTCTGCATACCCTAGACATGCATAGGCAGCTCAGGTACTGTCTTGACAGTGCTAAGCCCTTTTTGACCAACTTTTTTATTTCTTGTCAAGGGTCAAAAAAGGACACCCTGTGTCTAAATGGACAGTTTTCAGGTGGTTGTTCTCTACAGTTGTTTTTTGTTGTTCCCACCATGGCAAATCTGTTCCAAGCAGTATCAAGTCACGTATTAGAGTCTTGTCTTCTTCAATGGCATAACAGAAAGTGTGGACCTTAGAAACAATCTACGGTCATCTACGTAGTTCTCTGTATATACCTTTACAAGGATTAACAAACTGGTCTCCTTTTTCTCTAGTTCCAGGTCAGACTTTGTTAGGACCATTTTCCAGGGGCTCCCTGGTCCATATCCTTCCTCCTCCCAAGATGAATAAGCTTTAAGAGCTATTGCAGCAGTAAGAATGATGAACATTGTACAGGTGTGTAAGCTGCACTTATCTATAACAGTAGATGTTCGAAGTCATCACTGCTGCAGTAGATGCACTCACCCTCTGTCCCCCTACTTTTGTATATAGTTGTAGTTGGGATATAAAGTTGGGTTATGCTTGATGTCCTTCTGTTCCACTGTTACAGTATTCTTAACATAAGGGGCTCCCAGCCTTGGGCAGTCCGACTTCTAGCCAGTATACCAAATCCTTTTACTACCCAAGGTACGCCATACAGCTCATGTATGCTTCTCGCATAAGTAAAGCATAAAAGCGAAGTCCGGACGTACCATCCTCAGAACTTGTCTGTTGCCAGTCCGAATGCCATTTTTGATAGTCTGCTAGCCTGAGTCGTTTGCTGGTATATCAAGCCATTCAGGTAAGTGCCTCATTGAGGTTTTCTTTTCTTACTTACTGCTGCTTTTTTCATGTCATCCAGAAAAGGCAAGTGCCAGTGTAGAAGACAAATTTCACATAAAGATAGTGATGAGCATTGTTGGTTTTGCTTAGGGCTTACTCACGACCACAAAACATGCAGTATTTGTCAGGCTTTTGTGCCTAAGACTTTACATAGTCTGTCTTCTCTTGCTATTTATTTGGAAAATCAGCATCTCAAACATTTAGCAAAAGACACTATGGAGGGCACTTCTAGGCCTAACGTTGAGTATTCACTGAAGAAAAAGGACAAAAAACAAGGTCAGACTCTTCCTTTGCACCTCCTACATCAGATGTCTCTTGAGGCTGATCTTCTGGGGTCCGATTCTTCATCTGTGACCGCTTCCGTAGCTGTCAGATCTGATTACAGACACGTCCTCGGAGGCATTGCAGACGTCCATTTCAGATGGTCAGGGGCAACCAAGAAGATTAGTAACTGAGGAGCCTGGGGGGGGTCCTCAAATTCTGACGAGAGAGGATCTTACGGTGACTGTAATAGAGTGTAGGCCAACGTCGGGTCTTTCTGCTTTTCAAAAGCATGACGTATGGTTAAAGAAAAAGGAAAACACAAAGCATGTTTATTCTCACAGGGACCCTCAGAGTGACTGGCAGAATTTCACCCGGACTTATTTAATACCCTTATGGCTCTTAAGCCTCTTTCAAGGATTTCTGTTCCTGCTTCCCTTGGACATCTTCCCCTTACAAGAGGCCATGGGAGCAGGACTCTTGATGAAAAGGTTTCCTAGGATGAGGAATCCTTGGCCTATTCCACCCACATCCCATCACCTTTGGAATATTCTTCTCATGAAGAGGAATCTACTAATCCAGAATCTCCTATTGACAAGATTACATTTGATGATACTGTTGCTAAGATGATGAAGTACTTCGAATGGGAATGCTCCCAAGTTTCAGATATGCAGAAGAGATATTATGAGCTCCAACAAAGGGAGTCTCCTTTGCCATCTGCTGTCCCTCCAGTTTTACCTGCTTTACTGGATGCCTTTTCCTCAGTATCTCAGCCCCTTACTCCTAAGAAACCTGACCATTTCTCCAAAGTGCCTGATTGCAAATTTCTGTACAACTACCTATCTGCTGATCCTTCAGTTGTCTATGTGGCTTCAGATAATGCTTTTAAATTGCTGCTAACCATTAAGCTTCTTCCCTCTGTTAAGGAAAGCAAAACAATGAAAAATCTGTTAAAGAAGGTCTATACTTATGCCATTTTTGCCTTTTGTGCTATTAATTACAAAATTCATATGTATAGATATGTTTTAGCCTTCCTGTCCCAGGCTTCCCAAGTTGTTACTGATCTACCAGAATTTGAAGGGAATAATTCTGCCTTGTCTTTGTTAGGGGTTTCTTTTAGGTGGCTAGCCATTCCTTTAAGTGCAGCTATGATGCAGCAAAAGTATCGTCTAAGGCCACTGCTTCAGGATCTGTATTGAGGAGGTATTCCTGGCTAAGGCTGCAGTCTCTGCCAGATGGCATAAAAAGTAAATTGATGGATGCTCCTCTAGACAACAATGGCTTGTTTGGTACTGCTGCTGCTGACTTGTTAAACCTTTACAGGAGAAAGGCAAGGAGTTGTAGGACTTGAAACATGATTTGTTTCACCTCTGCCAAAGTCTCAAAGGAATTACACTTCCAAGCCAGATTTTGTTTGTTTGTCATCCTCCTCTTAAATGTAAGAAAAGTGGATGGAGGCCACCTCCACCTAAGATTACTCAGGCTTCTTCTGCACAAAAGCAGCCCTTTCCTGACAAACCAGGTAGTATCGGACTATCACTCAACTCTCAGCCTCATTCCTCTCTCACTTTGTCGATCTCTGTCTCGCCCAGTTTGGTCAAGCATTACCCAAGACTCATGAGTTCTTTTAATAATTCAAACAGGATAGTTCATGGAGCATCCCTCAAGCACCTCAGGAACAATTACATTTGATCCCAGAGGTACTTCAAGAATTGTTACATCAGGGAACCGTTCAACATGTTCCACTGGATCAAAGGGAGAAGGCATTTTATTTAAGAATGTTTTTGGTTCCTAGACAGGAGGGTCCTTGGAGACCTATTCTGGATCTGTCTGATCTAAATACTTTCCTAAAGATTCTTTTCTTTCACATGCTGTCTCTATAGACTTTGTTCCCATTACTTCTTCCTCAGGCTTTCATGGCCTCTCTGGATATAAAGGATGGCCTACCTTCACATACCTATTTATCCCCTTTACAGGAAATGTTTACATTTCTCTGTTGCTTCTTTACATTTTCAGTACTCTGCTTTGCCCTTTGTCCTTTCTACTGCCCCATTGGTGTTCACCAAATGCCTAGCTCATGTGATTTCTTTTTCCAGGCTTCAAGGCATCCACATTTTTCATTACCTGGACAATCTCCTGTTTCAGACATCCTTTCCAGAGATCTTGCTGCAAAACCTTCACTTTGCTACTACTCTTTTGAAAAGTTTGTGGTTCACAATAAACTTCAAAAAGTCAACTCTTAACACCTTCTCAAGATCATATCTTCCTAGGATGCAGGATTCAGATAGTTCCTATGTTGGTATCTCTGCCTCCACCAAAGGTCTTGACTCTCATTGCCTTCTTTTAAAATCTTATTCCTCTGACCTCTGTCACAGCCAGAGAGTTTCTGAGACTTCTGGGATTTATGGCATCCACCATCCCTCTGTTACCTCTAGCTAAGTTCCACATGATCAAATTTCAGTGGTTCCTGAAATCAGTCTGGCAACAACATGCGCATCCTCTAGAGTTTGCATTTCCTTTTCTTCCCTGTCTAAAAAAGAAGCTTCAGTGATGGATTCAGCAGTTGTCTCTGAACATAGGCCTTCCTTTTCACCCCCCTCTTCCATCTCAAGAACTGTTCACAGACACCTCAGAGGCAGGTTGAGGAGCAGCCTTTGGCATAATGAGAGTGCAGTGGGTCTGGTTTCCTGTTCAGCAAAAAAAGCACTTCACCATGAAAGGGATGAGAGCACTCCTACTGGCCTTTCAAGCCTTTCATCCTCTTATCTCTCCTCACCCTCCCAAAGTGTTTACAGACAACACCATAGTCCTGTGGTATGTAAACAAATGGGGGGGGGGGGGTCTTGCCTTCTTTGTAGGCTTGCTCTCATGGTATGGGAGCTTGTGGTTCAGTATCATGTGACTCTACAGGCAGTTTATATTTCTTCAGGTCAAACCTATGTGGCAGACACTCTGAGCTGTTCCTTGACTCAGTCCTATGAATAGATGCTTCACAAGGATGTGTTTCTGGACTTGTCCACAAGTGGGGTACTCCTCAAATAGATCTTTTTGCCTCCTGTCTCAACAGACAGCTTCCTCAATTTTCTGCCAGAGTCCCATGTCCTCTGGTTTGGAAGCTGGATACCCTCTCTTTTTTTGGAAGAGAATGTTCCTATTTGCAACCTCCCCATTCCAGAAGGTTCTCTTCAAGATTCAACAGGACAAAACTATTAATTTGCCTACTTTTCCTCACTTCTCCACAATCTCCTAGTGAGAAGGTAATGCACACCTTGGATGTGCATAGACAACTTAGATTTTATTTGGATAAGACTAAGGCTTTCAGGAAATCTGATCAGCATTTTGTTTCTTTTCATCCCAGGTCTTTAGGGATGGCTGTTTCCAAGCAGACAATTTCTTCTTGGATTTCTAAAGCTATTTCTTCTTATGTTTTTCTTGGTAAGACTATACCTTTCTCTGTTAAGGCTCATTCTACTAGGACTTTGGTTTTCTGGTGCTTTTTTCAAAGTGATTGACACTAACTCCATTCTTGAGGCAGCTACCTTGGCATTGGTGCATACTTCCAACAAACGCAACAAGTTGGATGGAATTTCCACAGCTAGAACTGGTTTTGCTAGGGCATTCTTCATGGTTTTCTAAAGAGATATACAGTCCCTTGCTCTTCCCAACTTTCTTCTGTGCTTTGGCACTCTCCCTTATTTTAAAAATACTGCAACAGTAGAATAGAAGGACATAGTATAGTTGTGTAAAATCTTACCATATCAATAGATGTCCTCTTCACTGTTGCAGTATTCAATTCATCCCTTCTACCCTCTGGACCTTTTCATCTTCTGGATGCACTGTTAACCTGTCTTCATTTACTTTCCTTGAACTGGTGTTCCTACTGGGGCACTCAGTTCTGAGGATGGTACATCCAGATGTCATTTTTATGCCCTACGTATGCTAAGAGCATACGTGTGATGTACGGCATACCTTGGGTAGTAAAATGCTTTGGTATACTGGCCAGACGTCTGGCCGCCCAAGATTAGGAATCCCTTTTATGTTAATAATATTGCAACAGTGAAGAGAAGGACATCTGTCGTTATGGTAAGATTTTACACAATTATACATTCTTGCTTTATATGTTGTTGTCATTTTCTTTGGTTAGTTCAGGATTTGCTAGGCTTTTCTCTCATTGTATGAGCAAGAAAGTCCTTAAGGAAGCTTCACTTTGGCTCAGATTTCCCTTTTTGTTGCACCTCATTTGCATTCCAAACCAACACCAAATGTAGTAAATTTTTTGCCATGATTCCCCTTCTGAGGTATTAGTGAAGGTGTGGGGGGGAGCCACATCTTTTTGAAGTTGGTTGTTTTCTAAGCAGGAACCAACCCATGTAGTCTACGAGGTACTGCAGCAGTGAGGAATTCGAACTGCTACTGTTAAATTTAATGTACAACTTGTACAATTGTACAGGCAGTCCCTGGGTTACAAACATCTGACATGCGGACACCCCATAGACAGCCTGCCACAATGTCAGAAATATCATTGAAAAGTAAAAATCAGAATTACAGTACAGTAACGTTGCAAAAAATGTTACTGTACTGTAAAATAAATGTTGATGTACGTACTTTCTTTCTCCTGGTCTTCCCAGTTCATGAAGCTGCTCCACGTCTTGTTAGAGCAGTTACTTCCACCTTCCCACAGAACAAGAGATCTAGTTGGTTAAGAGATTTCTGAGCTGGTGATCTAGTTGGTCAATACTGCTGTCTTGTACAGTACACAGTATTGAAGCAGTTACTGTACTGTACAGTAGAATGGGCAAATGACGTTGTGGCTCACTACGGTCTAGGTGTCAGAAGGAGATCTGGCAGAGATCTGAAAGCTCAGGAAAGAGTGGAAAACAGTCGTGGGTGAAACCTGTAGTACAGAAATGTGAAGTGAAGCTTAAAAAGAGGTAGGTTTAACATGTATATATATTTGCAGCATTCTACTGTACTATATTGTATTTTTATGTACTGTTATTTGTATAAAGCAAGGGAATGTCTGGAAAGTACTGCTCTGAATCATCTGAATTGAAATGTTAATTAGATGTAGACAGAGGTAGTATTGACCAGTCAGACCTGAGAAGTGTCTGGCTGCAGACTCCAGTACTGTACTGTATGTGTACCCTGTGGCTCTCCACTTTAGCACTCTACTGTACTGCAGCCAGAGACTTTTATGAACTTACGCGTTGGTGACGTTGTGACCCATGCCTCCAAAATGTAAATCGATACACGTGGTGCTGATGTGCCAAAGAAAAGGAAAGTAATCAACCTGGAAAATAAAGTGATGCAAGAGAGGTGAAGCACCATCTTCCATTGGAAAAGCATTAGGCTATAGCCAGTCAACGATCGGAACAATTTTAAAAGACAAAACAAGAATACTGAGTCATGTCAAGGCCATCCCCCGATGAAAGCTATGATTATTACAAAGCAATGTAGTGGTTTAATTCTTGAGATGGAAAAGCTATTGCTAATTTGGGTCGAAGACCAAAATCAGAGGAATATCCCCATTAGCCTTTCATTAGTGCAAAAAAAGGCTCAAAGACTTTTCAGTAATTTAAAAGCTGCTTGAGCAGCAAGTGCAGGTGATGTCCACGAACAATATTTTGCGAGTAGGGGCTGGTTCCATCACTTTAAAATGAGGGCTAATTTATATAACATTAAAACTCATGGTGAAGCGGTGAGTGCCAATGTAAGTGGTGTAAGGGATTTTCCTAAAATGTTGGAAAAAATTATTGAAGCGGGAGGTTATTTGCCAGAGCAAATATTTAATGTAGATGAGACTGGCTTATTTTGGAAGAAAATGCTTGCAAAGACTTACATTTCAAAAGAGGAAAAACAGTGCAGCAGGGCATAAGACAGCAAAAAGATAGGCTAACGTTACTGTTTAGGGGTAACACTTCTGGTGATTTTAAGTTAAAGTTCTTGCTTGTCTATCCCTCATTAAATCCGAGTGTACTACAGCATGTCATTAAAACATCTCTTCCTGTTATTTGGAAGGCAAATCCAAAGGCTTGGGTTACAATTGCCATCTTTGAAGATTGGTTCTTGAACCATTTTGTTCCTGCTGTTCAAAGGTATTCCTTAGCCAAAAACATTCCTTTCAAAATTCTTCTTCTACTTGACAATTCGCCTGGACATCCAAACAGTTTTGATGGCTTACACTCCAATGTAAAGGTAATTTTTTTACCCCCCCCCCCCCAACACAACATTGCTACTTCAGCCAATGGATCAGGGAGTGATAGCCTCATTTAAGGCCTGTTATCTATGGCGGACCCTCTCACAAGCAGTCAGGCCAACCCAAAATAATGTGATGACCTTAAGGGAGTTCTGGAAGAATTATAATATCTGTGATGCCATCAAAAATATTGCCAATTCTTGGGATGAAGTAAAGCCGTCAAATATGAAAGGGGTGTGGAACAAATTGTGCCCACAATTTGTGCCTGTTTTACTGATGATGACATTGCTGAAACCAGGCAAACTGTGGTTGATATTGATAATCAACTGCAGTCAGCCATCACTGACACAAGATGTTATAGGGTTATTTGACTCCTATGGCAAGGAACTGAAAAAATGAAGACCTTATGGAAATGGAGCAGCAGACAACAGCATCTGAGGAAGAAAACAGGGAATTAGAAACACCAAAATCAAAAAATGTTTTCGAAAAACCGTTTTGGATTAAATTCATAAAGAAGATTGTTTCCTGTGTCTGTGCGAATAATTTCAGTGATGATTCTCCACCATCTTATACAATATTCTTGTGAAGCTGATTGATTTATAATTATTCTGTGGAAGGGCCTGCCTTGCAGATTGGGGCCAAAACAACCTGCTTACAGAATTCAGGAATGTAGCCTATTTTTAAAACTCTATGAAGAATGTTTGTAAGGGTGTATACTATGCTATTTTTGATTGTACATATCAGTTAGCGCTTCATGACAGGACATACTTTTTTGATTTATGCGTGGCACCTATATATGGAAAATACAATTGGTGATACTACAACTTGGGCCAGCTTCATTTTGGTAACATATTTGTTTTCACCTAACGCTGAAGGTCTCTCTAATTCATTGTTGGATGGGGGAATTGCTTTTGGAATACGAGTCTGATGATGTACGTTGTCGCCATGTTTGCACGCTGATTTTCGTTTTCAGGGTTGTATTTTTGGACTCTATAATTTTACAACTGCATTCTCTCTTGCATTTTTGGAACTTTGAGATACGGAGGATTGGCCGGACAGCGTTCCATGACTGGATTAATCTTCTTTTGGACATATTTTCTTTTGGTCTATACGTGACATCTACTTTTTGAGTATACAACTGGTGTTACCACAACTTTGGCCAGCGCAACAGCGGGTTTACGAGTGGTTTTTGCTTAACATGGAAGCCTACCACATGTTTTCAGGTACTGTGATTTGGGGCTCTCACAATTAGCTGGCGTTTGGAGTACTGGACTGTTGCCATCAATATATTTGTACTATAAGTATATTTACATTTGGTGTCTTACATCTGGACATCATTTCCAGGGTCAGTTGGTTAATGTTTTTTTTTATAACTATGATATAACTTTCTTTCATTTGTGAAACCTTCTTATGTTGTAGTAACAAAAGGGTTGACATTCTCGACATCTTTGCTGATGCATGTACATGTTTTGAGTTGGATCATTGATTTTATTTTGGGTATCACCTCTCCATAAGCTTTTAACAAGCTGTGGTATCTTTTTGGCTTTATTATATCCCAACCAGATTAGCGCTATTGTCGGTTGGTATGTTCTTTATGTGTTCACTATTCAGAACTTATAGGTTCTCTTCAATACGGATCTGATGGGTCTAGTTTCATTTTTTGCTTAAGATTATCTTGTTAATTATTACTTCTATTATTGAATTATCAGAGAACATAGGTTTGTGTCTCATGTATTCTCTAACCATTGAAACCTGGGCACATACTTTGTATTTTGGACAACTATTTATAGTTTACTATTATACTGTTAATTATAAATAGGATATCACTGGTGTACTAGCATATTGTTTTTTGATTAGATGGTTTTTCTACATGCACTACTCTGCATTCTTGCATATTCTGACAATATACTCAGTCTAGTGAGCAGATAGGAATCTGTGTTATCGAATTATCATAGAACCTAGGCTTGTGTCTCATATATTTTCTAACCATTGAAACTTGGGCACATACTTTATATTTTGGACATTTTTGTACAGTTTACTATTATACTGTTAACCATTTATAGGATATCACTGTTGTATCAATATATTGTATTTTGATTAGATGTTTTTTCTATATGCACTACTCTGCATTTTTGTAAATTCTGACAATATATTCAAACTACTGAGCAGATAGGTATATATGTTATCATGATTTATGGTTTTTGAATCTATTACTGTTTCAGTAATTCTGATAACAGTTATTAATCATATTTATAATGACAATGATCTGCTCCAGATCTACTTGATACAACTTATTTGATATTTTTTGGTATATGGGAATTGGTGCGTTTATGAATGTCCAAAAGATATATATATATATATATATATATCCTAAAGAATATCTTTTCCTATCAGATCAATATACAATTTTTCATATTGACTATTAATAATTGACTACTCCTCCTGCACATGCTTATTTTCTTCCATTGTGCCTATTGCTGCCCACTAAACAATGTTAAATTGCATAGTGTATGACAGATTTTCATGTTGTTTCCTGTGAATAACAGTGGAACTTGCCTGTTTTAGTCATACCTCCATATTTGATACAGTAGTAGATGTTAAGTGTATTTTATCTGTAACTAACAGACTTCTACCTTTCTTCCTGCCCTCCAGCTCTCTTGCTCGAATCTCCCCCTGTGTCTTTGCCTGGGTGGATACTGGACCTAACCAAAGCTGTACTCCCTATTGCTTGTGCAATAACCACCCTGTGCCGTTTCAGCTTCCCTTGAGGAAACCGCTCCTGAGAGACTCCCAAACGTTCTCAAGAAAGTATGTGTGTTTTCAAAGCCTGACAACTCCTGTAATTCTGCTAGCTGAAGTCATACTCTCCCTGCCTGGAGTGCCAGCAGCCTAACCCCCCCCCCTCAACTCTACTCCTCTCCACACCTCTCTCTTTTTCCAGCACTGTTGCTCCCTACTCCCCTTATTTTTCTTAGCCCTTTTTCCCTAGTGAGTAATTAACTTGTATCCACTAGAGGATATCCCTTCCCCTTGACATAAGACTTGTTTCTGATCTTGACATTCTCTCTTTCTGACTCTTAGTTCTCACATCTCAGTCACTCACTCTTTCCCCTGACGCTTTTAGTCCACTTCCCACCATATCTAGGCCCTCTCCCTCACCCATATACTACTTACCCTTCTAGAACACTGCTCTACTGATAGTTTTTCACTCCTCTTCTGCTCCTCTGGGCTCTACCCGCTCCGTTCGCCCTACGGGCTCACTCCGCTCCCCTACCCTGCCCCCAGTTCCCACCCGCCCCCAGCACATCTACCTATATACCTCCATATACCACACCCACTGCTAGTCTATTCCAATCAACAACATACATCTAGACACACACCCCTTTTTTCCCGCCAAAACTAGCCCTCTTACAAACCCCTATCATCTCCTATCCTGGCCTAAACACTCCTCTTCCACACCCCCACCACACCACACCCCCCCGCATATAGTACTACTCTCCTCTACTTAATACTACATAAGAAATTCACCTGTTGCTCTATAATTAGTGTCCTCTATATACCATCCAACTCTACTCACAACTATTTATTCTGTCTATTTCCTCCAATTATGCTTGTAAAACTCTGTCTCATCTCCCTTTCTCTTCTCTTTCTCCTCCTTTCACTCCATTACACCCATCTCTCCCAACCCACTTTTTCCCTACACTTCCAACACTTCCACATAACTAAATATCAGAACTTACCTCTCCCTCAATCATACTCTATTATTTCCCCTTATCTTTATCCCTCCAACTATCTCCTTTTATTCCAATGCAAACTCTTCTCCTACCATACACTCCCCATCTTTATAGCTACTAGCAAATTCCTCCAATCTACAACAGAAGCCAATATCTTTACCTTACTATCTGCCCACATGCACTGTTCGGTACTACATCATATTAGTACTCTCTTGTCTGGTGATATCCACCCTAACCCAGGCCCCTCCTCTACAACAACTACAAATAAATCCTTACTTTTTACTGCATTCAATTCCCAAAGTATAGTAAAT
This sequence comes from Protopterus annectens, assembly GCF_019279795.1. Taxonomy (NCBI): domain Eukaryota; kingdom Metazoa; phylum Chordata; order Ceratodontiformes; family Protopteridae; genus Protopterus; species Protopterus annectens. The sequence goes on along the minus strand of NC_056732.1, from coordinate 1,585,774,130 downwards.
AAAGTCCCAAACCTCCATGCTTGGCTCATACACAATAAACCTGACATCCTGTCTATATCTGAAACCTGGTTAAAACCACATATAAAAGACTCTGAAATTATTCCCCCAAACTACTCCATCATCAGGAAAGACAGACCTCTCAAAAAAGGTGGTGGGGTGGCCCTCATATATTCATCCTCCCTAGCAGTCACTCCCTACAATAAACCTACTCCACACTTCAACAATGCTGAACTTCTCCTTACTCTACTACAAATCAATAACCACAAACACATTTGTCTAGCATCCCTTTATATACCCCAGGGGACAACATCTCCACACTTGAACTTATCCTCTCTTGGATTTCTAGTAACATTACCAATGAAACCATAATCATGGGAGATGTAAACATCAACTGGGCCTGCATTCAATCTCCAACAAACTCCTCAAATATTAACCTATACAATTTCTCTCAACTAATCAATTCTGTAACTCGCCCTGCAAAAAACCTCTCCACTGGAAGTACACTGGATTGGATCCTTGTCTCCCACCCTCACTATTTCTCCAACAGTGGCACCCTTCCAGACTCCTTAGTGATCACACACCCACTTTCACCAACCGACTTCCCACTGTTCTTCAACAAACCCACAACTATATAACTATCCGTGACCGAAAAAATTTCAACCCAACTACCTTTGTAAACTCCTTAAAAGCAATTAACTGGAACTGTCTAAAACCCTTCCTCTAGACATAGCAGTGACACACTTTAATACAACTTTCTTAACATTACTTGACTCTCAAGCTCCCCTAAGGACAAAGAGAATAAAGACTAAATCAGCCCCTTGGCTCTCTACACACACTCTTGCTACCATGAGACATAGGGATAAAGTCTGGGCACGCTACCACAAACTCAAAACAAGTCTGCTCCTTAATGAATATAAAATGCTTCGAAATAAAGCAAAGAAACTCACCACCTCCGATCGAAGAAACTATTTTTCTTCACTCCAAAACCAAAATAAAAATAACCCTCAGAAATTCTGGAAAGGGATCTCCACTCTCCTTCATCCTAGTACACCAGATACTCCCACCCCTGACTTAAATGCCTCTGAACTAGATCTGGCCACCCAATTTAACTCATTTTTTATTGATTCAATTGCAAAACTCACCTCTTCATTCTCCAGCCCCACTATGCCCTCTAACACCCCCCTACCCCCTCCACCTCAAACCCTATCCTTCATCACTTCTACTTCCTGTTCCCCATCTTCTAACTCCTCTACCACTTCCACTACCAAACGTGTTCTCCAAACACCTCTACCCTCCAACTCTCCCTTCCCCAACTCCGCTTTCCTTTCATTCAATCCCATGTCTACATCCTCTATAAAGAAACTGCTTCTAAAATTGAAACCATGTACCAACGCCCTGACAATATACCTTCCTACTTTCTTAGTGTAGCTGCTGAAACACTTGCATATCCCATCAGCATCCTAATTAACCGCTCCCTAAAAGAATGCACAGTTCCCCAAATATGGAAACAAGCATATATTATTCCTCTCCACAAAGGGGGCAACAATAACAACATCAACAACTTTCGTCCCATAGCCATCCTGTCCCCCATTTCGAAAATCCTAGAAAAATGTGTCCATCTTCAGCTCCTCCCTCATCTCCTAGAAAATCACCTTATAACTCCTACACAGCACGGCTTTAGACCTAACCACAGCACAATGACAGCCCTCCTCTCCTTCCTTGAAACAGTAAACAGAGCTCGTGATTCTGGCCTAATTGTCTCTACCTTATTACTAGACCTCTCCAAAGCCTTCGATACCATCTCACATAGCCTGCTCATAACTAAACTCTCAGAACTTAACCTCTCTTCCTCTTCCCTGCAATGGTTCTCTAGTTACCTATCCAACCGGAAGCAAGCAGTAAGATGGAAAAAACTACCTCCTCATTCCTTAGTACCCCCACAGGTGTTCCACAAGGCTCCATTCTAGGTCCTGTTCTCTTCAACATATTTATAAATGACTTCCATAAATCAATCCCATTCTCTAACATCATCCAATATGCTGATGATTCAACTATCATCTGCTCAGCCACCTCTATCTCTACACTTCAAAAACTAACTCAAGATGCCTTTTCTACAACAGAGCAATGGATGTTACATAACCACCTAGCTCTTAACGCCTCCAAGACCAAGCTAATGATTTTTACTCCTTCTAAAGCTACTCATCTCAATCTGAACACTTTTTCTATCACTAGCCAAAATAACTCTCCCCTAGAATTGGTGACAGAGACCAAGCTACTTGGGGTACAAATAGACAACCAACTTAAATTTACCTCTCATCTACAAAAAAACATCAAAAAAACCCACCAAAAACTTGGTATGCTTTATAGACAAAAAGCATACCTTACCTCTGCTACTAAAATAACACTCGCTTCATCCTTCCTTATCCCCTCCCTTCTCTATGGTGCCCCACTCCTAACTAATCTGCAATCCTCCCTCAAAAAACAACTTTCCTCTTGTTACAACAAAATTGCAAAATTTGCCACCAGCCACAAGTCTTCCTCCCACCACTGTCTCTCCCTCCAGATACTAAAATGGCTAGAACTTCCCAATCAACTCACTTACACTCAGTTAGCCCACAAACTTATTCTCAACCCCTCCCTCTGTCCTTCCCTTTCTTCCACATTTGACATGCATCTTCCCAATAGAGTATTGAGATCAAACAATCAAAACCTACTCAAAGTCCATAAACCTACACATCCCCCAGGCAAAAACCTTCTATCCTTCAACCTAGCTCGCCTCTGGAACTCCCTTCCTCCACACATCCGCACCACCTCTAATCACTCTGCTTTCAAAAAATCTCTCTATACACACCTTGCATCTCAGTGGGAATGCTCCTGCTCCCACCCTACATAACCTACTCTTCTCCTTCTCTCATCCGCCATTGCTCTGCCTCATCTTATTCTACCCAGATTCTACAGAAGTTATTAGATAAGCCCTAGGTTCTCTTCTTCCCCCACTTCATCATGTCACTGAACCTCCTCTTCTTTTCCAGTAACTAATTTTTCCTAACTACTCTGTATTAAATGGATATTTCTGAGCTAATAAATATAATTATTATGTACTTTCTGCACATTGTATTTAGCTGTTACATTTTTTGCTTTCTTTCTTTTTTACCTATTGTTAAACTGAAATGTTTGAGTGAATATATGTTTGTAAGAATGTTAAATGTATTTTTGGAGCTTTTCTCCCCAGGACTCCATTGAAAACGGGTTCCTTGTGGCCCAATGGACTATCCTGGTAAACCAACTGCAATAAATAAATAAATAAAAAAGAGTTAGCTGAAGTCTTTCATCTCATCGAAGCAGGAACGGCAAAGTTAGAGGAGCAAGATCCTAATACAGAGAGGTTCACCCAAGTTTACCGTACAGTTAATGAGGAACTCAGCTGCTGTGAGGCCATTTGTGACGAGAAAAAGAAAAGCTCTGTATAAACCTCCCTTGATGCCTACTTCCAAGAAATTGACTCCAGTAGTAAACACCCTCTGTCCAGCAGCAGAATCAAATCCTCACTGCGCACCACCAGGCCCATTCTCTCCAGCAAGTCTGTCATTTTCTGCATCATCCAATTAATAAAGTTATCATAATGTTAACTCACAAATGAGTGTTAACCTTTACAGTAATTGTTATCCTTTTTCTTTTTTCCATTTGAACTGTTTTAAGAATGGTTTCTTTAATGTTTTTCAGTACTGTACTGTGATCTGTGAACATAGTTGCTGTAATGTTACACTGTACTTACAGTATCATTATTGTTATTACTGCAGTGTACAGTATTATGTTTAAGATTTTATTTGGAAGTGTTTTCTATGCAAAGAAAAGTAAAATGAATACTAGACTGAGGCAGACGTTTGACTAAGTGACATTTAATAAGAACCATATGTACGTGTTTCAACTTGCATACAAATTTGACTTAAGGACAGACTAAAAAACGGATCTTATCCTTAACCCAGAGACTGCCTGTACTATTCTTCTCAGAAAGATGGCACCAGTCCCATTTTTCTCCATCCTTGACTCCATGGAATGGGTAAGTTGTACATCTCTCGCCGATAGATTAGTAGAGCTGCCAGAAGGGAATTCTTGGTGGTCTGAGGAAGACAAGGGCAAAAAAAAATTAACTTTATAACTGCCACCATTTGCTTAGTTACTCCTGTCAGATTCCACATAAGGTTTCCGCAGTTATCTCAGTTCAAGATCGCTTGTCTGATCCAGATCATGGTTTCTAGGGCATGCTAGACACATTGCTGGTAGTGGTTGCACATATGTTACCTTACGTTGGGCATTTGCTTTGTGCTGACCACTCCAGTAGATACCTAAAGATACATCTGCCCTAGAGTCTTTTGGTGAGGGTTGAGACTTTGAGTAGATGGTCCAAAGTGCATGGTAACATTCTGAGGTCATTTTGAACTTCAGAGTTCTGAAGATGTGGGTGGTGCTCGACACATTGTAGGCTTTCCTGGACTCTCTCATCCAAGGTGTAGTTGTCATTCACACTGACAGTGTTGTGGAGGTATTGTATGAAAACAGGTAGGGTAGAACTTATTCTTACTCTGTGTTTTGAGAAACCATGATGGTTTGGGAATGGGCTAGATCATATACTCGCATTCTGTTAATCATCAGTATCCGTGAGGAAGCCATTTCTTTTGTGGAGAGGTTCATCTTGTCAGCTGATGCCACATGAGTGGTCCCTAAGCTTATCAGTGATGTGGAAACACTTTCATCACCAGAAAGAGCTTTGCTGCACCTCATTTGCTTCTATGACCAATACCAAATGTAACAGTTTTGTTTGCCCTAATCTCCCTTTGAGGGGATGTTTCTGTCCAGAAATTATTTCCAAAACTGCTCTACACATTTCCTCCATTTCCCATTATACCAAAATGTATTCAAAAACACAGAACAGGTCCATAGTCACTCATATAGGCTTGTGTTTTTTCCCTGACAAGTTTCTGTTGGTGGGCTGGGACATTGCTCATCCTCCCAGTTTCATTCAGATCCTTACATCTGTCCAGAGACCTAATAAAAGAAAGACACAGTAGTAAATGGACACGCATTTCTGTTTGGCCTATCTCTGAGAGGCTGGATCCTTTCTCAGTACCTGCTGTTTTAGTCTCTTTCTCAGATTTTTGACACAGATTTTCATCTATCAAGTTTCATTTTTCTGTTCTTTCTAATTTTCATGAAGGCTTCCAAAGCTGCTCTTGCTTCATTAAAGGTGTGTGTAAGGCATTATTCATGGGGTACTTCCCAGATTACATATCTGTTCAAAGACTCAGTTCCCCCTTGTAGTTTGTATTTTGTGCTGGAACAACTAATGCTGCCTTTTCTCGATCCATTTTTAAAGCTGCTGTGAAATATTTGAATATTTGTTGTGGAAAACTGTGTTTTTCTTGAGAAAGTTATATCTGCAAGAACAGTTTCAGAGATGTAGGTTGTGTGGTATTAATCCTTATCTTGTCCTTCACATGAGTTTAGTGCTCTTGTATACAAACCCTGTCTTTATGACCAGAGTATGCACAAGTTTGTATCAGTCCGTCACTTTGCTTGTATTCTTTACAAATTACCCTGTAAAGATCATGTTGATGCACTTGCATGGCTGTGCATCTGCAGCTAAGTTTCTGTCTGGCTTTGGCTATTTCACAGACCTTTAAAATTGTCTGTTAGTGCAGCTTTGACTAGATGTTCTGATTGAAATCACTGTTGAAGTATTTCAAACAGATGGGTTTTCCACCACTGATGTCTGGTAGGGGTACCAGTGCCTAAACCTTTCCAGAAGCATACGTCCAATGTATGACCTCATTTCGTATATAAGCATAAGTATAAGAGTAATTCCTCCAACTGTCTCACCACCAGCCCAAACACAGGTCTTGCACTCCTCATTCTGATCTTCATGTAGTCGTTTGTACCATGAGCCTTTGTGGATTCAGTGAAATGCCCCATTGGGTAATTTTCCTTCGTGTTTAAACTGTTTTGCTGTGATTTTGTGATATGTCTGCTTGAAGGGGTAAGTGTGGGTGTAGTAGAGAGATACCCTACAATCCCCCCCCCATACCCAGTGTCTTTTCTGCTTAGGAACAGAATATGATTGTCAGTCTTTTGTTCCCAAGACATTATATTTCCCATTTGCCTTCACTGATCATGTTTTTAGAGACTCAGAGACTGAAACATAGTGAATGTCACTACTCCAGATGCATCTTCTGCTCCCAAGAAAGAACTCATCAAAAATCATTCTGATTCTGACTTAGCTGCAGAGGTTACATAACCCGCAATACATCCAACTGTACCTCAGACACTCTCTATCACGACCCCACTGGAGGCTGGTATGCTTCAGAGGACCGCACATCCTAAGAGACTGCTACTGCAGCTGAGAAGAGGGAAGAGTAAATCATTACCTCAGAAGGACCTGAAGGCATCCTGCAGATTGTAGTATGAGAAGAGATTTCTGGAAAACTGATTGAACTACATCAGGAGTTGGAGCCTCTGTGGTTGATTCCGGTGGACATCACCTGAAAGAAAAAAGCTAAACATGTTTCCTTTCCTCCTCTTCCTAGGGAGGAGGAGAAGATGGACTTTTCTCAGGGCCTTTTCAAGGCCGTTATGGTTCTTAAACCTACTTATTCCTCCCACTCCAAAAATGATTAATGTAGAATCATCTTCTTTTGAGAAGGAGGCCTCAGATTCTGTTGACCACTTCTTGATGTCCTCCTGTCAAATCCACTCTAATGATGAGGTACCTTCAAATTATGTGAATTCCGCCTCTCCTGATTCCCCTGTGGAAGAGACATTATTTGGAGAGACCATTATAAATATGATGAAACATTTTGAATGGGTGTCTAAGCGATATCTGATGTCCAAAAGAGAGAAGTACATTCTGTTAGAGGTGGGCACTCCAGTCATGGAGATCTTTTTGGAAGTTCCTCTCATCCCCCAGCTCCCAAAAGGCTAGACAGATTCTACAAGGTTTCAGATTATTTCAAGTTCCTTTTTAAGAATCCTGCAGCTGACCCTTCATTTGTCTAGCCTCAGATAAACCTTCTAATCTACTGCTGAATGCCAGTGTCTTACCATCAGACAAGGAGAGCAGGGCTATGGATAGGCTGGGAAAAAAGGTATATACTTCTACACTGGCCTTCATGACCATTAATTATTGGACCCAGATGACCACAAGGCTTTGACTAACATGTCAGGCATAGATTGTAAGCAACAAATTTCATTCTTGGTATCTCAGGCTACTCAAGTGGCTAAGCATAGTATAAAATGCAGCTATGATGTTAAGGCCTCTTCCAGACCAGCTGCTACTTTATCAGTCATTCTGAGATGTTCCTGGTTGCATAACCAGCCCCTGCCAGAATATTTCAAGGTTAAACTTTTAGATTCCCCCTTGACAGGAACCTTTTGTTTGTACCACAGATTAGCTTATTTAAAACCTTGCAGGAGGAAGATAAAAATAAGAAACCCTGCAGACAAATCCGCCTCACCTCTATGCCCAAATACCAGAAGAATTACTCGGCCAAGCCCACTTCCTGTGTTAAAAAGGAACATTGGCCTTCTCTGAAACACAAGAAGGCAACCAGAAAAAAGAGGTCTTGAAAAACCTGAGCTGGACCCCCAGATCTGGGAGGCCACCCTTCACAGATAAGTCTCTGTAACAATCTTCCTGATCCCATCCTCCTCAGTCCTGCGATTCCCTTTTTAAAAAGACCATTTATTTCCATTAAAAACTGGGAAATTATTACCGGTGACAGGTTGGTACTCGCCATCATCAAAAGATACAGTATGTCCTGGAAAGAACTACTGCCCTTCAGAGGCATTCCACCTCCGCCTCACAACCCGTTAAATCTTCTCCCTCCCATCCTTCAAGAACTGCAGTCCCAAGACACCATAGAACCAGTTCCTTGTCAGTTTGTGGGACTAGGTTTCTACTCCAGACTGTTTCTGGTACCAAGAAAAGAATTAAAGTAGAGACCTATACTGGATCTCTTCCTGCTCAACACCTTCCTCAAGGCACCCACTAATAAAACGTTCTCCCTTCAGATCCTTCTCGCCTTTATTCCTCTGCAGGGCTTTCTAGTGTCTTTGAATTTGAAGGATGCGTGCCTGTACATTCCCGTATGCCCTTCTTGCAGGAAATTCCTGAGATTCTTTACTGGCTCATCACATTTTCAGTTTACTGCTTTGTCTTTTGGGCTTTCTGCAGCCCAGGAGTCTTCTCAATGTGCCCAGCCCCATTTATAGCTTTTTGCAACACTCTGGGAAATACAGATATTCCCCTACCCAGATGATCTGCTAATCCAGACCTCTTCACCTTGGGTCTTAGCTGCATCATCTCAAGTTTACTTTCACCCTCCTCCTACAACTAGGGTTTACTGTCAATTTCAAAAACAGTTCCCCTCAACTCTGTCAGGACCAAGCTTTCTTGGATTGCGGACCAGAAACCAAAAACATGCAGGCCGCCTTGCCCCAAGAAAAGGTGCGGGACCTCACATCTTACTTCATCTCTCTAACCTCTCTCCAAGCTTGTACAGCCAGGGCACTAGGATTTACGGCAACAACCATACCAATGCTTTGTTTAGTGAAGTTGCATATAAGGAAAATTCAGTGGTACCTGAAAAATATATGATGTCAACAATCTCACCCCTTAGTTACACAGATTTCTCTCATGCCGTGTCTCAAGAAGAGCTCCTATGGTGGGTGACATGGGTGAATCTCAGTCCAGACCTACCTCTCAAGGTACAAACTCCATATCGAGCTGTGCACAGATGCCTCAGATGAGGCTTGGGGGCATGGAAAGGAATTCACAAAGTCTGTGGTTCTGGCAGTCTTACCTCAAGGCAGACCACAACAACCTGAAAGAGATGAGGGCTCTCATTCATGCTTTGATAGTCTTTTCCCATCTCTGTAAACCAGGACCTCTAAGAGTATTCACATATAACACAACAGTCGTGGTACATAAACAAGCAAGGAAGAGCCAGTTCATACCAGTTATGCAAGTTGGTTCAGATTGCTTGGGACCTATCCACTAAGACAGGCATGTCACTTCAAGCACTATGTAATTTGTCCCAAGACAATGTCCTGGCAGACTCTCTCAGCAAGTCTATCAAGACCCCCCCCCCCCCACAAAAACAAACTAATTTAGACATGACCCGCAGGTTGGGAACACCATAGAGGGATAATTATTAGCTTCAAAGAGCAGCAGAGAGCCCCCCCCCTCTTTTGTACCAAAAATCCTTACCCTTTGGCTTGGAGGGCAGGTGCTTTATCCTTCCAGTGGGCAAGGAGGTTTCTTTATTCCTTCCCTCCATTTCTTCTGCTACCAAAAGTTCTGCTAATGATCCAGAAAACAAAGATTATAGTTGCAACTCCCTTTTGGCCAATTCAGCACTGGTCCCCCCTTCTCTATCAGTTAACCACAAGCTACCCCACAAAGTGGACCAAATCACACAACAGCAAGGCTCACTGCTTCACCTCAACCTATCATCCCTAAATCTAAGCCTGTGGATGATAGGATTCTAATTCCTGCCAGACACCAGTTTTCTGAGGACTTGTTTTAGGTTCTCCAGGAAGCAGTGAGACCCACCACAAGAAAATCCTACATTGCTACATGGAAGAGATTGTCAGTATGACGTCAAGCAAACAATCAGGACTGTATAAAATAAAAGGGTCCTCTTGTCTTCTCCTGTTTGTGTCAGCTCATGAAAAGCTGTCTGCTGTATTATTCTGTTAAAAGCCCATCTTTCAGGCTTTTTAGCCTGTCTTCCCCTCAGTTCTCCTGTTATGTCCAGGCTTGAGATCAGACAGTTTTTAAAAGGGTTCTGCACTTAGACCCTCCAAGAAAACTGTGCATCCCCTTGGGATATCAAGTTTTTTCTGGAAGAACTCATTCTGCTCCCCTTTGAGCCAGCCACTTCTTCTACTCTCTAATTCTGCACCTGGAAAACCATTTTGTTCTTACTTCTGCTAGGAGAGTCTCAGAGCTACAGGCATTCAGGCTGTTCCTCCTTTTCTTATTTTTGACAAGGAAATTGTGTCCAACAGTGGTAAATATGTTGTTCCTCAACCAGGCCCTCAGACTGCCTACTTTCTATCCTGTTCCACAGAACAGGGGTAAAAGACTTCATTGTGCACAGCCAACCAAGATAATATGAGGACGACTAAGTCTATTCATAAGTCAGACCAACTGTTTTGTCTTTTTCATGGATCTAAGGTAGGCCAGTCAGTATCCAAACTGTTGCAAGCTGGATATCTAAGCCCGTCTTCTTTTGTTACTCTAACCATAGCATATCCGTGTCTTCTTGCCCAAGGGCTCACTCTACTAGGGCAGTAGCCTCTTTTGGGGCTTTTTAAAAAAGAGTAGATTTCAGAAACATCCTGGAAGCTACTACCTGGTCTTCTGTACACACTTTTAAATACTACAGAATTGATACCTTTTCTGTGTGTTGGGCAACCTTTGCCGGGGCAGTCCTCTTTGGCTTCTTGGACAATTCTCAGTAGGGTGAGTTTTACTCTTTCCTACTGGGTCTGAGGGACAATGACCTTGTATGTGGTTTCCTACAAAGTTTTTTTTTCTGCCTGTTGCTTTGTTTTTGATTGGCACACCACAGAGTTGAGGGAGTTACTGAGTAGCACAAAGACTAGTGCAAGGAGTTAGAGTCTGGGTAAGATAGATGTTGAGCTGACTTAAGGTGTAAGTCTTACTGGTTCTGAAGATGATGAACCAGGATTGTACATATCTGTCATTATGGTTATTACTGCATGTAACTAAAGTAGCACTCTCAAGAAGGTGTGTATGTTTTTTTTTTTTCTGCAGTGCCTGAGAAAGAGGAGAATGAGCCACTGCCAAATCAGGATGTTACTGTAGACAAACCTGGTGCCTCGCGCTACCTCCTAGCTCACGGTATGGATCCAAGGACCAGGGCTGAGCACATGCAAAAATTGTTTCAAGAGTTTGGAGAGATTTTGGTATGTATTCTCAAGTTCTTATTCTCTGAAGTGTGGAAATACAGTGGATGTTACTGT